>NC_063334.1:46429389-46439862 GCF_021869965.1 Rhincodon typus
AAATGTTGTTAAGCAACATCCTTATGGACTTAAACCTCTAAAGCTGGGCCATATCATTGGACATGGCAAGGTGGCCCCACAAGTTGTGAAAACAAACTGGGGAGTTTCCAATACTATAGACAAAGATGAAAGTACTACGATTCCTGGGACTGACTGTTTTTTTTATCAGAAGTTCATACTGAAATTTAGCAGTGTGGTTGCTCCATTTACTGACATGTTCAGCGGACAGAGGAATGTCAGAAGACATTTGACGGCCTGAAAGCTGTGTTAACCACTGCCCCAGTGTTAGTCACACCAAATTATGCAAGCTATTCCAGGTGACTATTGGTACCACATTGTTGGATGTGGGTGTCGCTGCTGAACTCTTGCAAGAAGAGAAGACAGAAAGACCTATTAGGTATTTTGCAAAAAAAAATTGAATAATCATTAACAGTTTGCATATATTCAAAAAAGATCCAGATATTTTAGATGTTAAGGGCATCAAAGAGCATGGGAGAAAGCAGCAATACGGCATTGAGACAGAAGATCAAAATGGATGGTGGAGCAAATTCAAAGAATGAATACCCTACTTCTGTTCCAAGTTTCTATGTTAAGAGATTAATACACAAATTATTCCAATGTGCTGATGTAACTCCACACCTTTTAAAAACTGAAAGTTGGCCCAGATTTTGAAGTCAGCAGTGAAATACAGACTGCATTTTAATGTCCATTTTCTCCTTTTTTGTAGGCTGCAGCATAGATCTATCAGCCAGTAAGACCATAGTGCAATCGTGGTGAAGACATAATGTCACAAGCTGAAGATGCCCCACTCAATTGCTTCGAAGATATGAGAATCATTAAGATTCAGTGAAGAATAAACATAAACTTTACAGCCTGTCAAACCTACTCCATCATTCTATATGATCACTGATCTTGGGGGTTTCAACTCCACTTTTCTGCCTGCTCCTCATATCCCTTGACTGCCTGACAGATATAGTGAAAATTATCTATCCCAGCCTTAAATATTCTCAACATTGGAGCATTCCCAATCTTCTGAGGTAGAGAATTTTAAAAATTTTCAATCCTTTGAACAAAGAACATGCCTAGTATCCCACCTAGACTGTACCAACACAAGACGTCTTTTGAAACTAAAAACCTTTTGCCGCTACACTGTTCTTCTCCCTCTATTCCCTGCTTATTTGTCTATTGGGCAAGATATCTCTTAAACATTGCTATTGCACCTGTCTCGACCACCTCTTCTGACAGTGCATTCCCTGACCACCATCTCTGTAAAAAACCTGGCTCCGACATCTCCCTTAAACTTACCTCCTTTTACCTTAAACCTATGTCCCCCAGTAATTAACAGTTCTACCCAGGGAAAAAGACTCCGACTAAATCATTCTATCCATGCCTTTCATAATTTTGCATACTTCTATCAGGTCATTCCTCATCCTTCAATGTTTGAGTGAAAACAAACCAACCTCTCCTCAGAGTTAATACCCTGCAATTCAGGCAACACCTTGGTAAACCATCTCTGTACTGTGTCCAAAACCTCACCATTCTTGTAGTGTGGTGACCAGAACTGTCCACAACATTTCAAATGTGGCCTAAGTTCTATACAGCTACAACTTGACAACTTTTATACTCTGCCCTGATAACCTTATCCACTTTCAGGGAACTGTGAACATGCATACCTAGACCCCTCCATATGTTGATGCTGAGGTTGTTTGGCTCGCCAAGCTGGTTTGTTGTTCCGCAGACGTTTCGTTACTGTGCTTGGTAACATCCTCAGTGCAGCCTCTGATGAAGCGTCGGTGTGTTTACCCGCCTGCCTTTTAAACTCTGGGGTCCGTTGCAATGGATTGCCTCACTTCCGGGTTTCCTCTGTAGTGGAATGTACATGGGGTCGAGTTCAATGTGTTTATTAATAGCCTGCTTCGTGGAGTGCCATGCTTCCAGGAATTCTCGTGCTTGTCTCTTCCTAGCCTGTCCCAGGATCTTGGTGTTGTCCCAGTCGAAGTCATGGTTCTCCTTGTCCATGTGGATTGAGATGAGTATCGGTCATGTCTTTTTGTAGCCAGTTGGTGTTCATGTACTCTTGTTGTTAGTTTCCTTCCTGTTTGTCTGAGGTAGTGTTTCCCGCAGTCTCTGCCAGGCGGGAAAACACACCGACGCTTCATCAGAGGCTGCACTGAGGATGTTACCAAGCACGGTAACGAAACGTCTGCAGAACAACAAACCAGCTCGGCATGCCAACCAACCACAACACCCACAACCCGAGCTACAAATCTACTCCAAAACCTTAAATATGTTGATGCTATTAAGGTTCTGCCAGTTACTGTAATCTCCTGCATTAGATCTCCTAAAATGCATCACCTTATATTTTTCTGGATTAAACTCCACCTGCCATTTCTTCATCCAAGTCTCCTGCTTTTCTATATTCTGCTGTATCTTTTGGCAAACCTGCTCACGACCTCTGCTCCCCCAATCTTTGTGTCATCTGTAAACTTACTAATCAGGCCACCTACATTCTCTTCCAAATCATTTACATGTATTACAAATAAAAGGGGTCATGCATTGATCCCTGTGGAACACCATTGGTTACAGATCTCCAATCAGAGAAACACCTTTGAATTGCCACACTCTGTCTCCTATGACTAAGCCAGTTTTGTATCTATCTTACCAGCTCACCCAAGATCCCATGTGACTTCACCTTTTATATCGGCCTACCATGAGAGACATTGTCAAAGGCCTTGCTAATGTCCACAAAAACATTTCCCGTTCTGTCTTCATCATTGTCACTTGGAGTCAAAGAGTTGTACAGCATGGAAACAGACTCTCTGGTCCAACTTGTCCATGCTGACCAGATATCCTAAATTAATCCAGTCCCATTTGCCAGCATTTGGCCCATATCCCTCTATACCCTACCCATTCATATACCCATCCAAATGTCTTTTAAATTTCTCTATTTCAGCGGCCGGAGCTGGGGGCAGCCAGGAGGGTAAGTTTGTCTGTAAAATACTCATGAATAGGCGGAGCGAAGGCTGAGCAGGAGCAAATGCAGACACGGGGACTGCTGGGTAAGTGAACTAATATATTCAAGCAGTGACTAAACCCGAAACACTATACGTGTAGTGTCTCCCGTCCATCCTCCTCCCCGAACCAAAAAAAAAGACTCCGTGTAGACGGTCGGTAAGGTGAGGTTTTTTTTCCATTTTTTTCTCTTTATCTCTTTTGGCAATTTAGAGCAGAGGGGATGGAAGCTAGGGCAGTTGCATGCTCCTCTTGAAGGATGTGGGGGGTAAGGGTCACTACTAGTGACCCTGCTGACTTCAACTGCAAGAAGTGCACCCAACTCCAGCTCCTCACAGACCGCGTTAGGGAACTGGAGCTGGAGCTGGATGTACTCTGGATCATTCGGGAGGCTGAGGGGGTGATAGAGAGGAGCTATAGGGAGATAGTCACACCTAAATTACAGGATAAAGGCGGCTGGGTGACTATCAGGAGAGGAAGGGAAATAGGCAGACCGTGCAGGGATCCCCTGTGGCCGTTCCCCTCAATAATAAGTATACCGCTTTGGATATTGTTGGAGGGGTGGCAACCTACCAGGGGAAAGACACAGGGGCCAGGTCTCTGGCAGTGTGCCTGGCTCTGTGGCTTAGAAGGGAATAGAGCAGAATAGGAGAGTGATAGTGAAAGGGGATTCAATGGTTGGGGGAACAGACAAGGAGATTCTGTGGTTGCGAACAAGACTCCCAGATGCTATCTGGATTCTTAAGGGGGAGGGTGAGTAGCCAGAAGTTGCAGTACACATCGGTATCAATGACATAACTAGGAAAAGGCATGAAGATCTGAAAAGTGAATATAGGGAGTTAGGTTGGAAGCTAAAAGGCAGGAAGAACAGTGTAGTAATCTTAGGATTACGACCAGTGCCATGGGCTAGTGAGGCTAGGAATAGAGAGCGAGTGCAGCTGAACACAGGGCAATAGAGCTGGTGTAGGAAGGAGGACTTCAGTTATGTGGATCATTGGAATACCTTCTGGGGAAGGTGGGAATTGTACAAGAAAGACGGGTTGCACCTGAACTGGAGGGGCACCAATATCCTGGGCAGGAGGTTTGCTAGAGATCTTCGGGAAGGTTTAAACTAGTTTAGGAGGGGGATGGGAAGCGGAGCTACGGATCGGAGGATGGGGTAGATGGTGTACAGGCAGATACAGCATGCAGACAGTCTGTGAACAAGGATATACAGTTGATAGGGCAAAGTTGCAGTCGGTGTTACAGTCGAAGTGTATCTATTTTAATGCAAGAAGAATCAGGAATAAGGATGATGAACTTAGAGCAGGGATCGGTACTTGGAGCTACGATCTTGCGGCCATTACGGAGACTTGGATATCACAGGGGCTGAAATGGTTGTTGGACATTCTGGGGTTTAGATCTTTCAAAACAAATAGGGAGGGAGGTAAAAGAGGTGGGGCAGTGGCATTGCTAATCAGGGATATTATCACAGCTGCAGAAAGGAAGGTCGTCAAGGAGGGTTTGTCTACTGAGTCAGTATGAGTGGAAGTCAGAAACAGGAAAGGAGCAGTCACCTTATTGGGAGTTTTGTATAGAACCCCCAGTAGCAACAGAGACACTGAGGAACAGATTGGGAGGCAGATTTTGGAAAGGTGTAGAAGTAATAGAGTTGTTGTCATGGGTGACTTCAACTTCCCTAATATCGGCTGGAACATCCTTAGCTGAAAATGACTTGGATGGAGTAGATTTTGTCAGGTGTATCCAGGAAGGATTCCTGGCTCAATATGTAGATAGGCCGGCTAGAGGGGAGGCTATATTGAATTTTGTTCTTGGCAACGAACCAGGCCAGGTGTCAGATCTCTTGGCGGGAGAACATTTTCGTGATTGTGATCACAACTCCCTGACCTTTAATATAATCATGGAGAGGGATAGGAGCAGACGGTATGGGAAAGTATTTAATTGGGGGAGGGGGAATTGCTACGCTATTAGGCAGGAACTGTGGATCATAAATTGGGAACAGACATTCTCAGGGAAATGTCTGACAGAAATGCGGAGGTTGTTTTGGGAGCACTTGCTGAGAGTGCTGGATAGGTTTGTCCCACTGAGGCAAGGAAGGAATGATAAGCTGAAGGGACCTTGGATGACAAGACATGTGGAACATCTAGTCAAGAGGAAGAAGGAAGCTTACTTAAGGTTGAGGAAACAAGAATTGGACAGGGCTCTAGAGGGTTACAAGGTAGCCAGGAAGGAACTGAAGAATGGACTTAGGAGACCTAGAAGGTGGAATGAAAAAGCCTTGGCAGATAAGATTAAGGAAAGCTCCAATACTTTATGTGAGCAACAAGAGGATGGCCAGAGTGAGAGTAGGGCTGATCAGGGATAGTGGATGGAGCTTGTGCCTGGAATCGGAGGATGTAGGGGAGGTCCTTAATGAATACTTTGCTTCAATATTCATGAGTGAGAGGGACCTTGTCGTTTGTGAGGACAGTGTGAAACAGGCTGATATGCTCAAACAGGTTGATGTTAGGAAGGAAGATGTGCAAGAAATTTTGAAAAACATGACGATAGATAAGTCCCCTGGGCCAGACAGAATATACTCAAGGTTTTAAACGGGCAGCGGGGGAAGAGATTGCTGCACCTTTGGTGATGATCCTTGTGTCCTCACTGTCCACTGGAGTAGTACCAGATGATTGAAGGGTGGCAAATGTTATTCCCTTGTTCAAGAAAGGGAATATGGAAAACCCTGGGAATTACAGACCAGTCAGTCTTACTTCTGGGTTTGGGAAATTATTGAAGAGGATTCTGAGAGACAGTATTTATGATTATTTGGAAAAGCATAGTTGATTAGAGATAGTCAGCATGGCTTTGTGAGAGGCAGGTCATGTCTCACAAGCCTTATTGAATTATTTGAGGATGTGACAAAACATTGATGAAGCTGAAGCAGTGGATGTGGTGTATATGGATTTTAGCAAGGTATTTGATAAGGTTCCCCATGGTAGGCTCATTCAGAAAGTAAGGAGACGTGGGATTCAGGGAAATTTGGATACAGAACTGGCTGTCCAATAGAAGACAGAGGGTGGTAGTAGATAGAATGTATTCAGCCTGGAGCTCGGTGACCAGTGGTATTCCGTAGGGATCTGTTCTGGGACCTCTGCTCTTTGTGATCTTTATAAATGACTTGGATGAGGAAGTGGAAGGGTGGGTTAGTAAGTTTGCCAATGACAAGAAGGTTGGTGGAGTTGTGGAAAGTGTAGAGAGCTGTTGTAGGTTGCAATGGGACACTGACAGGATGCAGTGTGTTGTGTTTCATTGACAGGGGGATTGAGTTTAAGAGCCACAAGGTTATGCTGCAGCTCCCTAAAACCCTTGTTAGACCATACTTGGAATATTGTGTTCAGTTCTGGTCACCTCGTTCATGGAAGGATGTGGAAGCTTTAGAGAGGGTGCAGAGGAGATTTACCAGGATGCTGCCTGGACTGGAGGGCAGGTCTTATGAGGAAAGGTTGAGGGAGCTAGGCCTTTTCTCATTGGAGAAACGAAGGATGAGAGTTAGAGGTGTACAAGATGATGAGAGGAATAGATAAAGTGGATAGCCAGAGACTTTTTCCCAGGACAGAAATGACTATTACGAGGGTGCATAATTTTAAAATGATTGGAGGAAGGTATATGGGAGATGTCAGAGGTAGGTTCTTTACACAGAGAGTGGTGGGTGTGTGGAATGCACTGCCAGCAGTGGTAGTAGAGTCAGATACATTAGGGACATTTAAGCGACTCTTGGAGAGGCATATGGATGATAGTAAAATGAAGGGTATGCAGGTTAATTTGATCTTAGAGTCAGATAATAGGTTGGCACAACATCATGGGCCGAAGAGCTTGTACTGTGTTGTACTGTTTTATATTCTATGTTCTAACTGTTGTAATTGTACCAACCTCCACCCCTTCCTCTGGCGCACATTCCATACACGTATCACTCTCTGTGTGAAAATGTTGCCCCTTAGGTCTCTTTCCAATTTTTTCTCTCTCACCTAAAACATAGAACATAGAACAGTACAGCACAGTACAGGCCCTTTGGCCCACGATGTTGTGCTGACCTATTATCCTACTCTAAGATCAAACTACCCTGCATACCCTACATTTTATTATCATCCAAGAGTCCTATCCAAGAGTTGCTTAAATGTCCCTAATGTATCTGACTCCACCACCACCGCCGGCAGCACATTCCACGCGCCCACCACTCACTGTGTAAAGAACCTACCTCTGACATCTCCCATATACCTTTCTCCAATCATTTTAAAATTATGCACCCTCATAATAGTCATTTCCGCCCGAGGAAAAAGTCTCTGACTATCCACTTTATCTATGCCTCTCATCATCTTATACACCTCTTTCTCTCATCCTTCTTTTCTCCAATGAGAAAATGCCTAGCTCCCTCAACCTTTCCTCCTAAGACCTGCCCTCCAGTCCAGGCAGCATCCTGGTAAATCTCCTCTGCACCCTCTCTAAAGCTTCCACATCCTTCCTATAAAAAGGCAACCAGAACTGAACACAATATTCCAAGTGTGGTCTAACCAGGGTTTTATAGAGCTGCAGCATAACCTTGTGGCTCTTAAACTCAATTCCTCTGCCAATGAAAGCCAACACACCATATGCCTTCTTAACAACCCTATCAACTTAGGTAGCAACTTTGAGGGATCTATGGACGTGGACCCCCAGATCCCTCTATTCCTCCACACTGCCAAGAATCCTGCCATTAACCCTGTATTCTGCATTCAAATTAGACCTTCCAAAGTGAATCAATTCACACTCCTAAACCTATGCCCTCTAATTTTGGACACCCCCGCATCAGGGAAAAGACCTTATCCATGCACCTGATGATTTGACAAACCTCTTTTAAGTCACCCTTCAGCCTCCGACTCTTCAGGGAAAATAGCGCAGCTTATTCAGCCTCTCCCTATAGCTCAAACCTTCCAAATCCTGGCAACATCCTTGTCAATCTTTTCTGGACCCTTTCAAGTTTCACACCATCTTTCCTATACAAGCGAGACTAGAATTGAACACAGTATTCCAATAGTGGCCTAACCAATATCCTGTACAGCTGCAACATGACCTCCCAACTCCTATATTTAATGCCCTGACCAATAAAGCCAAGCTTACCAAAATGCCTTCTTTACTATCCTATCTATCTGAGTCTCCACTTTCAAGGAACTATGAACCTGCACTCCAAGGTCTTTGTTCAGCAACACTCCCCAGGACCTTACCATTAAGTGTATAAGTCCTGCCCTGATTTGCCTTTCCAAAATGCAGCACCTCACATTTATCTAAATTAAAGTCTATTTGCCACTCATTGGCCCATTGGCCCATCTGATCAAGGTCCTGTTGTACTCTGATGTAACCTTCTTCGCTGTTCACTGCACCTCCAATTTTGGTGTCATCTGTAAACTTACTAACCATACCTCTTATGTTCACATCCAAATCATTTAGATAAGTGATGAAAAGCAGTGGACCCAGCACTGATCCTGTGGCACACTACTTGTCACAGACCTTCAGTCTGAAAAGCAACCCTTTGCCATCACCCTCTTCTTCTACCTTCGAGCCGACCTATTATCCGACTCTAAGATCAAACTAACCTGCCTACCCTTCATTTTACTATCATCCATGTGCCTATCCAAGAGTCATTTAAATGTCCCTAAAGTATCTGACTCTACTACCACGCTGGCAGTGCATTTCACGCACCCACCACTCTCTGTGTAAAGAACCTACCTTTGACATCTCCTCTATACCTTCCTCCAATCACCTTAAAATTATGCACCCTCGTGATAGCCATTTCCACCCTCGAAAAAAGTCTCTGGCTATCCACTCGATCTATGCCTCTCATCATTTGTACACCTCTATCAAATGACTAGTTCTCCCTGTGTTCCATGTGATCTAACCTTGTTAACCAGTCCACCATGAGGAACCCTGTCCAAGCCTTGCTGAAGAACAAAAGGATCAAGGTCACCACTTCCTCAAAAAACTCAAATCAAGTTTGTGAAACACAACCTTCCCCACACAAAGCCATGCTGCCTATCACTAATAAGTCCATATTTTTCCAAATATGAGTAAATCCTGTCCGTAAGAATCTTCTGCAATAGTTTCCCTGCCACTGACTTAAGGATCATCAGCCTGTGATCTTGTAAATTAGCCCCATTGCCCTTCTTAAACAAAGGAACAATGCTGGTTATTCTCCAGTCCTCAGGGATCTCTCTTGTGACAAAAATTTCATACAAGGCCCCAGCAATTTACTCACTTGCCAACCTCAGCATTCCAGGATAGATCCCCTCAGGTACAGGGAGTTGTCTATCTTAATGCTTTTTAATATACCCAACACCTTTTTTTATTTCCATGTCCTAGAATATCAACATACCCCTCCCAAGACTCACCAGCCAACATGTCATAGAATCCCTACATGTGGAAGCAGGCCATTCAGCCCTACGAGTCCACACCGCCCCTCTGAAGAGCATCCCACCTAGACCCCTTCCCCCTGTACCTGCATTTCCCATGGTTAATCCACCGAGCCTGCATAACCCTGAAACTATGAGCAATTTAGCATGGCCAATCCACCTAACCGGTCTTTCCGTTTGTGAATAACGATGCAAAGTATTCATTGAGGACCTCACCTACTTCATCCATCTCCACACATAGATTTCCTCCTTTGTCCTTGAGTGGACTTACCCTTTACCTGGTTACCCTCTTGCTCCTTGTATATGTTTAAAATATATTGGGATTTTCCTTAATCGCATTTGCCACACACATTGTATGGCTTCTTTCAGCCCTCCTAATTCCTTGTTTGAGCTCTTTCCTGCTATCTTTGTGTTCCTTGAGGCTGTATCTTCAGTTTCCTAAATCCTACGTAAGCCTCATTTTATGTTTGACAAAGCTTTTAATTTCTTTTGTTATCTAAGATTCCCAAATTTTGCCATCCTCAGCCTTCGTTATCATAGGAACTCTGATCAACTGGTCTTTAAAAGACTTGCACATGCCAGATGTGGTTTTCCCCTCAAACAGCTGCTCCCCGCATACCTCCCCCAGTTCCTGCCTAATATTTTAGTAGTTAATAGTTTAATACTTTCACCGGGGGATTAATCTTGTCCTTCTCCAGAAGTGACTTAAAACTTACAGAATTATGGGCACTGTTCCTGAAATGCTCCCCTACTGAAACTTTGATCCACTGGCCGGGCTCATTCCCCAACACCAGGTCTGCTATGGCCCCTCCCTGGTTGGACTATTTAAAAATAAAGTCACCCTAGTCCTGCTGGATCATAGACCTGCTGTCCTATTACAGAGAGAGACTACAACTGGTATCGAGACTGAGTTTGAGCTCCCACCAGCATTTGATAATTGAATAATAAAGTTAATACTTCTGCTTAAGGAGCAAACCTGGCTAACATTTATCTTTGAATCAGAGATAGTAGGAACTGCAGATGCTGGAGAATCCGAGAC
>NC_063334.1:46444862-46459150 GCF_021869965.1 Rhincodon typus
TGCTGCTTGGCCTGCTGTGTTCATCCAGCCCTGCACCTTGTTGTCTAACATTTATCTTTATTGCTCCTCCAACTCAGTGGATTACAAATTACTCAAGGCCAAATCTACAAATGTCTTTGTCTTTTCCCAAATTTAACTACTGGGTGTCTGATCTGTCTGATCCTACAGCCCCTAGTGTACTTGGGATGATCCACACAGAAAGATAAACCAATTGAGAATATCTGCTGATAGCTTAAAAATGTTCTCAGCACACGTTTAAAAAACATGTACTGCCATTGATGTCATTCCATCCCGTTCACTCATATTTATTACACTTACTTAGGTGCAGCCATGTTACTGGCAAAGATTTTTCTGTATGCATGTGCAGAAGTTTCCACACACGCCATGTGAACTTTCATGGGTGTCAGGAGACACTGTCAAAATGCACTACGTTTTGCTTTCAAAACAGCTCCTTAATGGAGTTAACATACTTTTCTCCAGACTTGCTGGTTTGTGATGATGCAATGGCTTAAAGAAGTGCATTTTGTCTTGGAATTTTTGTTTATAAAGACAGGTTGAGACAGAAGTGACGAGCGTTCTGTTCCAAGCTAATAAAGTTTGAGGCCTTAGACTTTTTTTTAAATAAAGTTGGAACTATAAAAGCAGTATGAAGGTCAAGCTCCCATAGAACTAAGATTTTAGTTTAATCTTCAGTAGTTGCTGGGGTCTTGAAGCTGGATGTTGGATGTAGAAGTGTTCCTTCTCTCTCTATAACAGCCAAAACCTTGGGTTCTTGTCTTGCTGCTAAAATTGCACCTGAGACTACCTATGTTACTGAATTTGCCTTTGCCAAGGGCATGCTTATGGGATGTGGCTATACTAGTTAAATAATCTATTATTCTGTTCATCTTTCCAACAGAGTTAAGTTATTCCAACTCTTCTTTCTTTTGTTTGTATTTTAACTATAAACTGTGTTTTGCTTCAAGCCTGGTATTTGACTAGTCAGATTGCCTTCTAGATACAATGCTTTACACTTGGCTTTAAAAATTGGCTTCTAGGCTATCTTCTCAATATATTTTAAGGGGGTTTGGTCTGGTCCATAACAGGTTCAACCAAGAAAGATCCTTGTTTACAAAGGTGCTTTTATTTTCTACCATTAGGGAACTTCAATACAGAAAGAGATGAAGTTAAGCTATTGAAATTTTAATACAAAGTTTCCTTGTAGGCCAGCAGAGGCAGATGCTACAATAATTTTCATTGTTGATTAGGCTGAAAATAAAGCTTTAAGTTCTTAGGTGAAAAAGTTTACATAAAATATATTTTAATTAATCAATTTGTCAAGTTAAGAACAAAGTCTCCTTTCAAGGCAGCAATTAGCTTTTTTTTTACTCAAAGGGTCATGAGAGTGAGGGATTCTCCCCCAGAACATAATGGATGCTGGGTCATTGACTTTATTAAAGGTTGAGTCATGTAGACTTTTGACAGACAAGAGAGGTGCGAGTTAATATGGTGCAGACAGGAAAGTGGAACTGAGAACTCAACAAGATCAGCTACGATTTTATTGAATGGTGGAGCAGGCTCAAAAGGGGCTGAGGGCGTATTCCTGCTTCAAAGTCCTTTGTTCCTATGTCCATTCCTTACTTTGGCTAGTAAGAAAGATGATTTTTGTTATGATTTCTACAATCAGAAATGAGTACTGGATTTCTTCTTTTAAAAAAAAAATGCACTTTGATTTTGGAGCTGTTAAATACCACGAAAGGCAGGATTTGAACAGGCAGCCAGAACAATCCTGCATCTCTGGATTAACGGCCCAGTGATAATACCACTAGGCTATCACCTCCATATTATAAATATATAGTACTAATTTAATATTCCAGTGGGAAAGACATCAGGGTTCAACTGTTAAGATTGGGCAGCTCTGTGGCCAGTAAGACAGCTGCAGGAATGATATTTGGTAACAAAAGAAAGGGAAGTCTTGGTGGAAATGGACACACATGAGATTTACTTTGTCAATGAGTTATAGCATTTGCATAGCAGATTGATGAACTGAATTTATTCTGTAATCTTTATAGCAATTGAAACATGAAAACAGTAATGTTTTTGAGATTGGCATACTGTAGCATGCAACATGTTCTTTATTTAAGAGACTGCACTAATTGTTCCAGTGGTCAAGCAACAGTTAACCTGGTGGCCAAAGCATCTGACGTCCACCACATACATGAAGGTGAATGTGGTAGACAGACTGTCCACCTTCCTTGCCTTCATTAAGGATGAGTCTGTAGCCATTTGTTAAGCCCAACTTCACAGCACACTTTTTAGCAACGATCACCAGGTGTCCCAAAAGCTAAAAGATATTTGGAAAAACAGCATAATTGAATCAGTATAATTCACCATAGAATTAACAAAACATTTATTAAATTAAACAAAATTATTATAGAATTAACAACATCTAATATATATATATAAAGTAGGACTTAATAACAAATTAATCCTGACATGGCCTGATATTAAGCCACAGATGCTATGTTTAATTCCCCCATCCTGATGCTCTTAACATATTACAATGTTACAACTGATTTCAGTGACCAAGGGGAAATGAGAAGAAATGGTTTTTCAACCTGTAAGTGACCTAAAAACTCTTTCAACAAAAGAGCAATGTCTCACACACAGGAACATTGAGCACTTGCAAAGTACAGATTTGTATACTTTCAGGAGACAATTTCATTCTTGTAATCAGAATCCCTACAGTCTGAAATCTTCTGCATGATTTCCCTCCAAAGTTAGATAAACAGTGATGGGTCGAAGAGGGACACCAGTGACCAAGGCAGAGTGGAGCCTCGGTTTGACCGTGTCCTGTTCTTGTATTCCTGTCTACCACAGAGGAGGGAATACAACGGAGTTTTACAAAGGGGAGACCCCTGGGCTTCAGGGGCTAGGTTAAGAGGACAGATCATCTAAACGAGGCCTATTTTCTCCAGAATTTAGAAGGTTAAGTGGGTGGTGTTGTTTTTCAGGCTGGAGGCCACTGGGTCTACTTTTGTCAGTCATTTATATAAACGATTTGAAGGAGAGCATAGGAGGCATGGCTGGCAAGTTTGCAGATGACATCAAAATTGGCAGTATGGTGGACAGTGAAGAACGTTCTCGAAGATTGACCTAATTGATCAAGATCTGTTTGTAATGGGCTGAGGAGTGGCAGATTGAGTTTAATTTGGACAAATGCAAGGTATTGCATTTTGGTAAAATAAACAAGGGCAGAACTCACAGTCAATTGTAGGGCCCTGGGTAGTGTTTAGAACAGACAGACCTAAGGGTTTAGGTACAAAATTCTCTGAACTTTGCATCACAGGTAGACAAGGTGGTTAATAAGCATTTAGCACACTTGTCTTCATTGGTCCGACTTTTGAGTGCAAGTACTGCGATGCCATGTTGCCAGGAATGAAGGGTTGGAGTTATTAAAAAAATAGGCTGGATAGGCTGGGACATTTTCACTGGAGCATAGAGAATGAGGGGTGATCTTACAGGTTTATAAAAATCACCAGGGACAGAGATAAGGTGAATAGCAAGGTTCTTATCTCTATGGTGGCAAAGTTCAAACTCAGGGGCAGATTTTTAAGACGAGGGGAGAAAATTTTAAAAAGGACATGGGGGCAACTGTTTATTTTTAAAAAACAGTGGTTCACATGTGAAATGAACTGCCAGAGGAAGTGGTGAATGCAGGTACAGTCTTACAATATTTAAAAGCTATTTGGATATGTACATGAATAGGAAAGATTGAGGGACTAATTTAGTTTGGGAACGAGGTCAATGTGGACTAGTTGGACCGTAGGGTCTGTTTCCATGTTGTACAACTCAAACTCCACTGAGTCAGCTTTATAACTCTGCAAATGACTGGACTTTGAGCAGATAAAGTCTCATATTAAATCTTTCCATAGCAGTTTAGATTTGTCCATGAAAAAACAAAACCTCCTTTACTTGGTATATTTTCCACGGAGTTTAAAATATTGAGGGATGTGTTACGAGACATTTAAAATGATAAAGACAAACATATCCACCAAAAGGATTTTTTTTGGTAGCAACATTATACGGCTCAAGTTCCTTTTACAGCCAATTATCTAAACCCCTCTACTCCCAGACTATAAAATATGAACAACTTATGAATTTAATCAAGAAGATGGAGACTGACTGTGCAGATGCCTGCACTTTTCATGTCCATCTTTTCCTTTCTGCCCCAATTCTTAATTCCAACTTTTATTTATGTAGCACATTGAAGTTACTTCACGGCATTTCAGAAATATAATTAGAAAAGCTTGTTTAATTCTAAACTACCATTGATCTACCACTCCACTTCCAACTTCTGCCATATTCAAACTTAACTCAAAACGTTACTTCACAATCCCTTGCTCCCCTAGCTTTTCTGTCTGATCCCATTTTAGTTAACATGGGCTATGAAGAGGGAGCAATTCACAATTGCTTTTCATAATTATCATTATAACCCCATTCCTTAAAAGAAATCCCACACTTGACCTTGAAATCCTCAAAAACTATTACCTCACCTGCAACCTCCTTTCTCGCTTTAGGTCCTGAGCAGCATGTTGTTGCTGACCAATTCATTGCAATGGCCCTGTTCAAATTTCAGCAGATCAAACATCAATCATAGCATTTTGTTCCTGCCTTATCCTTATTTCTTAGGATCCAATGCATCTTTTTAGGACTTTCCTTGGAGTTTTACATCCACTTAGATGATTTTAACAAATAATCTCTGCTGCAAAAATACATCCATCACCTTTTCCATAAATCTTTCCTTGGGTTACTCCTCTTACTAAAATCAGCATGCAGCCCCTCATTGTTGTTACCAGCAGACAATTCTAACTCAGCTATCTCAACCTCTCTGCACCGTCAGGCCAGTCCAAAATCAAGTCTTACAATATTTCTCACCTCCCCTTCCCCTAGCTAAACCCCTACTCCCTTTCACTAATTCCAAACCTTCTTCAGACATTCTCTTAAGTTCTTTGCAAACTTAGCATCCTGATCAACTCCAAGTTGTGCTTCAAGCCTCATTCTCTGCATCTACTTTTACTTCCTCAAAATTGCCCAGCTCCAACTGACAACTTTAAAACTTCATACACAACAATTTCAATATCTCCCCTCACTGCTGATCTTTTGTCTTTTAACCTCAAAAAAAAAAAAAACCAACTTGCCCAGAATACTGTTCAGTACATCCCATCTACACATCCAGTTGACCTACACTGGCTTGCAGTACTCCACTGCATCAGGTTTAAAATTTTGTTCCAATTTTTCCTTCTAAAAAGTGATCCATGATCTCACTCACCGTACCTCCACATTAAGTTTCTGTCCTTTTACTCTCCTCACCTATCCATTTTGACTTGAAACTTTTCATCTTCCTTCCTGAGGTCCCACTATTACCAGCAAGCTTCAGCTGCCTGATCCAGTCTTGGAGGTCATCTGCGTAAGCTGCTTAACTTCTCCATTGCTTTCCTTTTGTTGTCATCATTCAAAGTCAATTCATTCGCCAAATATTTCTAATCTTTACTACTTTCCATACAGTCCGTTAAGCATCTTGAAATGTTTTATGGTAAGATATCACTAAAATGCTGTCAAAGCTTGAATTACTTTAAGAACAGTGTAAAAACTTCACACACCTCTGCATCGGAGTCTTCTGCTTTAGACAATTGGGCAATAGGCTTCTTTGGGACCACTAAAAAGTGAGTTGGAGCTTGTGGTTGAATATCATTAAAAGCGATACACTGTGAAAAGAAAATCCATTTCATTCTGATGAAATACAGTTATCGAGCATACAGCATGGAAACAGACCCTTCAGTCCAACTTCTCCATGCCAACCAGATATACTAAATTAATCTAGTCCCATATGCCAGCATTTGGCCCATGTCCTTCTGAACCTTTCTTATTCATGCATCCATCTTGATGCCTGGATAAAGGGACATCAAATCAGTCATCCGGAGAGATCCATCCAGAAAGAGGTACCAAGAGATTTGGCCAGAAAAGGAGATAGGGATGGTGGCTTGAGAGTTTGGTATCCTCCTGTTATGATTAGAACCAGTGGATTTTATTGACTATTGTTGTTAACCTGGGTCAATCAGGGAGCCCTGGCTGACTGATATGAACAAGGGATTTAGAATCCCCTCACTTGAGGGACTGACTCCAAGCTGGGTGGTCACAGCCAGTGTACTGTTCGCTTGTAAATAACGGGTGACTTGGTGACAGGATACCAGCCTCTGCACTGTTATTTCACTTCCCTTTTGGTTTTTCACAAAGGGAAGCTTACTCTTCCTCAGCTTCAAATAACACCTTCAGCATTCTAACCAACACTTCTGGTCTGAAACTTTCAAACTCAGATCCTTACACTAAAGTAACCTACTTCCTAACTGTTCTAGAGATAGTATGAACTGCAGATGCTGGAGAATCTAAGATAACAAGGTGTAGAGCTGGATGAACACAGCAGGCCAAGCAGCATCAGAGGAGCAGGAAAGCTGGCGTTTCGGGCCTAGAACCCGAAACGTCAGCTTTCCTGCTCGGCCTGCTGTGTTCATCCAGCTCTACACCTTGTTATCATAGTTACATAGTTAGTCCAGTTCAGTTTCTGGTTAATGGTAATCCCCATGACGTTGATAGTGGGGGGATTCAGGAATGGTAACTCAACTGAATGTTAAAGGGCAGTGTCTCCTGTTGGAGTTACTAATTGCCTGGCAACTTCTTTAAGCGCAAATGTTACTTGTCATTTGTTAGCCCAAAGTGGACTGCTTCAGAGTCTGAAGCGTCGGGTAATAAACCACCCAATCGCTGACATCAGAACACCACCGAGGTCAGCTTTGGTGCAGCAATGACTGTTGACGGCTTGGTTACACGTGAAAACCTCGGCTCAGTCTCCGCGCTCAAGTTAAGACGGTTCATCAGTATCTATAAAGGCACAAAGTGAAATAGACAGCACTAAAATTACTGGGAAGGTTCAGCATACCACACCCTCCTCCACTTGCCGCGCAGCTTCGATCATTTCGGATCGGTGGGGATCTGGACGGCTGAATCAGCACAGGCAAACAAGGCACCAGGCCTCGATACAAGCTCGCTCACAGCTTTAAGTGATATAACAGCAAACAGCTGACACAAGATCGCTCAACGCGGCCTGGCTCTACCTTATCGTCTTCGTACAGGAGTTCACACGGGATTTCTTTGCGAATGATTTTACCAAAGATGGTGTCACCCGCGGCTTGAACACTTTGTGCCATAGTTCAATCTGCACTCTCACAGAAGGCACCCGAGGAAGACACCAGATTCACACTACTCCCAATGCTTCGCCAGATCCCGCCCCGCCAAGCCACACTGCCAATCACCAGATCCCGCCCCCTCAAGTCACACCGCCAATCACCAGATCCCGCCCCCTCAAGTCACGCCGCTAATCACCAGGTACCGCCCCCGCAAGTCACGCTGCCAATCACCAGATCCGCTCGGATGCCGAGGGGAAAAAAAATCACCTGCTTCCTGCTCCTCTGATGCTGCTTGGCCTGCTATGTTAATCCAGCTCTACACCTTGTTATCTCGAATCACCTAACCGCCCGTTCTCCTATTGGAGGCAGGGGGCGACACGGCGCTGATTCATACCCAGCGTGGTCACGTGACGCGGCCATTAGGCGATAGCGAATCCTTTGTGGTTGGGAAGCTGTAAAATGAAGAATTAATTTTATACTTCGTAACCAACTTATTTTCTTTCCGAAATAAAAACCAAAATAACTGCGGATGCTGTAAATAAGAAACAACAACAGAAATTGCTGGAAAAGTTCAGCAGGTCTGGCAGCATCTCGTGGAATCCGTACAGTGTGGAAACAGGCCCTTTGGCCTAACAAGTCCACACCGACACTCAAAGCATCCCACCCAGACCCATTCCCATATAACCCACCTAATCTACAAATCCCTGAACACTACAAGCAATTTAGCATGGCAAATCGACCTAGCCTGCACGTGTTTGGACTGTGGGAGTAAACCGGAGCACCTGGAGGAAACCCACGCAGACACAGGGAGAATGTGCAAATTCCACCCTGCCGCCCCACTGTACCCCCCACTATCGTTTACTCCTTACCCTCTTCCCAGACCCTATCTCATGCATATAAACCAACACTTTCCTAGTTCTGAGGGAGGGTCAAGGGTGCCAAATTGTTAACTCTGGTTTCTCTTCACAGATGCTGCCAGACCTGTTGAGCTTTTCCAGCAATTTCTGTTTTTGTTTGTTATTTTCTTTCCGATTGCTGAAAATTGTTCTGCAAAGTAAAGCACATGACTTTTACAATTTTAACTTTGAGTAAAATGATTTGAAAGCACTACACTACATGTAATAATCTTACTGTTTTCACTCAACGAAAGTTTCTGTTTAGACAAATAAAAACAAACTACAGTTGAAGTTCATAGAGCATAAGTACTCAGAGCAAGACTTGGCAATTCAACAACTGAGTCTGCCCCACCATTTGATATGATCATCGTTGATATTGTCCTCATTTCCACTTTCCTGCCTGCTCTCCCTAACCCTTCAAACGATTACTAATTTTAAAAAATCTGTCTATATTGTCATTAAATTTACTCAATGTCCCAGCATCTGCTGAACTCTGGGGTAGTGAACTCCACTGATTCATGACCTCTGAAGAAAAGTAATTTCTCCATATCTCTTTTTAAATCTGCTATCCCTGATTCTAAAACTCTCGTTCTAGGTTGTCCCACATGAGGAAACATCCTTTCATCACCTGATTTAAATTGGGCTTATTGATAGCCAGTTTTCAGGGATTCCTTGTTCTCTAGAGTATCATAGAATCTTATTTTTAATTCAAGACCAGCAGCTCAACATGCGGGCTCAGTCCCCAGAGCTCATCTGCTCTGCCTGCTTATAGGTTTTTCTTCTTTCATTTTTTTTTCTTGCTTTAATCCACCTACCTCCTTTAGAAGAGCAAATTTGTGCAGTTTGGAGGAGATCAAAACAACATCGTAGCAAGAGATGACACCCAGCATCTATGGTGTTGGTGAGAGCAGGCAGCCCAAGGCAGAAACACGAACAGGCAGCCTGAGGCAGCAGCCAGAGCAGACAGCCCAAGTTATTCCAGCATCTCCAGCGAGCACGAGGGAGATCAAGACAGTGCAGGGAGAGGGAGTCCATTGCAGTAGACGATCCCAGCGTGGAGGAGATTAAGCCATGGGAATTGTGAGGCCAGCACGGCTAAGCCCTTAAGAAGGACTGTAATGTTGAACTTGTAACTTTATTTCTTTACTTTTCTACTTTGTAAAGGACTAATGTTGAATTTTTTACTTTATTTCTTTTTCTATTTTGTACCCAGCTACATTTGTTCCTAAGGGGAATGACGACTTTGTATTGTACTGTTGTATCCCTATACTTGAGCATACGTGACAATAAAATCCAAATCTATTTCTAAGAATCATAGAATTTTACAGTCCTGAAGGAGAATATTGACCCATCGTGTCTGTACCAGAGTTAGTCCCACTCTCCAAACCTATCTCCATAGCTATCTAACTTCATTTCTTTCAAACATATGTCCAGTTCTGTTTTCTTTGGAAATTCCTATAGAATCCACGTCCATCACTCTCCTAGGAAGTGCATTCTAAATCCTAACAACTCTCTGAGTGGAGAGGATTTGCCTCATCTCACTCCAGCTCTCTTACTGACAATCTTGAAATTGAAACCCCTGGTTACTGACGTACCAACTAGTGGAAGCAGAATATTCTTCCTTACCCTATCAAAACTGTTTATAAGTTTGAATGCCTAAATTAGGTCACCTCTTAATCTTCTCTGCTCCAAGGAGAATAAGCCCAATCTCTCTAATTTTTTGTTGTATCTAAGACCCTTCATTCCTGGTTATCATTCTTGTAAATTTCTTCTGAACTCTCTCCAAGGCTTTAACATTCCTCCTTAAATAAGGTGCCCAGAACTGAACACAATACTCCAAATGTTGTCTGACCAATGATTTAAAAGAGGTGTAGCATCACTTCTTTTTATATACTCTATGCCTCCACTTATAAACCCAAGGATTCTATAAGCCTTCTGTTAGGAAACAGATCAGATCCCCAAAGTATGCTATGGAGATAGCCGACCCTAACTTTTATAATTTTTAAAAGGCAAGTGTAAAGGCACTGTTTTCCAGATGTACTTTGATTGGTCCATCACTAAGCTTTAACCAAAACACACTTTATTCTTACGACACAGTTAAAATACAACAAAAAGAAGAATTGGCATAACTTTACTCCATTGAGATACTTAACAAGACAATGTATTATTTAACCATTAGTCATCAACTGTTCCAATACAGGCAACATCCCAAAACACACCCTGGGCAAAAAAAATGCTATTCAGTACATTAGTTATGATTCTCACATGCTATCTCTCTCCAGTCCGGAAGAAAGAAACACCTAAAGAAACAATCTGTCTCTTTTAAGAGGAAGCCTTGCTGTTTAGGATTTCACTTGAGCAGCAGCAAACTTAAGCTCTGAGCTCCAGCAGCCTGCTAGCAGAAAAAATCAGCAACTAACTGAGAGCCAAACTAAAGGACTTCCCAGATCTGTGTGAGCCCTGACCCAGCTCACTCATGATTCTTATGCCATTAAAATAAACACCCAGAGAAACTCATAGCTGTTTACCAACTGTCTTTCCAGAGGAGACATTTTGGCACCACTGTGAGACCACCCTCTTCAAGAGAAACAGTAAAGAACACGTTTATTAAAGGCACAGGACTGTCATGCCTTCCTGTTACAAAAATGTTGAACCAAAGATATACAAACATGGCTTCATTTTCAAAGCCTTTAGTCTCCCAATATTAGTACTCTGTATTACATATGCATCGTGTTAACTGTAAGCATGTAAACATTCAATAATACAATGCATTTCTTCAGTCACCGAACACCTCCATTTTCTTTCATCAAAGCCATGATAATGCATCAGCAATTATATTCTCTCATCCTGCCACATACACAATTCTCAAACTGAATGGCTGTCACAATAAACTCCATCTAAATAGTCTGCTATTTTCATCCTTACATATTTCCAAAAACATTAAGGGGCTATGATCAGTATGCACAATTGTCTCAGATACATCGTTAGCAAAATAAATGTTGAAATGTGGCAATGCCAACACCAAATTCAAGGTATCTTTCTCAATGGTGAAATATTTCTTCTGATGAACATTCAATATTTGGGAAAAATACCCTTTCGATGAACATCCAATTGTTGGGAAAAATACCCAATAGGTCTTTCTATCTTCTAATCATCTTCTTGCAAGAGTACAGCACCAACACCCACATCACATGCATCACGCAGCTTTGTGCAGTTGGGTGTTGCTAACACTGGGGTGGTGCTGAACACAGCTTTCAGGCTGTTAAATGCCTTCTGACACTCATCTGTTCACTGAAATTTTCTGCACTTCAACAGGTCAGGCAGTGCCACAACCACCTGCTAAAATTCAATTTGAATTTCCGGTAAAAACCACTCAAAGCCAGGCATTGTTGTAATTGCCTCTTTTCAACAGAATGGGAAATTCCCTAATAACCTTTGTTTTCACATCCCGTGAAGCCACCTGTCCATGTCCAATGGTTTGGCCTAGGAATGTGACTTGGGCTTTTGTGAACTCACTTAGCCAGGTTTATCACCAAGCCTGCTTTCTGAAGTCAAACAATTCTGCCAAATGCTCCAAATGTTCCTTCCATGTGTGACTAAAATCACCAGATCATCTCTGTACACCACACAATTGTGAAATCCCAAAATACCTTATTGATTAATCTTTGAAATGCGACTGATGCTTTTTTCATACCAAATGGCATAATTTTAAACTGGTAAAGTCTATTTGGTGTCATGAAGGCTAAAATCTTCCTTGCTCTTTCGGATTAAGGTACCTCAGTATACTTTGAGGAATTACTTTTCACTGTCTTTTGTAACAGAATACACATGACAATACATAAATCAAATCAAATTTTAAAATGTTCAGAAATGTAAGTTGCTTGTTACACTATCTCAATGCAGCCTTTTGATAGGGTACAAACTGGACTTCATAAGCATTGACCTTTCAATAGTCCACACATAATCATTGGATACCATCTGGCTTTGATACCATCAGTATGGGTGAGCTCCATTCATTGCAACTGTTGGAGCGTACCCCCCCTGACAGGGGACAAAATCTCAGGAGGCAGGCAGGATTCAGCCACGTGAAAGATGTTTATTCAAGCAGAAACCAGTTGATGTAGTGAGAGGGCCAAAGAATCTTCTCTGAATCGGCAGGGAGATCAATGACACACTCTGCTTTTACAAAGAAATACAGCATTTTTATACACTTTATATTACAAGAATGAAATATAGTATAGTCACTGTCCTTCCCCCTCAATCCATACACCCAATCCTGTGAGACACCTGATCAATGATGGGCATCCCTATGAACAGCCCCCAAATTCCCATGGTCTTATGGTATTTACCAGACATTGTAATCGCTAGGCCTTGGGATCTTTCTATGCATCCTATTGATTTGCAATCCAAAAAGTTTACTGGCTACACTCCCTTGGATCTGTCTCAGGCTTCTTATCTCTAATGACAGTGTGAATTCTATTATTCATTGTACTACATGTGCTTTCTTTTATCAAGTTCAGCCATTTCTCTAATATTTCCCACTGTCCTAATTATGTACATAAAAATACAAAAGACAGCTAGTTTTAACTAATTGATATAAGGTTAATTTCTATTATAAAGCTAATTGTAAATGTAAAGTTGTACAGCTACTGTACTCTTAGCATGTTGTAATTAATAGGTTGTGAACAATCTAACTTGCTCCGGGCGTAAGATAAGGTGTGCCCTAAGGCTAATTAATTCTCACATGTAGGTTTAAAAGTTTTTCACCTAATGCTTGTCTTATACTTTGGATATATGTCAAACCTACTCCTACGATTAAGCAATTTTTAACTATTTATTATTGCAGGTAGTTTCAAAGAAGCAACTATTTACCACAAAGTAACTTTAGCTATTGTCTTTGCAGCTGTTTGGGGAGTTAACCTTGGCAGGTTCATGGACTGAGACCTGCACTTGGCATTATTCATTTACTAGGACAATCATCCTTTCATTAATGAGGTTGGAACATCTGTTCTTCGGCATTCTCTTATCAAAACTGTCTCGGTTGATGGTTTGCAGGGTCTTTGTATGACCTTGGGTAGCTGTGTTCCAAGGTATTATTATGTTTCTCTTTAAAAATTAGAGCAGATTGCCCCATTTTGTTTTATCTCTTGTCAGCCATTTTGTGTCTTTCAAACATGAGCGGCTTAGGTGTAAAGCAGGTACGGGTCACTTTGTATGGGCAGGTACAGGTCACTGCTGAAGCAATTCACTTTGATTATGTTGTCTTCTGAGCATGCTTTGAATGTCCTTTTGAACCTGTGCCAATTTTAGAGGATTAAGCCTATAAGGATCTTGCTTAATTGGTACAGAATTTTCTATATCTACTTCATGTGTGTTCAGTTTAGTACTTCCCAGCTTATTCCCACATGTATCTCCATGTGATTGTAGTAGCACTTTCAGTCATTCCAATTTTCCTCTGGATGGTAACTTAATATTTTATTCCAATTTGTGAGAACTTCTTCATTGTCCATTTTAATTTGAGGAACGTCAAATTCAGAATCATCTGAACTTGGTTCTTGACTATGAGTTGTAACAAGTAACACATTCTCCTTTGGCTTTCCTTCCCTATCAAAATGCCTTTTCAGCATATTCACATTGCACATCTCTCCCTAAAATTTGAAAGATTGACCAATAATGGAGTCTCTGATCATGACTCACCAACCTTTCCTTAATTAATTTAAGTGGCCCTCTCACCCCATGTCCAAAAACTAATTCAAATGGACTGAATTTTGTGGATTACTTGGGTGCAATTTGAAAAAAAAAGTGCACTTCTGAGGCAGAAGTGCTAACCACTGAGCCACCATGCCACCCCAGTGGAGAATACGGTTCTGGAGAAGGTGGGGCTGTACAAGGTGGACGGGCTGCACCTGGACAGCACTGGAACTGAGATCCTAGGGGGACTATTCACCATTGTGATTAGAGAGAGTTTAAACTAAAATGGCAGGGGGCTGGGAACCAATTTTGAATGCAATTTGCCAAATTTCCTTGGATCCCATGTGCTCTTACCTTTGCTATTAGTCTCCTGTGCAAGACCTTATCATTAGTCTTGCTCAGGTCCAAGAAAACTGTATCAAAAACATTGCTAGACAACAAGGTGCAGGGCTGGATGAACACAGCAGGCCAAGCAGCA
>NC_063334.1:46459550-46524081 GCF_021869965.1 Rhincodon typus
GTCTCGGATTCTCCAGCATCTGCAGTTCCTACTATCTCTGATTCAAAAACTTTGCTGTTGCCTGCAAACCTGAAAAATTTAATCAAGTTTGTTAGAAATGACCACCCTTCAAAAAAAATACGCTGATTGTTGTTTGTTCATCCCATTTAGTCCAAATGCAGAATGATTCTGTTCCTCAGAATATCTTTCAATAGTTTCCCCAACAGTGAAGTTAGTATGACTGGCCTGGTGTTATCTGATTTATTCCTTGCTGAGTTTTTGAATAACGGTGCTACATTGGCTGTCCTCCAGGCCTCCGGGATCTTTCCAAGTCCAAGTCACACAGTAACAATACACTTGTTTTCTGAATGTAAATGAGAGATGTTGAAGTGTGAAATTTTTCTAGGTTTAGGTAAAATATAAAGCAGATATTTGATGTAGAAATTGTATGCAGAATTATTCTGTTGTTACCAGTGAAGTGAATACATGTATTATTAAATATGACAGTTAGAACTTATTGACTGACATTGATAACTCTCTAAATAAAAACCGAAAAAACTGCGGATGCTGTAAATCAGGAACAAAAACAAAGTTGCTGGAAAAGCTCAGCAGGCCTGGCAGCATCTGTGAAGGAAAAAACAGAGTTAACGTCTCAGGTCCGGTGACCCTTCGTCAGAACTGATGGTGGCTGGGAAAACGTCAGCTTATGTGCAGAAAAATGGGGAGGCGGGATGGGATAGGGAGTAAAAGATAGGATAGAGCCTAAAGAGAGAGAAGAGCAGTTGGACAGACAAATAGTTGATAATGATCAGCCTGGGAGGGTGAATAGTCGTTAATGGGGCCTATTAGTGACTAACAACAGGTGATGTGTAATGGCAGGCTATGTGGTAACAAGGCCTGGTGTGTGGGGTAGGGGGCTGGGACATTGGAGAGTTTAGGCCCTAAAGTTATTGAACTCGATATTGAGTCCAGAGGGCTGCAGGGTCCCCAAGCCGAAAATGAGGTGTTGTTCTTCCAGCTTGCGTTGAGCTTCGCTGGAACACTGCAGCAAGCCAGAGACAGAGATGTTGGCCAGGGAACAGGGTGGTGCATTAAAGTGGTAGGCAACAGGTAGTGCGAGCAAAACACAGATGTTCTGCAAAGCAGTCACCCAGTCTACACTTCGTTTCCCCAATGTAGAGACCACATTGTGAGCAGCAAATGCAGTAGACTAGATTCTGGGAAGTGCTGGTGAAGTGTTGCTTCACCTGGAAGGTACGTTTGGGCCCTTGGATACTGGGGAGGGAGGAGGTAAATGGGCAGGTGTTGCACCTTCGCTGTTTACAGGGGAAGGAGCTGTAGGGGGTGAAGGAAGTGTGGACCAGGGTGTCCCAGAGGGAAAGGTCCCTGCAGAAGGCTGTCAAGGGAGGGGGGCAGAATATGTGTCTGGTGGTGGCATCTTGCTGGAGGTGGTGGAAATGGCAGCTGATGATCTTCTGGAAGTGGATGCTGCTGGGCCGGTAGGGAAGGACAAGGGGAACCCTATAGCTGTTGCGAAGGGAAGAGAAGGGATAAGGGTGGAAGAGCGGGAGATGGGTCAGACCCAGTTCAGGCCCTGTAGACAATGGTCCTGGGGAATCCTCGGTTGAGGAAGAGGGTAGATATTTCAGAGGCTCCCTTGTCCAAGGGTGGAATCAAACCTGGGTCCCTGGCACTGTGAGGCAGCAGTGCTAACCACTGAGCCACCATGCCATCCATTTCTTTGGAAGAATGTGTGTTTATGGAATAAAGAGCCTGTGCTCTTATGAGCCTTAATTCTTTGCAACTGAAATATTTAAAATGTGAAAGATATTACTGTAAGCAACCTCGCAGCAACAAGTTTGTCATCTCAGTCGTGGACGTTAATACAATGGAGGAGTGGATGTATTGATGTCAAATTAATTTGTTTTGGGAGATATGACATAGTAGCATTGACAAAAACATGGCCCAAGCCAGAACCAAAGGATTTAACATCCCAGGTTATAAAGCTCTTAGTAGAAGCAGGTGGGTAAAAAAGGTGTAGCAGTCTTGGTCAAAGATAGGATCATTGCTCTTGAAATAGATGCAGTTCCTGATTTAGAATCTATATGATTGGAGGTGAGAAAAACAAGAAGGAAGCAATGGCTTTGCTGGGTATTTATTATAGACCTCCAAATAGTGGAGAAGTAGTACAAGAGAACATTTGTAGGCAGACTACAGAACTCTGTAGGACAAATAGTGTTATGATGACTGGTAATTTCAATTACCCTAGAGTAGAATGGGTAAAAAGAAAGGTAGACTGTAGGGCATGGAAGGGGAGAAATTCCTGCAATGTGTGCAGGAGAACTTTCTGGCACAGTATACTTCCAGTCCCACCAGGGAGGGGATTGCAGTGGATCAGGTCCCAAGGAAATGAAGCAGGCCAAGCGAAGAATTTCAGAGTGGGTAGCATTTGAGAAATAGTGATCATAAGATTTAATGTTTAGTTAGAAAAGGATAAAAATCAATCAATGATTAAGATCCCAGACAGAAAAAGGTCAGGTTTTAGGGGTCTAAAAATTGAACTGGGGCAGCTCGATTGGAAACCCGTTTCAGTGGAGAAAAATGGATGAAAACTGGGAGAATTTCAAAACAGGGATGCATAAAGTTTATACCCATGAGAAATAAATAAGTAAAACTAGAGCACTCTGGATGGCTAAGGTTATTGACATAAAAAAGAAGAAAAAGGAGGCATGTGATGTATAGCAATCGGGAAGAGTATCTCAAATGCAGAAGGAAGGCTGAGGGTGAAATAAGGAAGGCAAAGAGGAAGTATGAGGAAATGATGGTCTAAATGAAAGCATGGTTTTGAACAACTGAAAGGCATAGTGATAAAGAAGGGCTGCTAAAAAGGCTGGCAGCACTCCAAATAGAGAATTCCTCAGGACCAAAGGGATGCATCCTTGATTTCTGAGAGAGGTGCGGGAGAAAGTTGTGGACACCCTGACAGAAATTTTTCAGGCCTATCTGAACCCAGGATTACTCCTTGCGGGGGCTAAAGGTTTGCAAACGTGACATTGTTGTTTAAGAGAGGGGTAACCCAGGAAATGACAAACCTGTCAGCCTGACATCAATAATGGGAAAACTGATGGAGGCCATAACACAGGATAAGGATACACTTAGATAAAAATAAGTTAAAACTAGACAGTCAAAATGGCTTTGTCAAAAGTAGATCATGTTTGGCAAATTTGGTTGAGTTCTTTGATGTGGTGACATAGGCAGTGGGTGAGGGTAGTGCAATGGATGTTATACATTTGGACTTTTATAAAGCATTTAATACAGTGCTACATGGCAGGCTGGTTAGCAAATTAAAAATGTTGGGACTGGCAGCACAGATTAGAAGTTGGTTAAAAGATAGGAAACAGAGGGTAGGTTTGGATGGGCATTTCTCAAATTGGAGATGACTTGAAAGTAGCGTTCACCAGGGATCGATAGTGGGACCCCTTGCATTTTCTAATTTATATCAATGATTTGGAGATGGATGTTGACGGCAATATCTCTAAATTTGCAGATGATACTAATATAGACAGAATAGTGAATTGTGAGGATGACACTGAGCAACTTCAGATGGACATTGACAAGTTGACCAAATGGGTAGACATCTAGCAAATGATATTCAATGCAGGGAAATGTGAGGTAACACATTTTGGTAAAAGAAACACGGAGATGCAATATAGGCTCAGTAGTATACATTTGAGGGGACTACAGGAGCAGAAGGACCTCGAGATTCACAGGCAAAATTCTCAGAAGTTGGCCAGGCAAGGTTAAATGGTTGTTAGGAATGCTTATAAAATCCTTGGGTTTATGAGTCATAGAATCCCTACAGTGTGGGGACAGGCCCTCCAGCCCAACAAGTCCACATCAACCCTTGGAGCATCTCACCCAGACCCATAACCCTATAACCCATCTAATCTCAGCATTCCTGAACACTACAGGCAATTTAGCACAGCCAATCCACCCACTCTGCACATCTTTGGACTGTGGGAGGAAACCGGAGCACCCAGAAGAAACCCATGCAGATGCGGGAAGAATGTGCAAATTCCACACAGACAGTTGCCAGAGGCTGGAATCAAACCCAGGTCCCTGGTACTGTGATGCAGCAGTGCTAACCACTGAGCCAACATGCCACCCTGAGTCATAGAGTATAAAAGCAAGGAACTGATGCTGCACCTCAACAAATAAAGCCCTGGAAATTTATTAAACTTACTAGAATGATGCCAGGAATAAGGGATTTTAAATACAAGGAAATATTGGCCAAATTGGGCTTATTCTCCTTGGAGCAGAGAAGATTAAGATGTGACCTTATTGAGGTGTTCAAAATTATGAGCAATTTTGACGGGGTAAAGAAGGATATTCAGTTTCAATGAGCAGGTATGTCCACTAGGGGCCACAATTTCAAGATTGCAAGGGAGGTAGGATTGAGTTGGGAAGAGTTGTTGGATTAAAAATGTGTTGCCTGAGAAAGTGGTGAAGGCAGATTTCCATGGGAGCTTTTAAAAGAGAGCTGGATGTATATTTGGAAGTGAAGAATTTATAGGGTTCTCATAGGGCTGGTCAATGGGACAAGCTGGGTATCTCTTTTGGGAACAAGTGCAGACACAATGGATCAAATGGCCTCCTTTTGTACTGCAAAATTCTATGAATCTGAAGATAAAACGAGATGGAGAATTTGGAAGGAGGAATCAGGAGGTCACACGCTCGTTGGAGATAGGAGGCTGAAGGGGAGGTGGAGCAAAGCGCTCCAGGAATAGATTTACAAATCATTAAAAATCACAATAAAAACAATGTTCTGGAAACACTCAACAGCCCTGACACCACCTCTCCTACTTTAAAGAACAAGTGAAGAACTGTACTTGCCAGAGCCCCTGCAGGTTACCAACTGACTTGGAAATGTACTATCATTGCCGTTGAAAATTATGGAATTGCCTCCTTAACAACACTGTGGTGTACCTTCACTGCATGGATTGTAGCAGTTCAAGAAGACAGCTCATTGTCACCTTCTCAAGGGCAGTAAAGATTAAAATAAGTGCAGGTGTTGCTCTTCATCCCATAAATTAATAAAAATGTTTTGATTTGAGTTATTATTTTCACATCTACTGAGATACTGTAAGCATGAGCAGTTCGTGAAACAAAGCAATGTTTGAGATGATAGATGAATTGTTCAAAGCTATGGCATTTGGATATGAATGCACTGACCTTGACTGCTCATATGTGATTATTGAACATTTTGTTAACTTGTATCCAGATCTTTGTGACTGTACCTAGCATTGCCTGTGGTGGCTATCTGCTTCCATTCTCCCTTCAAATTTGTGGAGAGTCGTCACCCTCTCCACCATCTGCTTTAAGGCCTTGGATGATTCATCTTTGAACTTTGTGCAATGGTCTGCTCATAACGTCTTCCTGAGCTATTTTCTGCTGCGGGCCAGACCGCCCTAGCCTTCCAAGCGATGTGAGCTAACTTTAAGCTATGCCCAGCTTGCATGAGTGTTTGTTCCCTGTTGAGGTGTGCAGTCTTTTGCACTAGACTGCATGCTGTCATCATTAAAACAAGCAGGCAGCCTCAAGTTTACAGGCTGCCTGCATCAGTGAAAAAACAGCATGGGTTAATATCGTATCGTGATTCCAGTGCATGTTTTCAAGGGCTATCCATTTTGCCTCAAGATCTTTATTTACTAAGAGACAACACAGTGTGGAGTTGGAGAAACACAGCAGGCCAGGCAGCATCGGAGGAGCAGGAAAATTGATGTTTCGGTTCGGGATCCTTCTTCATAAAAGGGGAGGGGGAAGGAAACAGGGAATTAAATAGAGAGAGGCGTGGTGGGTCTGGGAAAGGTAGGTGGGACAATGATGGGTGAGTGCAGGCAGGGAGTGGTGGGGATTGGTCATTTGGATGATTGGGGTGAAGAGGTGGGAGAGAAGATGGACAGGTTGTGTCAGGTCAAGATGGTGGGGATGTGAGGGAGGGTTGGACATGGGATGAGGTTGGGGGATGGGGAGATTTTAAAAGTGGTGAATTCTATCTTTGGGCCATCAGGCTGTCGGCTTCTGAGGCAGAATATGAGGTGTTGCTCCTCCAGCGTGCGGGTGGTGTCATTATAATACTGGAGGAGGCCCAGGATGGACATGTCACCCAGGGAGTCGGAGGGGGGTTAAAACGTTTGGCAACAGGAAGGTCTTGTCATTTGTCGCATACAGAGCGAAATGCTCTATTAAACAATCTCCAAGTCTATGCTTGGTCTCACCGATGTAGAGGGGGCTTTATTGACTAAGATGTGGCTAAACAAAATCTGTACATTGTAAGTTTCCATAATTAAAACCATACATTTTGTGTTATTAAAAAATTTTATTTTGTATTTATTACTATTTATTGTTTTGACATTTGATTTAGCATTTCTTTCGAACTCTTTTAATGATATTTTAAGTTAGAATTGCCACTCCTGTAATCATTAAACATTCTTGTTCCATAGGTATTTCAAAAATGCTGAAATAAGAGGAAGCTCTTGTGATGCAGTGGGTAAGTCCCTGCCTCTGAGCCAAAAGCTCCATGTTGAAGTCCCACTACAGGACTTGGCAACCAATGAAACTGTGTTCATTTGCTAATCAAATGGATTGAGTACTAACTTACAAATCCTTCAAATGGCACGAGGTAAGAATTAGAAAGATTCCTGGTCAGCTGTGCGGTGAATGGAATGTCGGAGCCTTTGATGTCATTGTCCATTGCTCCAGACTACAACATGCATGGAAAATTACCACCTTGAGTAAAATGATAACACCAGATTGGGCCTATTAATATTTTCCAGTTTCTGACTGGTTTTATTTGATGGGAATGGTTTAAACTAAAGATGAAAACTTGTTAAAGTATGGTTGTTATTGTCTCCTTGTAGACCAAGTCAGAGTATTTCAGAGAAGACAATCCTCTCCTTTTTCTGATAGATGCAGGCAACTAATACCCCCAGGTCAAAACAAACATGGAGCTCTGGAGTTTTTTAGAATTATAGGAGAGACAGTAAATCCAAACACCTCACTGGAGAAACAAGTGTAAGTCAGTGTTTTGTATTTCTGCATTCTAATCAGCCTAATACAACTGTTACCTTGTACGTAATCCATTAAAGAATTAATCAAGGCACTAAATTTGCACAGACTATGTCAGCAGAGTAATTAATAGTAGTTGGAGAAATACAAATAAACTTGAGTTCAGATTGTTTCCATTTATGCCACTAGTGTCTGAATTTGATTTCAAAATTAATATTTTAAGATGAATGACTGCATGTTGAGTTTAGGTTTAGACAATGTGGGTTGAACCAGACAGGGATTCTAGAATACTTTTCTTGTCATATGTCTAATATTTTTCCTGAAATAGTTACACATGAACACAGAATGAAATCGGGTTTTGTCTTGTTGCAAGAGAGAACAGAAATTGTGCCTTCAGCTTTGAGGCAACGATTGAGCGGTGTGGGATGGAAAAGTAAAATAATCATCAAGAAGGAAATAAAATTGATACCTCAGCGTGTGAAGATTTCAAATTCATTGTTTTGTTCCCTATTTTCTCCTTTGCCCCTTGCTTTTGGCGAATGAATTGGTATTTTTTATTATTGTCACATGTATTGAGATATAGTGAAAAGTATTGTTTTGCATGCTATCCAGGCAAATCATACAGACATCAGGGTAATAAAACAGAATGCAAAATATAGTGTTACAGCTGCAGAGAAGGTGCAAATAAAGATCAACTTTAATATATGAGAGGTTGTTCAAAAGCCTGATAATGGTAGAGAGGAAGCTTTCATTGAATCTGTTGGTACGTGTTCTCAAACTTTCATATTGTCTGCCCAACGGAAGAGTGTAGAAGAGAGTATAACCAGGATGGGATGGAATCTTTGAATATGTTGGATACTTTCCTGAGGCAGCGGGAAGTATAGATGGAGTCAGTGGATGAAAGGCTGGTTTGCATGATGGATTGGGCTACATTCACAACTCTGTAATTTCCTGCGAGCTTGGACAAAACAGTTGCCACACCAAGCTGTGGTGCATCTGGATAGAATGCTTTCTATGGTGAATCTATAAAAACTGGTGAGAGTCATTGCAGACATGCCAAATTTCATTAGACTTCTGAGGGAGTAGAGGTGTTTTCTGAAAGAGTCACAGTGTCTTACAGCACAGAAACAGACCTTTTGGTACAACTCGTCCAAGCCAATCAAGTTTCCCAAACTAAACGAGACCCACTAGCCTGTGTTTGGCCCATATCCCTCTAAACCTTTCCTATACATGTACCTGTCCAAATGTCTTTTAAATGTTGTAACTATACCTGCATCTACCACTTCCTCTGGCAGTTTATTCCATATACGAACCATTCTCTTGGTGGAAAAAGTTGTCCTCAAATCCTTTTCAAATCTTTCTCCTCTCACCTTAGAAATATGCCCCCAAATTTTCACTCTTGGGAAAACACCTTTGCTATTTCCCTTATGTATACCCCTCATGACTTGTCACACCGAAGTGGTTGGACCAGACAGATTGTTGATGACATTTACTGCTAGGAACCAATAGGCGATTTGTAATGGATCAAGGCAATCCGGGAGGCTGGACTTGATGTGTGCCGTGGCTAACCTCTCAAAACACCTCGTGATGATGGATATCGGAGCCACTGGGCAGAAGTCATTAAGGCACACTATCTGATTTTGCTTTGGCAATGGAATGGTAATTATTTTCTTGAAGCAGATGAGCACTTCAGATCAGAATAAGTAGAGTTAAATATGCCTGCGAATACCAACACTAGCTGGTCCGTGCATGATCTGAGTGCACAGCCAAAGGCTCCATCTGGGTCAGTTGTTTACTGTAGGTTCACTGCCAAGGAGGCCGATCTGATTTCTGAGGCAGTAACTGTGGGTACAGGTGCATTCGAGGCTGTTAGGTTAGGTGACATCATTTCATTGACCTTCTGTTCACAATGAGTACAGAATACATTGAGTTCATTGGGGAGGGATGCATTGTTGCGAGCAATTCTACTTGACTTCACTTTGTAGCCTTTATATCGTGTGAGCCTTGCCACAGTCAATGTAGTTAGTCTGAGACTCCAGTTTAGTCTGGTATTGTCTCTTGGCATCCCTAATGGCTTTGCAAAGGACATACCTAGATATCTTGTATTGGCCAGGACTTGAATTCCTCAGACTTGGACTTTAGTAGGGAGTGGATCTCTTGGTTCATTCATGGTTTCCAGTCAGGGAACACTCAGATTAACTTCTTTGGCATGCAGTCCTCCACACATTAACTGATGAAGTCTGTGATGGTAGTGGCATACTCATTTAAGTTGGCAGAAGTCATGTAGGAGTTCATCCATTATCTCAGAATAGCACTGTCAAATTTTTGTACTGGATCCTCATGCTTCAGTTTCTGCTTGTAAGCCGGGAGAAGGAGCACAGCCTTATGAATAATTTTACACAATTCAGACAGGGGATTGAGAGTGGGCATCTTTGGTTGTGTAGCAATAGTAAAGCATGTTTGGGCCTCTGGTAGGACAGGAGAGACATGTTCATGGTATCTTGGTAGCACTCTCTTGAGTTGGACCTGCCACAGCATCATCGGGTAAGCCAACGGTAGCAGGAGCACTAAGAGGTGTTGATTAGGAGGCAGACGCTGCCCCCCTAGGATGCCAAGTGGCCCATCAGGTGGATTAAGAAACCCTCAGGTTTTTAGGTGAAGCAGGAGTGAGCTATGTCTCTGTAAAACAAAGCACACAGCACTCTCTCAATTCTTTTTGCTAGGTGAGTCTAGCTTTACGTTCGTCTAGCTTGTTTTTAATAGCTTAGAAATTTTGCAGGAATATGCTGGAGAGGGAACACTTGAAACTGTGTTGTTTCAGTCTCATCTGGAGGCCATGTTTCCTGGGTAAGTGACTGCCTCTAGTTGAACCTGGAAATCGGTGTAGATAATCTACTGTTCCACGCCCGGTGGGGTCTTGGACACTGGTCATGGCCTCAGGCACCCTGGAGGGTCTTGTTCTTGGTCTGGTTAGGCCTCAATTTCTGGACTCCATGATGTCGGTTAGGGCCGGGTCTCCATTCAGTGTCTGGTTTGGGCCTTTGAGAAGCCAGTAAGTGGCTGGGCTGTACATTGTCATGGTCGCAGTTCCAGTGTCAGCAGCAGTCAGGCCTGTTGGTACGTGCACTCCAGGAGGTCCTGGTTTATGTTGGGTCGGATGCAGTTGGAACGGGGTGGTTGGTTGTTCCCAGGGGTCAAAAGGTTGCCAGTCCTCCAAGTAGATTTAAGAGAATAATGTTAGTAATTCTGATAGACCTAAAATTGAGATTCAAAAGAATAGAAAGATTATAAAAGATGTGAGGAGAATGATCTTCTAGTAAAGAGTTGCCATGCTCCAGCACCATCATGGAGAACATTACGTTCTTGTTGAGAACTTTCTCTAGGAGCTCTTGGAATGTTCTCTTGGAAAACATCAAGGAGATATGTTGGAGTATGAAAGTCTTTCAGTGCTGAAAAGCCATCCTTATTGGGTCAAATGTTTGCATGTTATTTAACTGTAAGCAAATCACAGTTACTCAAAGTCATCCTGATCAGTAAAGAGATGGAAGATACCATGAATGCTGCTATCAAGCAGCACATACTCAGCAATAACCTGCTCAGTAATGCCCAGTTTGGATTCTGCCAGGGCAACTCAGTTCCTGACCTAATTACAGCCTTTGTTCAAACATGACGAAATGCTAACTTCCAGAGGAGAAGTAAAAGTGACAACTCTTCATATCAAGATCACATTTTGCCTGCGTGTGGCATCAAGGAGCCTGAGCAAAACTGGAATCAATGGCTTTCAGGGGGCAAACTCTCCGCTGGTTAGAGCCATACCTGGCACATAGAAAGATGACTATGGTTGTTGACAGGCAGTCATCTCAGCTCCACGATATCTCTGTAGGAGTTCCTCTGGGTAGTGTCCTAGGCCCAATCATCTTCAGCTGCTTCATCAATGATCTTCCGTTCATCATAAGATCAGAAGTGGGGATGTTTGCTGATAATTACACAATATCCAGCACCATATGCGACATCTCAAGTACTGAAGCAGTCCACGTTCAAATTCAACAAAATCTGCCCAATATCCAAGGCTTAGAAAGACAAATGGTAAATAACATTTGCACCAGGCAATGACCACCTTCAATAAGAGACAATCTAATCACCCTCCCTTGACATTACCAGTGTAACTATTACCAAATCACCCACTATCAACATCAACAAGGCACACGTCATGAGTGCGATGGAATATTCCCCACTTACCTGGGTGAGTGCAGCTCCAACAACAGTCAAAGATGCTTGACAATATTGAGGACACATCAGTCCACTTGACTGGCACCACACTTAGCAGTGCAGAAATTCACCAAAGATCCTTAGCAGCTTTCATATAGAAGCACAAGGGCAGCAGATACATGGGAACAGCACCACTTCCAAGTTTCCCTCCAAACCTTTCACCATGCTGACTTGGAAACATATCACCATACCTTCATTGTCGCTGGGCCAAATTCTGGAATTCCATCCCCAAGGGCATCGGGGGTCATCCTGCAGTACATGGACTGGAGCAGTTCAAGAAGGCATCTCCTCAAGGGCAACTGGGCACAGGAAATGAAAGTGCTGGCCAGCCAGCAAGTCCATGTTGCATGAATGAATAATAAAAAAATACATCAGCTAACATGCACTTTGTAGTAGAAGTAATGGCTTAGCAATCAAGAGCAGTGAAGTTTGAATATTTTTAAACGAGAGCATGCAAAAAGCATGGGCCTGGCCTGAGGTCAGTCCAAGCAGCAGCAGCAACAGCAGCAACAATGGACAGAAATAGAGTGAACCTGGGGGTGAACAATGGCAGCAGCAGCAGGATAAGTATCTGAGGAGCAGGGCCTGGATCAAGGTCAGTCTGAGCAGTGACAGCAGCAGCAATTGAGCAAAGAAGAGCAAACCTTGGGGTGAACAGTGGCAGCGTGCAGCTGATCTAGGGATGGAGCACTGAAGGTGATGTCACAACTCAAAAAGTAACATAGGCTTGGCAGCTCAAGAACCAGGTTTGCAGATTTGGTGAGAAGTATCTGGAGAGAGATCGTTTTTTTTGTAGTTGTAGTCTGCTGGGAATAGACAGTAGGAGTGAGATACTAGTGGGTACGTTGTGAAATCAGTTCCTGAATTATTGTCTGTAGTTGATAGGGTTGATTTCGTCTTTAAGGTTCAAGTCAGCAGAACTCAGCCCTGTAGAGTGCTGCTCCTACAATATGTGGGGAGTCAGGACACTTCCAGTGTGAATGGTGACTTCATGTACAGGAAGTGTGTTCAACTGCAGATCCTGCATGGAGCGCTGCATGTAATGCCTAGAGCTGCGGACGGACTCACTATGGAACATCCATGATGCTGGGAATGTTGTGGATGGCATGTTTAGCTGGTCACATCACCAATAAGGGCTACACAGAAGAACAGTTGGGTGACCACCAGTAAGAGGAGTAAGCATGGGCAGGCATTGCAAGAGTCCGCTGTAGCCATTCCCCTGTCCAAACAGTTATGACGTTTTGGATACTGTTGAGGATGGATGGCGTCTCAGGGGAAAGCTAAAGCAGCAACCAGATCAGTGATACCATGACTGGCACTGTTGGACAGCAGGGAGGGTCAAAGTATGAATGGGTAGTAAGCGGGTAGTAGTGATAGGAGATTCTCCAAGCAGGGACACAGACAAGACTCCAGGATGGTATGTTGTCTCCCTAGTGCTGGGGTCAAGAATGTCTGAGTAGACACAGGATATTCTGAAGGGGGAGTATGAGCAGTCAGAGTTTGTGGTACATATTGGTATGAATGACAAAGGCAGAAAGAGAGACGAGGTCCACAAAGGGAATTCTGGAAGTTAGGTAGAAGGTTGACAAGTATGAAGCTCCAGAGTTGTACTCTCAGGATTACTTCCTGTGCCACATGTCAGGGAAGCTAAAAATAGGAAGATAGTACATTTAAAAATGTGGCTAATGCGCTGATGTAGGAAGGAGGACTTCAGGTATGTGGATCATTGGATCATAAGAATGCCTTCTGGGGCACATGGAACCTGTACAAAAAGAATGGGTTGCACCGAAACAGGAGGAGCACCAATATCCTGTCAGAGAGGTTTGCTAGTGCCACTCAAGAAGGTTTAAACTAGTCTGGTGGGATACCTAGAGCCATAGATCAGCAAGTAACATGACCAAGGAGGAGTTGAAGACTAAGGCCAGTAAGCCTAACGGGAAGAAGAGGCAAGTAGAAATTACTGAACTTGGCAAGACTGGTGCTGAGATGTATTTGACATGTAAGGCACATGAACTTAGAGCTTGGATTAATACAAATATCTATGATGCTGTTAGCTAGTACAGATTGAGGTTGAGATAGGGACAAAACAAACATTTTGAGATTCAGATAAAAACCAAAAGAACTGTGGATGCTGTAAATCAGGAACAAAAACAAAGTTGCTGGAAAAGCTCAGCAGGTCTGGCAGCATCTGTGAAGGAGAAAGCAGAGTTAAAGTTTCAGATCCGGTGACCCTTCCTCAGAACTGATAGTGGCTGGGAAAATGTCAGTTTATATGCATAAAATAGGGAGGTGGGTGGGGTAGGGAGTAAATGATAGGATAGAGCCCGAAGAGAGAGAAAGACAGTTGGACAGACAAAGGAGTTGCTAACAATCAGACTGGGAGGGTGAATAATTGTTAATGGGGACTGTTAGTGACTAACAACAGGGGGTGTGTAATGGCAGGCTATGTGGTAACAAAGTCTGGTGTGTGGGGTGGGGGGCTGGGACATGTGACAGTTTAGGCCCTAAAATTATTGAACTCAATATGGAGTCCAGAGGGCTGTAGTGTCCCCAAGCGGAAAATGAGGTGTTGTTCCTCCGGCTTGCATTGGTCTTCACTGGAACACTGTAGCAAGCCAGAGACAGAGATGTTGGCCAGGGAGCAGGGTGGTGCATTGAAGTGGCAGGCAATGGATAGTTCAGGGTCTTTTTTGTGAGTAGAACATAGATGTTCTGCAAAGTGGTCGGCAAGTCTACACTTTGTTTCACCAATGAAGAGGAGACCACATTGTGAGCAGCGAATGCAGTAGACTAGATTCTGGGAAGTACAGGTGAAGTGTTGCTTCACCTGGAAGGTATGATTGGGTCCTTGGATACTGGGGAGACAGGAGGTAAATGGGCAGGTGTTACACCTTCGCCGGTTACAGGGGAAGGTGCCGTAGGGCTCTGGGAAGGTGTTGGGGGTGAAGGAAGTGTGGACCAGGGTGTCCCGGAGGGAACAGTCCCTGCGGAAGGCGGACAAGGGAGGGAAGGGGAATATGTGTCTGGTGGTTGCATGTTGCTGGAGGTGGCGGAAATGGTGTCTAATGATCTTCTGGATGTGGATACTGGTGGGATGGTACGTAAGGATAAGGGGAACCGTACCTTTGTTGCGGGAGGGAAGAGAAGGGGTGAGGGCGGAAGTGCTGGAGATGGGTCGGACCTGGTTGAAGGCCCTGTTGACAACGGAGCTGGGGAAACCTCGGTTGAGGAAGAAGGTGGACATTTCGGAAGCTCCCATGTCGAAGTTGGCCTCATCTGAACATATGTGACGGAGATGGAGGAACTGAGAGAATGGGATGGAGTCTTTACAGGAAGTGGGGTGTGAGGATGTATAGTCCAGGTAGCTGTGGGAGTCAGTGGGTTTGTAATAGATATTAGTGGCCAGTCTATCCCCAGAAATGGAAACAGAAATGTCAAGGAAGGGAAGGGAGGAGTCAGAGACAGACCAGGTGAAAGTGAGGGCAGGGTGGAAATTAGAGGCGAAATTGATGAAGTTTTCCAATTCCAGATGAGAGAGTGAAGCAGCACCGACGATATCATTGATGTATCGGAGAAAGTGTTGTGGGTGGGGGCCGGAATAGGACTGGAACAAGGAATGTTCCACATACCCCACGAAGAGACAGGCATAACTAGGGCCCATGCGGGTACCCATGGCAACCCCTCTTACCTGAAGAAAATGAGAGGAGTTGAAAGAGAAGTTTTTAAGGGTGAGGACAAGCTCGGCCAAGCGGAGGAGGGTGGTGGTGGGTGGGGATGGTTCAGGTCTTTGCTCCAGGAAGAAGCGGAGAGCCCTAAGACCCTCCTGGTGGGGAATGGATGTGTAAAGGGATTGCACATTCATGGTAAAGAGGAGGTGGCTGGAGCCAGTAAACTGGAAGTTTTGAAACTGGTCTAAGGCATCAGATGAATCATGGATGTATGTGGGTAGGGATTGGACCAGGGGAGAGAAGACTGAATCAAGGTAGGAAGAGATGAGTTCTTTTCATTGCGAACTGTCGACGTAACATTAGTCGCCTCAATTTCTCTGCCCCTCTCAACAAATCCAACCTATCTCCCTCCGAACTGACTGCACTCCATGCACTCAGATCAAACCCTGACTTTGTCATCAAGCCTGCCGATAAGGGTCGTGCTGCTGTAGTCTGGTGTACTGACCTCTACCTTGCAGAGGCTGAGCGTCAGCTCTCGGATACCTCCTCCTACCTTCCCCTGGACCATGACCCCACCATGGCACATCAGGCCAATGTATCCACTATGGTTACGGATCTCATTTCATCCGGTGATCTCTCCCCCTCCGCTTCCAAGCTGATAGTTCCCCAACCCTGCATAGCTCGTTTCTATCTCCTGCCAAAAATTCGCAAACAGGACTGTCCAGGCAGACCCATTGTTTCAGCCTGCTCGTGCCCCACAGAACTCATCTCTTCCTACCTTGACTCAGTCTTCTTCCCCTGGTCCAATCCTTAACCACATACATCCATGAATCATCTGACGCCTTACGCTGGTTTCAAAACTTCTAGTTTACCGGCTCCAGCCACCTCCTCTTTACCATGGATATGCAATCCCTTTACACATCCATTCCCCACCAGGAGGGATTTAGGGCTCTCCACTTCTTCCTGGAGCAAAGACCTGAACCATCCCCACCCACCACCACCCTCCTCCACTTGCCCTCACCCTCAAAAACTTCTCTTTCAACTCCTCTCATTTTCTTCAGGTAAGAGGGGTTGCCATGGGTACCCGCAAGGGCCATAGTTATGCCTGTCTCTTTGTGGGGTATGTGGAACATTCCTTGTTCCAGTCCTATTCCAACCCCCACCCACAACTCTTTCTCCAATACATCGATGATATCGTCGGTGCTGCTTCACTCTCTCGTCTGGAATTGGAAAACTTCATCAATTTCGCCTCTAATTTCCACCCTGCCCTCACTTTCACCTGGACTATCTCTGACTCCTCCCTTCCCTTCCTTGACATTTCTGTTTCCATTTCTGGGAAAGACTGGCCATTAATATCTATTACAAACCCACTGACTCCCACAGCTACCTGGACTATACATCCTCACACCCCACTTCCTGTAAAGACTCCATCCCATTCTCTCAGTTCCTCCATCTCCGTCACATATGTTCAGATGAGGCCAACTTCGACATGGGAGCCTCCGAAATGTCCACCTTCTTCCTCAACCGAGGTTTCCCCAGCTCCGTTGTCGACAGGGCCCTCAACCAGGTCCGACCCATCTCCAGCACTTCCGCCCTCACCCCTTCTCTTCCCTCCCGCAACAGCGATAGGGTTCCCCTTACCATCCCACCAGTATCCACATCCAGAAGATCAGACGCCATTTCCGCCACCTCCAGCAAGATGCCACCATCAGACACATATTCCCCTCCCCTCCCCTGTCTGCCTTCCGCAGGGACCATTCCCTCCGGGACACCTGGTCCACACTTCCTTCACCCCCAACACCTCCCCAGAGCCCTACGGCACCTTCCCCTGTAACCGGTGAAGGTACAACACCTGCCCATTTACCTCCTCCCTCCCCAGTATCCAAGGACACAAACATACCTTCCAGGTGCAGCAACACCTGTACTTCCCAGAATCTAGTCTACTGCATTCGCTGCTCACAATGTGGTCTCCTCTACGTTGGGGAAACGAAGCATAGACTTGGCGACCACTTCGCAGAACATCTATGTTCTGCTCACAAAAATGACCCTGAACTACCTGTTGTCTGCCACTTCAATGCACCACCCTGCTCCCTGGCCAACATCTCTGTCTCTGGCTTGCTACAGTGTTCCAGTGAAGCCCAATGCAAGCTGGAGGAACAACACCTCATTTTCCGCTTGGGGACCCTACAGTCCTCTGGACTCAATATTGAGTTCAATAATTTTAGGGCCTAAACTGTCACATGTCCCAGCCACCCACCCCACACACCAGGCTTTGTTACCACATAGCCTGCCATTACACACCCCCTGTTGTTAGTCACTGACAGTCCCCATTAACAACTATTCACCCTCCCAGCCTGATCGTTAGCAACTCCTTTGTCTGTCCAACTGTCTTTTTCTCTCTTTTTTCTCTCTTCGGGCTCTATCCTATCGTTTACTCCCTACTCCACCCACCTCCCTATTTTATGCATATAAACTGACGTTTTCCCAGCCACTACCAGTTCTGAGGAAGGGTCATCGGACCCGAAACGTAACTCTGTTTTCTCCTTCACAGATGCTGCCAGACCTGCTGTGCTTTTCCAGCAATTTTGTTTTTGTTCCTGAGATTTAGATGTTTTGGAGCAGGATAGAGAGGAATCTAAATGAGGTGGGGGTGTTGCATTACTTATAAGGGAGAATATCACAGCTGTACTGAGGGAGGACACCTTGGAGGGCTCATCTAGTGAGGTTGTATGGTAAAGCGAGGAATAGGAAAGGTGCAATTTCTTTGGGATTGTACTACAGGCCTCTCAACAGGGGATAGAGGATCAGATACCTGGACAAATTATGGAAAAATGTAAACACAACTGGATTGTATGGTAATTTTAACATCCCTATGTTCATAGAATCATAGAATCTCTACAGTGTGGATACAGGCCATTTGACCCATTGGGTTCACACTGACCATCCAAGAGCCTCCCACCCAGACCCATCCCCTATCTGGCGCTGTATTTCCCATGGACAGCCCATCTATCCTGCACATCCCTCAACACTATGGGCAATTTAGCATGGCCAATCCACCTAACTTGCACATCTTTGGACTGTGGGAGGAAACCGGAGCACTTAATGGAAACCCATGCAGACAGGGGGAGAATGTGCAAACTCCACACAAGCAGTCGCCTGAGGGTGGAATCGAACCCGGGTCCCTGGCACTGTGTCAGGGTGTTGGATGGGGGGATAATTTGTTAGCTGCATCCAGGATGGGGTATTTGAAACAATGTGAATAGTCTAACTCGGGAAGGAGCGATACCAGCCCTGATATTGGGGAAGGAGGACAGCCAGGTAATTGAAATTTCAGTGCTCTACACTTCATTTCACTTCACTTCGCTTCACTTCACTCAGTTTTAAGTTACTTGTGGATAAGTGTAGTTCTCAGATGAAAGTACTAAATTGGGGGAAGGCTAACCATCGCAATATTAGGCAGGAATTGGGGAATGTAAATTGGAGCGATGGTGAGGGTAAATCAACATCTGGCATGTGAGAATCTTTTAAAGGCCAGTTGATTATAGTTCATTACCAACCTGTTCCTGTGAAAATGACAGATCAGGATGGCAAGGCTCTGAAACCTTGGATGAAGAGAAATTGAGAGCTTAGGCAAAAAGAAAAAGGAGACAAACAAATGGTTTAGAAAACTGAAAACATGGCAGGAAGAGCTCAAGCACGGAAATAGTGGGGGCTAAAAGGAGGCATGAAATGTCTTTAGCAAATAAAAGGATTAAAGAAATTTGCAAGGCATTTTATACATAAAAGGAGCAAGAGCTAGCTAGGGAAAGGGTAGATCCATTCTAGGACAAAGTAAGGAATTTATGACTGGACCTGGAGGAAATGGGTCAGGTCCTTAATCAATACTTTGCATCAGTATTCACAAACGAGAAGGGCATGGTGGATGTTGAGTCTCAGGAGGGATATGTCGATATTATAAGGCATGTCAATATAAAAATGCATTAAGGTAAAAGAGTTCCCAGCACCTGATGGGATCTATCCCAGAATGCTGAGGAAGGTAGGCGTGGAAATTGCTGGGACTTGTACAAAATTTTTGCATTCTCTTTCGTCACAGGAAAGTTCCCAGAGAACTGGGAGAGTAGCCAATGTTGTCCCTTTATTTAAAAAGGGCAACAGGAATAATTTGGAATATTACAGGCCTGCTGTGCATTATGCAGTAGTGGAGAAATTATTGGAGAAGATTCTTATGCAGAGAATTTCCTCACATTTGGAAAAGTATGGACTTACTAGCAACAGACATCATGGCTTTGTGCAGGGAATGACTCACAACCTTAGGGTTCTTTCAGGAAGTTACAAAGATGATTGATGAGGATAGGACAGGATATTACGTCTACATTGACTTTAGTAAGGCCTTTGACAAGGTCCCATAGGTAGGCTTAAAGAAAAGGTAAAATCACATAGGATCCGCAGTTAGCTGGTAAGATAGATACAGAACTGGTTTAATCATCGAAGGCTACTCTCTTGTAAGGGTGGAAAGGTATTTACTGGGGATCTCAAACTAGTGGTGTTTTACAAGGATCAGTGCCAAGGGCTTCTATTGTCTTTGTAATATACATTAATCATTTGGAGGAGAATGTAGGTGGTCTGATTAGTAAGTTTGCAGATGACACAAAGATTGGGGAAGCTGCAGATAGTGAGGATTGGCCGAGGATACAGCAGGATATAGATAGGTGGAGACTTGGTTGGAGAAATGGCAGATGGAGTTAAACCTGGACAAATGCAAAATAATGCATTTTGGAAAATCTAAAGAAGGAGGGATGTATACAGTAAATGGCAGAAAGCTTAGCAGCATTGACATACAGAGGGATCTGGCTGTACAGGTCCACAGTTCCCCGAAAGTGGTAACGTCAGTGGATAGAACATAGAACATAGAACATAGAACATTACAGCGCAGTACAGGCCCTTCGGCCCTCGATGTTGCGCCGACCTGTGAAACCAATCTGAAGCCCATCTAACCTAAACTATTCCATTATCATCCATATGTTTATCCAATGACCATTTAAATGCCCTTAAAGTTGGCGAGTCTACTACTTTTGCAGGCAGGGGCATTCCACACCCTTACTACTCTTTGAGTAAAGAACCTACCTCTGACATCTGTCCTATATCTATCACCCCTCAATTTAAAGCTATGTCCCCTCGTGCTAGCCATCACCATCCGAGGAAAAAGGCTCCCACTGTCCACCCTATCTAATCCTCTGATCATCTTGTATGTCTCTCTCAAGTCACCTCTTAACCTTCTCTCTAACGAAAACAGCCTCAAGTCCCTCAGCCTTTCCTCATAAGACCTTCCCTCCATACCAGGCAACATCCTGGTAAATCTCCTCTGCACCCTTTCCAATGCTTCCACATCCTTCCTATAATGCGGTGACCAGAACTGTACGCAATACTCCAAGTGCAGCCGCACCAGAGTTTTGTACAGCTGCAACATGACCTCATGGCTCCGAAACTCAATCCCTCTACCAATAAAACCTAACATACTGTACGCCTTCTTACCAACGCTATCAACCCTGGGTGGCAACTTTCAGTGATCTATGCACATGGACACCGAGATCTCTCTGCTCATCCACACTACCAAGAATCTTACCATTAGCCCAGTACTCTGTATTCCTGTTACTCCTTCCAAAGTGAATCACCTCACATTTTTCCGCATTAAATTCCATTTGCCACCTCTCAGCCCAGCTCTGCAGCTTATCTATGTCCCTCTGTAACCTACAACATCCTTCCGCACTATCCACAACTCCACCGACTTTGGTGTCATCCGCAAATTTACTAACCCATCCTTCTACACCCTCATCCAGGTCATTTATAAAAATGACAAACAGCAGTGGCCCCAAAACAGATCCTTGAGGTTCACCACTAGTAACTGACCTCCAGGATGAACATTTCCCATCAACCACCACCCTCTGTCTTCTTACAGCTAGCCAATTTCTGATCCAAACCGCTAAATCACCCTCCATCCCATGCCTCCGTATTTTCTGCAATAGCCTACCATGGGGAACCTTATCAAACGCTTTACTGAAATCCATATACACCACATCAACCGCTTTATCCTCATCCACCTGTTTGGTCACCTTCTTAAAGAACTCAATAAGATTTGTGAGGCACGACCTACCCTTCTCGAAACCGTGTTGACTATCCCTAATCAAATTATTCCTTTCTAGATGATTATAAATCCTATCTTTTATAATCCTTTCCAACCCTTTACCCACAACCGAAGTAAGGCTCACTGGTCTATAATTACCAGGGTTATCTCTACTCCCCTTCTTGAACAAGGGGACAACATTTGCTAGTCTCCAGTCTTCTGGCACTATTCCTGAAGACAATGACGACATAAAGATCAAAGCCAAAGTTTCTGCAATCTCCTCACTAGCTTCCCAGAGAATCCTAGGATAAATCCCATCCGGCCCAGGGGACTTATCTATTTTCACACCTTCCAGAATTGCTAACACCTCCTCCTTATGAACCTCAATCCCGTCTAGTCTAATAGCCTGTATCTCAGTATTGTCCTCAACAACATTGTCAAGAATGCATATGGCATGCTGGCCTTCATTCGTCAGGGCATAGAGTATAAAAAATGGTAGGTCATGTTGCAACTGTCCAGAACTTTAGTTAGGCCAGATTTAGGATATTGTGTGAACATTTCTGGTTGTCACTCTACCAGAAGGACATGGAGGCTTTGGAGAGGGGACAGAAATGGTTTACCAGGATATTGCCTGGTTTGGAGAGTATTAACAATGAGGAGAGATTGGACAAATTTGATTTGTTTTCACTTGAACATTGAAGGATGAGGGACGACCTGATAGAAGTTTACAAAATTATGAGATGCATGGATGGAATGGATAGTTGGAGTCTTCCTCCCAGGAGAGAAATGTCAATTACACAGGGACATAGGTATAAGGTAAAAGGAGATGTGAGAGTCAGGTGAAGGGGCATCCAATAACAATGTTTAAGGGGTATCTTCATAGATATATGGGCATGGAATGGACCACATAGAGGCAAACGGCTTTTCGTTTAGAAAGGCATCATGTATCGGTGTAGTTTTGGTGCAATGGAGGGCCTGTTCCTGTTCTGTACTGTTCTTTGTTCTGTTGCGCATGGACCAAGTCCGACCTATCTTGGCCTGTATCTTTGTCGTGCTCTGTTCCAAGCAATTGATGGCGTAGAAGTATAGAGGAGCTTGAAAGAACCTGACTGAAAAAAATCAATTTGTTTTAAAATGTTATGAAAATGTCCTTTTGTCATATGGTCCATTGCCTTCTCGACATGTCTGTGATGAATCAGAGACTATGAAGAGTGGATGAGGTTAGGTGCACGCAGGGTTCAAGACTATCAAATATGTTCCAACGTTACAATTTCTGTATTTAACCCAGTGTATTAGGCTGCAAGTGTAACCCTCTTGGCAGAAGTGTTATCAATTGTTACGTTCAATTACTGCGATAATAATGCGACTTTTACAAGTTAGCTTTGGGTCCATGTGTTTCCCAGAATTCAACAATAAATTAAGATCTTAGAATCCCTGCAATGTGGAAACAGGCCCTTCAGCCCAACAAGTCCACACAGATCCTCAGAGCATCCCACCCAGACCCATCCCCATATAACCCACCTAATATATGCAACTCTGAACACAATGGGCAATTTAGCTTGCCCAATCCTCTTGGCCTGCACATCTTTGGACAGTGGAAGGAAACCGGAGCACCTGGAGGAAACTCATGCAGACACAGGGGGAATGTACAAACTCCACACAGTCAGTCACCCAAGGATAGAGTCAAACCCAGGCCCTGGTGCTGTGAGGCAGCAGTGCTAACCACTGAGCCACCACACCACCCCAAAAGTAACAGCCATAATAAAAAAGTGGTTCAAAATCTGTGTTAATGACTTGGATAGAGACAAGAAATGTTATTTCACTTTACTTATGAGCTAATGAGAAATATAAGCTGTGAGGAAGTTACAAAGAGGCAGCAAAGAGTTTTCTACAGGGATCAGTGCTGGGTCCACTTTTGTGCCTCATTTATATAAATGATTAAAATGAGAATATAGAAAGCATGGTTAGTAATATTGCAGATGACACTAAGATTGGTGGTATAGTGAACAGTGAAGATGGTTACCTAAAAAGAGATCTTGATCAATTTGATCAGTGCGCTGAGGCTTGGCAGATGGAGTTCAATTTGGTTAAATGCGAGGTATTGCATTTTGGGAAAACAAACAAAGGCAAGACTTATACAATTAAAAATAGGGCCTTGGGTAGTGTTGTAGAACAGAGAGACATCGGGGTTCAAGTGCAAAATTCTTTGAAGTTTGCATCACATATAGATAGAGTGGTTAAGAAGGCATTTATCACCCTTGTCTTCATTTGGGTATAGGAGTGGGAACGTTATGTTGAGGTTATACAAGTCATTGGTGAGGCCTCTTCTGGAGTACTGTGTCCAGTTCTGGTCTCCCTGTTATAGGAAGTAAACTGTTAAGCCTGAGGGGATTCAGAAGAACTTTACTAGGATGTTGCTGGGAATGGAGAGTTTGAATAGGTTGGGACTTCTTTCACTGGAGCATAGGTGGTTGAGGGGTGACCGTATGGAGGTTTATAAAATAATGAGGGGTATAGATAAGATGAATGGCAGGTATCGTTTCCCTCAGTTGGGGGATTTCAAGACTAGGGGGCATATTTTTAAGGTGAGAGAGGAAAGATTTTGAAACGACATAAGGGACATTTTTTTTACACAGAGAGTGGTTCATGTGTGCAATGAACTTCAAGGGGAAGAGGTGGATGCGGGTACTGTTACAACATTGAAAGGTATTCAGATATGTACATGATTAAGAAATGTTTGGAGGGATATGGGTAAAGTGTGGGCAAATGGAACTAGTTTAGTTTGGGATTATGGTTGGCATGAACTGGTTGGACCAAAGGGTCTGTTTCCATGCTGTATGACTTTTTGAGTTGAGAACAATATGGGAAAGTGAGAGATTATCAGTTTAATCACCAGAACAGAAAATTAGAATATGCTTTAAAAGATGCATATCTTGTAAATGTTAATATCAAGAGAGACTAGGAGCCATCAATTTGGTAGGCAAATGCCATCATTGCATGGGGCTTGAAATGCAAGAATAAGGAAGTTTTGATACAATTATGCAGTATTTCAGATAGAGTGCATTGTTGTGCAGTTTTGGTCTTCATAATCCTGGAGGGACTGACTGTATTTAACTTAAATAGAGGGCATTATAATTGAATGAGGATAGAGTTAGCTGAAGTGGACTGGGCAGATGGATCAGCGGGAGAAAAAGTAAGATAGCAGTGGCAGACTTTTAATGAAGTCATTCATGGCTCTCAGCAAAAATATATCCCAGTAAGAAAGAAAGATTCTATGAGACATAAAAACCAACAGTGGCTAACCAAGGAAATTAAGGAAAGTTAACAAAGTGTGCGGCTGGATGAACACAGCAGGCCAGGCAGCATCAGAGGAACAGGAAAGCTGATGTTTTGGGTCGGGACCCTTCTTCAGAAAAAAAGTTAAGGAGAGTATTATGTTGAGTCATAAAAGGAGGCAACAGCCAGTGATAGCCCTTTGGACTGCGATAAATTCAGAATCCAGCAAAAGAGGATTAAAAAGATAATAGAGAGAGAATAAGCTATGAGGGAAAATTTGTGAGGAATATAATAACTGACAAGAATTTACTTAAGCTTATAGAAAGGAATTCACAGGTCAAAATGTGACCATTTGAAAATGAAGATGGTTATGGAACAAAGAGATGGCAGACGAGCTAAGCAGATATGTTGCCTCAGTCATTATGGTAGAAAACATTTAAAAAACCCATTAATATTAAAGAAAAAGGGGAGGAATTATGAACCATCACCATCGTTAGAGAAATAGTATTAAGGCTAAAGGCAGATAAGTCTCTTTGGCCATGATGGCTTGCATCCAAGGATCCTAAAAGAAGTAGCTACAGTGATAGTGCATGGTTCAGTTGTAACTTTCCAAAAATCGTTGGATTCTGGAGAAATACTGGAGGGTTGGAAAACTGCCAATGTGCCATCCCTATCCAAAAACACTCGGAAGCAAAATGGGTAACTAAAGGCCAATTAGCGTAACATCCAAAAAATATTGTAATCAATTATTAAAGAAGTAATAGCAGCACATTTAGAAAATCTGATCAAGCAGAGTCAGCATAGCTTTGGGAAAGGGAAATCGTGTCTTCTATGAAATCCCATACCCAGTTTTGATAGAAGGGAACCAGTAGATATGTTGTACTTGGATTTCTGGAAGGCATTCAACAAGGTACCTCAGAAAAAAATAAGTTGTAAGATAAGAGCCCATAGTGTTGGAGGCAGTATATTGGCATGGATAGAAATGTGGCTAATGGTCAGTGAGTGAGCATAAGGGATTCTTTTCAGGTTGGCAACCTGAAGGTTGTGGGGTTCCAAAGGGATCAGTGCTGTGACCGCAGCTGTTTACAGCATAAAGTAATGACTTGGAGGAAGGAAGTGAATGTACTATTGCCAAATTAGCAGATGACACAAAAATAATTGGAAAGGCAGGTTGCGAGAAGAACTAGCCCTAGGCCAGATTTTGACTGTAGGGACATCGTTAATGAAAAATTCAAAGTAAAATCCCAAAAAGTCCATTACAATGTAGAGCATGGGTAGTCTTGTTTTGGTGGTGCCACATCCACGATCCACTTCCTGTTGATTGATGAGCTGGTCATTTTCTTTCGTCGTTCCACTCGTAATCTGTTGGCTTGACAGTATGTAGCAGGGCCACTCTCTTGGTCTGTGGCCCTTCTGCAGTCGTCATCTTCATTATTGTCATGACAACACAGTTGAGGAAACCATAAATGAGAAAACACAGACATACTATTACAATGAAAATTACTATTCCCTGGGCAATGGACATCTCCAGGGATCCAGCCAACACCTTGTCCAACTCCACTGGGTCGAAGATGGGGTTTATTTGAGTTTGATCAATTCATTACGAATGTGATCAGTCAAATAAGTAATTTAGTAGCCAATCAATGGCCATCCTGTTCTGTAATGCTGTGGTTCTGATGGCAACCATTTCAGCATTAATTTTATCAAGGGCCTAAATTATCATTTGCTACCTCTTCCAGGACAGCTGCCATATTGATAGATTCTCTGGTTATCCTGGTTACACCATATCAGGGTAACATGATAGCAAAGAACCTTCCTGTTTCTATAATGGCACATTTGTGCTGTCTCAGTGATCCCTCCAGGAGCAATGGTGTAGAGTGTATGAATGGCACCACATAACTTAGATAACTTGACCCTGTCCAGGATGGTGGTAGCCAGGCATAAGCTTTGTGTCTACACACAAAGTAGGTGTCATTGTATGGGATAAACTTAGTTAAATAGTCAGAATGCCAGACATAATTAAAGGATGTGAGGTTTATAAAATTAAGTTTAGATATAGGCAAAGTGACATTAAAATATTGAGTACAGCTACTCTGACTGCAGACCAAACCCCTTTTCTTGTATCTAACAAGACAAGAGACAATTGGTTTTCCTACCCGTGATGTATTAGTAATGGTAACAAATGGTGGTATATGGGAGGTATCAAATTAGGGTTGATACCAATCTTTAAAAGCAGAAATACTGTACCTTGCTGATTCCCACTTTTCTCAGGTACTACTAATGTCCACCCAATATAACCCGCTCTTTGCAGAAGATTTGCCAGCCATGCGAACCCAGTCATTAAGGATTCATTCTGACAAGTGATCCATTCTGCCACTTCCGATACAGTAAAAGGAATAGAAAAAGAAAAGAAATTGGAAGAGAGATGATGTTCTTTGAATGTATGTGAATGTATGAAGAAGCCCAGCAGCGGGAGACATAATACTTTTGGCATAAGCATATGATGTATATAAATATATTCACATTAAACTCCTGTCCTGCCATGTGCATGTCAGCCTCTGATGGGATCAAAATTGAGAGAAGCCCACAGATTATTAGCATTTTCATGCTTATGCTAATATCAGCAATATAGTTAATTACAGTCACAGTGTAACCATGCAACATGTTTACATGCAACTTAACCTATTCTGGCTGCCATCCTGGGGTCGAGGATTCTGTTCCTGCTGCTTGTTGGTATCCAGTCATGGACGGCCCTTTTAAACCTGCAAGCGGGAAATATGAGAGAGACAGCGGGCGAGAGAGAGACCGAGAATACCAGACTGGAAGGCTGGACTGTTGTACTATTAACTCCTATATACCCTTATCTGGGTAGGATGTCTCCATTTACCAATTCCATTTTCATTAGTAAGTGTGCTCCTGTTACCTATTAATATTATCTCATGAGGTCTGTCCTATCGGGGGAACCAGGGTCTCTTGCTTGGGATTATTTTCACCAAGACCTTTGATCCTGGGGCTGGCATTTCTGTTTGTCCTGGGTGTCCCTCAGACCCCCAGTCCTTGACACGCTGCTGATCTTGTGCCTGTCCGTGAAGTATGTGTAATTGCTTACAGAGGGATTTTATGTAATCCCAGACTTGTCCCTTGCTGTTAGTCAGTTCTGCTCTCCCGTGATTAGGTCCTGGGGTAATGTCATTGCTTGTCCCATCATATGCTCAAAGGGTCCAATGGCCCTCAAGGGCATTGTCCTCTGGACCATCAGAATGGCTGGTAGGGAAAGGGTCCATTTAACTCCTTCTCCTACTATTGCCTTGGTCAGGGAATTTTTCAGCGATCTATTCACTCTCTCTACCATACCTGAGCTCTTTTGGTCGTGGGGATATGATACCTTTGTGTTATTCCCAAGAGTTTACATGCTTCCTTCAGGTACTTGCCTGTGAAGTGGCTCCCTTGGTCTGAGTCTAGTTGTAGGGGAACTTTCCCATCTAGGTATTCTTTTAGCTGCCAATATTTTTGCAACCAAGGTTGCGGTACAGTCCTTTGTGGGGAAAGTTTCTACTATCTGGTAAACTGTCAACCATTTCTTATACTGACTTTCCCACAGCAGCATCCAGGTGTGGCATGGTGACCCCTCGCCTGGTGCAGCAGCCTCCTGGAAAGGCCTGGTGCCCTCCTGCCTTGGCGCAGTGGCCTCTCATAATGTCCTCAGCCCGCATGGCATGGCGACCTCCTGGACTGGCAATATACCAAATGTGGCCTAACTAAAGTCTTATACAGCTGTACATATCTTTTATATTCAATTCCCTGGCCAATGTAGGCCTTCTTGACTGCTTCATCAACCTGTTGCCATTTTCAGAGATCTGTGGACCTGTATGCCCAGATCTGTCTGCTCCTAAGGGTTCTGCCATTTATTGTATAATCCGCGCCTGTATATTTGATCTTCCAAAATGCATCATCTTGCATTAGTCCAGATTAAACTACATCTGCCATTTCTCTGGCCAAATTAGACTGGTTAGACAACACTTGGAATATTGCGTTCATTTCTGGTTGCCTCATTATAGGAAGGATGTGGAAGCTTTAGAGACGGTGCAGAGGAGATTTACCAGGATGCTGCCTGGGCTGGAGGGCAGGTCTTATGAGGAAAGGTTGAGGGAGCTAGGGCTTTTCTCATTGGATCGAAGAAGGATGAGAGGTGACATGATAGAGGTTCACAAGATGATGAGAGGCATAGATAGATTGGATAGCCTGACAAGGCAGAAATGATTATTACGAGGTAGCATAATTTTAAGGTGATTGGAGGAAGGTATCGGGGAGATGTCAGATGTTCTTTACACAGAGACTGGTGGGTACGTGGAATACACTGCCGGCAATGGTGGTGGAGTCAGATACTTTAGAGACTTTTAAGTGACTCTTGGATAGGCAAATGGATGATAGTATAACGCAGCGTATGCAGGGTAGTGTGATCTTAGTATAGGTTGGCACAACATTGTGGGCCAAAGTGCCTGTATTATGCTGTGCTGTTCTATGATCTCTATGTTCTATGTTCAAATCTGCAATCTATCTATATCCTGCTGCATTCTTTGATAATTCCCCTCAGTATTTGCAACTCCGCCAATTTTTGTGTCACCTGGAAACTTACTAATCAGACCATCTAAAATTTCCTCCAGATCATTTCATTTTTATATATTACAAACAAAACAGGTCCCAGCACTGATCCTTGTGGAACACCACTAGTTACTGATTTCCGTTCGAAAAGGACCCTTCCACCGCTACTCTCTTCTATGACTAAGCCAGTTTGTATCCATCCAGCCAGCTCACCTTGGATTCTATGAAAGTCTACCTTTTGTACCAGCCTGCTATGAGGTACCTTATCAAATGTCTTAACTAATGTCCATGTAGACAACATCTACTGCCCTTCCCTCTTCAATCATTCGTCACCTCCTCAAAAATCTCAATCAAGTTGGTGAGAAATGACCTTCCCACACAAACCTACGCTGCCTATGACTAACAAGATCATTTGCTTCCAAATGAGAATAAACCCTGTCTCTCAGTATCTTCTGCAACAGCTCTGGACAGTCACGTCAAGCTCACTGGCCCATAATTACCTGGGTTATCCCTGTTTCCCTTCTTAAACAAAGAAACAATATTGGCCATTCTCCAGTCTTCTGGAACCTCGCCTGAGGCCAAAGATGCTGTTAAGGCCCCTGCCATTTCCTCTGTCTATCACTTATGCTGCTCGGCATGCAAAGAGTCCTGTCTGGTGGCTTCACCATGTTGACACCTCGTCTTCATGTAGGCCCAGTGCTGCAACTGGCATACCTTCCTGCATTCTCCATTGAACCAGGGTTGATCCCTTGGCTTGATAGTAATGGTTGAGTGGAACATATGCTGGGTCATGAGGTTGCAGATTGTGCTGGGGTACAATTCTTCTGCATGGCTGCCCAGTTCTTGAGTTGCTAGACCTGTTCAAAGTCTGTCCCATTTAGCACAGTGATCATGCCATACAACACATTGGAGATTATTCTCAATGGTGAAGATGGGATTTTGTCTCCACAAGGATGTGCAGTGGTTACACTTACCAATACTGTCATGGACAGATGCATCAGCAGCCAGAAGCTTGGTAAGGATGAGGTCAAGTATACTTTTTCTCTTGATGGTTCCCTCACCACCTGCTACAGACTCGTCCAGCAGCAATGTCCTTTAGGAACCAACCAGCTCGATCAGTAGTATTGCTGCCAAGCCAGTCTTGGTGGTGGACACTGAAATCACCCACCCAGAGTACATTTTGTGCCCTTGCCATCCTTTGTGCTTCCTCTAAGTTTGTTCAACATGGAGGATTACCAATTCATCAGCCAAAGGAGGACAGTACGGCATGTTTCCTTGCCCATGTTTGACTTGAAGCCATGAGACTTCATGAAGTTTGGTGTCAATGTTGAGGACTCCCAGGGCAACTCCCTCCTGACTATATACCACGGTGCTGCCACCTCTGCTGGGTCCGTCCTGCCAGTGGGACAGGACATATCCAAGGATTGTGATGGTAGTGTCTGGGACATTGTCTGTAAGGTAGGATTCCATGAGTATGACTAGCAAGCTGTTGCTTGACTAGTCTGTAAGACAGGTTTCCTAATTTTGGCACTAGCCCCAAGACGTTAATAAGGAGGACTTTGCAGAGTCGATAGGGCTGTTTCTGCCATTGTCTTTTCTGGTGCCTGGGTTGATGCCAGTTGATCATCTGGTTTAATTTCTTTGAGACTTTGAGATATTAAGAAAATGCCAACATTTTGGAGATAATTGCTGGAAATGTCAATCTAGTTACACAAAGTTGCTTATCTAAGCAATTAAAGCATTTTAGCAACCTCTGCAAGGAATTTTAAGAATATGCCAGCATTTTGGAGAAGATTACTAGAAATGTTGATGTTGTTGTGCAATTTTTTTTACTCACCAAGTCATGTATTTTAGTAACAATTGCAAGCAACTTTATGAATATGCCAGCATTTTGTACATGATTACTAGAATTGTTAACCTTGTACAAAGTTGCTGATCTCATCGAGTTATGCATTTTAGTAACCTCTGCAAAAAATTTTAAGAAAGTACCTGCATTTTGGAGATGTTTACTAGAAATGTTAATTGTCATGTGTAAATTTGCTTATCTCACTGAGTTATGCATTTTAGCAACATCTTTGTGATCTTATGAAAATGCTAGCATTTTGGAGAGTATTGCTGAGGACCTTTATTTTGTTGTGCAATGTTGCTTATCTCATCTTATGCATTTTTGGAAGATCTGCAACAGGTTTTCCGAAAATGACAGCATTGTCAAGATGAATGCTTGACAAACATTGATTTTTTTGCTTTTAGTAACATCTACATGAGTTTTTAAGAATATGCCAGCATTTTGGTAGATCGATTGCTAGAAATCTTTACTTTGTTTTGCAAAGCTGCTTATCTCACTGAGTTTTGCTTTTTAGTCGCAGCTTAGAAATGTTTATTTTACTGTGCAAAGTTGTTCATCTCAAGAAGTCCTGCATTTTATTACTATCTGCCACAGATTTTAAGAACATGCCAGTATTTTTGAGCAGATTGCTAGAAATGTTTATTTCAGTTTGCAAAGTTGTCACCTAGTTAAGAACTCTACTGATGTGTATTAATTATTCTAAAGATGTGCAAGATTTTTGGACAGGAGTGCTTGAATATTTCCCATGCCACTTTGCTTATACCACTGAGTTATAATGTTTACTGAAACTACGAAGATGCCAGAATTTTGTAGATAATTGCTCGAAATTTTAGCTTTTGCCTGCAAAATTGCTTATCTCACAAAGTTTTGCACTTTACTGAAATGTACAACTCATTTAATGAATGTGCCAGCATCTTGGAGCAGAGTCTTGGAACTTTTGTATTCCTGGCGCAAGGTTGTTTGTCTTGTCATGTTGTGCTTTTTTTTTGACATGAATCACTGATTCTGACAATGTGGTGGAAAGATGGAGAGGATTTCTGGAAGATTTAATTTACATCTACAAAGTTCTGATCTCACTGCACTTTTCAAAATACTACTGATTCCAACAAAGGGCTAGCATGTTGGATAGGATTACCGATAGTTTTGATTTACTACTGTATCACCTAATGATGCATTTTACTGATGTACACTATTGATTCTACCAATGTGCCAGGATTTTGGAGAGGATTGTTGGAAGGTTTACTTTCTGATGAAAACTTGCTTATTACACCAAGTTATGCACTTTAGTAACGTGTACTACTGATTCAATCAATGTGCCAGCACTTTGGAGGGGATTGCTGGAAGTTATGATTTTCTGCTGCAATGCTTTCTGCACTTTTCTGACATGTTCGACTGATTAAAAGAATGCGCCAACATTTTGCAGGGGATTGTTGAAACATTGTTGTTTTGGCTGGTGTAAGGTTGTTTGCCTCACATCACTGCATTGCTGATTCTGTGAATTTGCTAGATGTTTGGAGAGGATTTCTCCAAGTTTTGATTTTCAGCTGCGACATTGCTTCTGTCACCAAGTTATGCACTATACTGACATGTACTACTGATTTAAACAACATGTCAGCATTTTGGAGAGGATTGTTGGAAGTTTTACTTTCCTGCTACAATGTTGTTTATCGCAATAAGTTATGAATTCTACAGAATTGTATTTCTATTTCATTGAAATACTAATAAATGAGAATTAGCATGGAAGGGACAAAGACCGATCGCAGTTCCCACAGGAAAGGACTGCAATATGGAAGAGGGTGCTTTATCAGGAGTAGATCACCATAAAACCCCAGCTATCTGTCTAGTTAGTCAATAAAAGGTAAAGTTGCCATAGTCCTACCAGACCATAGGGCTTCTCTGAGATGGCTGGTGGTGCTTTAACCTGGGGGTCACCACACCTCAGGTAAGGAAAGAGTTTCAGAAGGAGAGTCCTTTATGGTAACCTCACCCACTGCAGGAGTTGAACTGTCATTATTGGCATCAGTGTGCATTACAAACCAGTCAACTGAGCTAACTGAACCAGGTGGTCTATAGTCATTTGTTGTATCAAACATTATGTCACTTCAACAATGTAGAAGACTTCCATTTGATAGGTGTCTATCCTTTTAATAGCAAGACTTTAGAATGAACCTTCAATGCTATAGTAAGGGAAGGATTCTGAGCTAGAATGATTTCTCAAATTTTGATCCATCTTATTGGTCCATTCTTTACCCCCTCCTCCAGAGTCAGTCCAGAGACCTTGCTCTGTTTATTCGGTGTCTGTTGGCTAGTTTCTCAGCTGCACTTTCAAAATGTAACAGTGTATTGGAGCTTGTCTAGAGATAACCATTGCTCTGGTGAGAATAATTGTTTCTCTTCTGTACACAGTCCCGTGTTTTCATGCCTTCAAGCAGCCTTCCTTGCTCACAGATAACAATAATGTCAGCTCCACTCAAACTTTATTTCACTATCATTGAACAGTTTTATTAAGAAAACAGATTTTTAAGCATCTTGAATGCTTAGATTAAGAGACAAAGGAATGTATGTGCTGTGTAAATCATTATGAAAAATACAGTTATAGAGTCATAGACTAATACAGCATGGAAACAGACCCGTTGGCCCAAACTGGTCCATGCTGACCATGGTGCCCACTCAGCTAGCTGCAATTCCCACATTTAGTCCATATCCCTCTAAACTCTTCCCATCCATGTATCTATCAAAATGATTTTAAATATTGCTATTGTACCTGCCTCACCACTTTCTCTGGCAGCCAATTCCATATACGCACCAATCTCTGCTTGAAGACATTGCCCCTCAGGTCCATTTTAAATCTTTCCCCTCTCATCTTAAACCTATTCCCTCTAGTTTTCAATTCCCCATTCCTGGGAAAAAGACTATATGCATTCTTCTTATCCATGCCCCTCATGATTTTATACACCTCAATAAGGTCACCCTTCATTCTCCTACATTCCAAGGAATAAAGTCCTATCATGGCCAACCTCTCTGTATAACTCAGGCCTACTAGCCCTAGCAACATCCTTGTAAATCTTCTTTGCACACTTTCCAGTTTAATTATGTCTTTCTGACAACAAGATGACCAAAACTGTACATAATATTCCAGGTGTGGCCTCACCAATGACTTAGACAGCTGTAACATAACATCCCAACTCCTGCAATCAATGCCTTGACCGATGAAGGCCAGCATGCTAAATGTCTTCTTCACCACCCTGTCTACCTGCACTTTCAATGAACTATGCACTTGTACTCCTAGGTTCCTCTGTTCTACAACACTCCTCAGGACCTTACCGTTTACTGTATAAGTCCTACCTTGGTTTGACTGTGCAAAGTGCAACACCTTGCACTTATCTGTATTGAACTGCATTTGCCAATCCTCAGCCCACTTCCCCATCTGACCAAGATCCCTCTGTAATTTTTGATAACCTTCCTCACTATCAATGATTCCCCTTAATTTTGTATCATCCACAAACTTACTAATCATGCCCTGTACATTCACATCCAATTTATTTATGTAAATAACAAATAACAAAGGTCCCAGCACCAACCCGTGGCACACCACTAGTCACTGGCCTCCAGTCCAAGAAACAACCTTCTACCACCATCCTCTGCTTCCTACCATCAAGCCAGTTGTGAATCCAGTTAGCTAGCTCTCCCTGGATCCCATGCATGTGATTAGTTATAAATTAGCACTTTGTTTAGCATAGTTTTTCCTGACAGTTGTTACTTGAGATTTTTTAAAATAAAATTTGAGTATAATCTTTCACCAGATATTGAATGTGAGTGGTGATTCATTTAGAGAGTTTGAAAAACCTCGCTGTATTTTCGTCACCATTCAAATGAATCTGAAATGTGTTCCATTTCTCCCTCTCTGCATTTCAATTGATTGTAAAATGGATCCAGATCTCACTCAGAGTGCTACCAGTTGGTTATATCGTAAAAGTTCAGTACACACCAATCCTTGACTAAGACACTTTGTTGAAAGGACCTAGTGATACAAAAATTGAATATTACATTGCATCCATAATGTTTTATAAATCCTGTCTCTCGTCACCAGGTGTAATCAAGAAATTGACATCTGATCAATTAGGAGGAATAAATGAAGTGAGTTTTAAGGAGTACCTGAAAGGAAAGGGAAAGTGGAGAGGTTTGGTGAGGAAATTCCAGAATGTGCGGCTGTCACTAGCCATCTTCAGAATTTAGGCATCATTAATCCAAAATTTCACTTAATCATCTTTGGTATCCCTACATGGTTTAACTTAACACTGGCATATGCTTATTTATTGTCTCACATTAGCTGATTCACCCAACTTGTTTGAATTAGTCTGAATTGCTAAATCCTCCCACCTCCTCATCTCTTTTATAAAAGGAAACTCTATTCACTACAGGGCAATGCAAGTGACAATTGTTCAGACTCTTTAAGCACCTGAAACCACAAAGCAACCTTGTGTAAATAAACAATGTGAAAATGATAGAGGAGTTCAGATAGCTGGAACCGGCAATCAAGCAAGGTCTTTGGTGTATCAAGAGAATTTAAGAGGCATGTGGGATAACACCAAAATTGATGGTACAGTGGACAGTGAAGATTATCTAAGATTACAAAGGGGCTAATGGGCTGAGGAGTAGCAGATGGAGATTAATTTGGATAAATGTGAGGTATTGCATTTTGGTAAAACGAACCAGGGCAGGACTTAAAACAAACCAGGGCAGGACTTGTACAGCTAATGGTAGTGTTGTCAAACAGAGAGACCTAGGGGTTTAGTTATAAGTTCTTTGAAAGTTGCATCACAGGTAGGCAGGGTGGTTAAACATGATTAACTTCTTTGCTCAGACCATTGAGTATTGGATAAAAACTGAAAGAACTGTGGCTGCTGTAAATCATGAACAAAAATAGAAGTTGCTGGTAAAACTCAGCAGGTCTGGCAGCAGCTGTGAAGAAAAATCAGAATTAATGTTTCGGGTCCCGTGTCCACCGGACCCAAAATGTTAACTCTGATTTTTCTTCACAGATGCTGCCAGACCTGATGAGCTTTCCTAGCAACTTCTGCTTTTGTGCATTGGGTATCAGAGTTGTGACGTTATGCGTTGAGGTTGCACGGGACACTGAAGAGGCCACTTTTGAACTACTGTGTACAGTTCTGTATGATTCTATAACTCTAGGAATGTGCCAGCATTTTGGAGAGAATTGTTGGAAATTTTGTTTTTCAAATGTGAAGTTTCTTCTCTCGCCATGTACAATTGATTCTAACTATGCACAAGCATTTTGCTGACAATTGCTAGTAGGTTTGATTTTCTCCTGCAGAATTTCTTATCACACCAAGGCATACAGTTATTCAAATATACTACTCTTTCAATTAATGCACCTGCATTTTGGAGAGCATTGCTGGGAGTTTTGTTTCTCTGTTGCAAAATTGCTTATCTCACTGGGTTATGCACTGTGCTGACATGAAATACTGATTTTAACTATTGGCCAGCATCTGGACAGGATTGCTGGATGTTTTGATTGTTTGCTGCACAGATGACATATATTACTGGTTTTGGAGAAGATTTTCTGGGGCAAAGTTTCTTATGTCATCAAGTTTCCCACTTTAATGATATGTACAATTGATTCTAACAATGTGCCAGAATTTTGAAGAAGATTGCTTAAAGTTTTGATTTTCTGCTGCAAACCTGCTTATCTCACCAAGTTATACATTTCATTTAGGGAATAAGAATGTGTTGAGATCACTGAGAGGAACTGAATAACTGGAATAAGCCAAATTAGTACTGATCTGGTAATATGCCCTTGCTTTGCTGCTGAACAAGTCTTTCATAAAACAAGTAACATGAATGATAACATAAAATATTCTTGGAAAGTTAGAACATTATAGAACATAGAACAGTACAGCACAGCACAGTACAGGCCCTTCAGCCCACGATGTTGTGCCGAACTTTTACCCTAAACCTAAGGTCTATCTAACCTCCACCCCTATGTTATACTATCATCCATATGCCTGTCTAATAGCTGCTTAAATACCCCTTAGTGAATTTGCATTCTATCCTATCAGGACATTAGTGCATATTCCTTTAATAACATATAGCATCTGTAATCAGAATATTCAAGATGTGATAATGGCATCATGTGATAGGAATTAGTAGGGAAAAATGCAATTTGTCTTCAAGTTATGTTGTGAGTTTCTTCATCCATAGATAAAGATTAGTCTGAATAAAGGATGGTGATTACACAAAGCTCATTGAATAAATTCATGATAAATGTGCTACACGTAAAAAGTATCAGAGGGTACCATCACAGCCTATTGCGTAAGTTCAAGACATTAATGAAGTAGTAGCTATAAATTTAAGGCTAACAGTAAAACCTGGAGCTGATCATAATGAAACTCCAATTTCAATCATTCAACATGTCATTCACAAGTTTTACTGTTTTTCTTCTTTCTGCGGTGGAATTTGGACACAAACACGTTTGGCTGGCACATTATAAACATGGCAAACAGAATCAACATATCGACAATCATACATGGTAAAGACAAAATAGAGACTGTAGATCAAAGTATTGAAACATGGATTGAGATGAGTGCTAACTAAATTCTGGACTGACTATAGTCAGGGAAAAGGGGAGAATTTGCTGGGGTTAAGTTTAGAAATCTGTGCAAAAAATGAACATTGCCATTATGAACACAACTGAAAATCCCTTATAACAATGACCCCCCCAATAGCATTGAGTATCTACCTGGAGCAAATGGACTGCAGCTTACCACCTCCTTTGCAAGGGCAGCTAGGGATGGGCAAAAAATGTTGGTCCAGCCATGAATGATTGTTAACTTCTTAAATTCAGAGTTGATTCATTGAGATGAATTCACCCTGGTAGTTTGACTACAGAAAAACACTGCCTACCAGATCGTTACACTCTTTCTGAACTTACCTTTTATTGTATAAACAACCTGAAAGAATAAACTTTATCTTTGATGCCTTATGTAAAGTATTCACAGAGATCTCTGCCCTTCCGCCTATGTGTAGAGCATTCAAATGTACAGATGAAGTGGTGATATCAAGTTGTGTAGTAAATGGCTGCTATGTTTGGTTACAATAGGATGACTGCACTCAGAAACAAGTTCACTGGGGCATGAAGCATTTTGTGGAGCACAGAGAACGCAAGGTGCTAATTAAATAAATGTTCCTCTTAATCCATATACATATTAATGAAAATACCAGTGTCTAACATGAAGTTAAATATATTTTCTATTGTCTGAAACTAAAGAACGTGTTGCAACTCTCAAAGTATAATTACACTGCCAAATGTGATAACAAAAAAAGTATTCATTTATATTACACTACAGTATTTACAGATACTCAAATAACCACCAAGGTCAGAGACCAATTGTATAGAATTATATACACTACAGCATACTGTATCAAATTTGACCAACTTCAGACGAAGAAGAGGAACAAAGTATCAGTAACAACTTTGGCAGGGTTAACATAAACAGGTACTTCTCTGAACAAAGTAATATTCATGTCACCCAGAGATCAATTTTCTAGTGCTTACACAGGAAACATAATCTTAGTGTGCAGTAATGGGTCTACAAATGTAACTGAAACATACAACAGAGCCACTTAATAATGGTCAGCCCAGCTCATATACATTGAAATAATGGATCAACCCATCCATAGGAGGGAAGCTGAAGTAGGGAAAAAAAATTATAATGTTCGCACTGCTACAGGGTAGAGCAGTGACAAGTGTTCTGCTCCTTTAATTGGTAGTCTCCTGGTAGAATAGTGGTGTATGATCTCAGGAACACTGTCAAATGGAAGGCTGTTTTCTCCCAAGATGTATTTATCTTTAGTTCTGGTCAGCTTCATATGCATAAAACCTTGGCTACTCCTACAAGCAAGCAGAATTACAAAGTATGATCAAACATGAAAATGCAAATTAATCCACAAAGGTCTGTCCTTCAGTGAACTGACTCCATTCCCTGTCATAGCAAAGTCACTAGAGTTAGAATATTTACAACAGTTTGATTTTTTTAAAGCAGGAATTAGTTTCTTAGGATAATTGCTTTCCTCAAGTTTCCTCACAAAGAATAAAGAACAATACAGCACAAGAACAGGCCCTTCGGCCCTGCAAGCATGCGCCGACAGATTTTGCCCTTCCACATTAAAACTGTCTTCACTTACAGGATTCGCATCCCTCTACTTGCTTCCTATTCAAGTATCCATCCAGGTGCTTCTTGATTGCTGCTATTGTGTCTGTGTCCACCATCTTCTCTGGCAGGGCATTCCAGGCACTCACCATCCTTTGTGTGAAAAACGTGCCTCACACATCTCTTTTAAACTTGCTCTCTTGCACGTTGAACCTGTGTCCCCAAGTAATTGACCCTTTCACACTTCCCGCTCTATCCAGGCCATTCACAATCTTATAAACTACCATCAGGTCGCCCCTCAACCTCCCGCGTTCCAGTGAAACAAACCCAGTCAATCCAATCCTTCTTCATAGCTAAAATCCTCCTTACTAGGCAACATCCTGGTACATCTTTTCTGCACTCACTCCAAAGCATCCACATTCTTCTGGCAGTGTGGTGACCAGAAATGTATGCAATATACCAAGTGTAGCCTAACATTTGTCTGGATTAAACGCGATCTGACTGTATCCTGCTGTATCCTCTGACAAGCCTCCTCACTATTTGCAACTCCACCAATATTTGTATTGTCGTTCCTGTTCAAGGAAAAATCTACATCTTATACATAAACAAACTTTGCTAGAAAAGCTCAGCAGGTCTGGCAGCATCTGTGGAGAGAAATCAGAGTTAACATTTCAGATCGAGTGACCCTTCCTCAGAACTGATGGTAGAGAGTAAAATGTCAGTTTATATGAAGAAGAGAGAGTGGCTGGAGGGGTTAAGGAGTAAACGATAGCTGGTGATAGAGCTCAAAGAGACAGAAGGACAGTTGGACAGATAGAAGTCAATAATGATCTGGTCAGGAGGGTGACTAGCTATTAATGGGGACTGTCAGTGGCTAACATAGGTTGTGTGTAATAGCAGACTATGTGATAACAAGGTCTGGTGTGTGGGGGTTGGGGTAAGTAATAGGAGAACTCAAATCCTAAAGTTGTTGAAAATGATATTGAGTCCATAAGGCTGTTGAGTTCCCAAGCGGAAAATGAGATGCTGTTCTTCCAGCTTGAGCTTCGCTTTGCTGGAGCACTGCAGCAAGCTTGAGGCAGAGATTTTGGCCAGGGAATAGGGTGGTGTGTTGACGTGGCAGGCAACTGGAAGCTCAGCGTCATTTTTGCGGACAGAATGTAGATGTTCTACGAAGCAGTCACCCAGTCTACGCTTCGCTTCCACAATATAAGGGAAACCACATTGTGAGCACTGAATGCAATAGACTAGATTGTATGAAGTGCAGGTAAAGTGCTGCTTCACCTGGAAGGTGTGTTTGGACCATTGAGTACTGTGCAGGGAGGAAGTAAACAGCAGGTGTTGGCACATATCCCTGCAACCAGGTGGTGTGTGGGGCTTTTAGGGGGTGGGGTTTGAGAGAGAAGGAAGAGTGGACCAGGGTGTGCTGGAGGGAACAGTCCCTACAGAAGGCTGACAAGGGAGGGAAGGGGAATATGTATTTGGCGGCAGAAATGGGGGATGATGATCCTCTGGTTGTGAATGCCGATAGAATAGTAGGTAAGGACAAAGTGGATCCTATCGTTGTTGCGGGAGGGAAGAGAGGAGCTGTGGAGCGCAGTGCAGGAGATGGGTTGCACCCAGCTGACGGCCTTGTCAACAAGGGTGCTGCGGAATCCTCAGTTGAGGAAAAAGGTGGATAATTTGGAGAATCCCTTATCAAAGTTGGCATCATTGGAATGGACACAAGATAGATGGAGGAACAGAGAGAATGGAATAGAATCTTCACAGAAAGCAGGGTGTGAGGATGCATAGTCAAGGTAACTGTATGAGTCAGTGGATTTATAGTGGATATTGGTGGCTAGCCTATTTCCAGAAATGGAAAGAGAAATGTTGAGGAAGGAGAGGGAGGAGTCAGAGATGGACCAGATGAAAGTGAGGGCAGGAAGCGAAACTGATAAATTTTTCAAATTCCCAGACGAGAGAGGGAACCAACACCAATGATGTCGTTGATATACTGGAGAAAGAGTTGTGAGTGGGGGCTAGAATAGGACTGGAACAAGCAATGTTCCACACACTCCACAAAGAGACAAGTATAACTGGGGCCTATGTGGGTACAAGTGGCCAGCCCTCTGAACTGAAGATAATGAGAGGAGTTAAAAGAGAAGTCGTTTAGGGTGAGGAGGAGCTCAGCCGGCAGAGGAGGGTGGTGGTGGATGGGGATGGGTCAGGCCTCTGTTCCAGGAAGCGGAGAGCCCCGAGACCATACTGGTGGGGGACAAATGTAAAAAGGGATTGCACGTCCATGGGAAAGAGAAGGCGGCTGGAGTTTTGAGGATGAGTCACTGGACCCAAAATGTTAACTCTGATTTCTAACCACAGATGCTGCCAGACCGACCAAACTTTTCCAGCAATTTCTGTTATTCAAACCTCAGTCCCATTATGAATTGAAATTTGCTGATTTGCATCACAAATATCCAATCAATAAATTTAATGTTCAGAATAAGCTGCTACTGTAATGTTCAAAAAAAAACACAGAGCTTTTCAACTCTGGATTGGGAATTTGTCCACTGGAACTATGCCAGATCCTGATTCCCCTTCTCTGTCTTACAATTTTCAAATACAGAGGAGCTGATTGGTTTGGGAGTGGTTTCAGTGCCAAATCGCTGGTGACAGGTACAACTTGCAATGCAGAGGCAACATCAAGACTTAAAAATGCCTCCTTTGAGGTGCTGTGGCTGAGCAGTGAGAGATTTTATGCACAGCCTTTGGTGAAAATCCTTCCCAGAGAACCGGGAGACTGGAAAGGTAGAGGTAGTCTGCAGTCGCATTGTGACCAGGAGGGTGTGAGTAAATTGCTTCACTGATCTCAAGTTGTTTGGGTAGGTGAGTGGCAAGTGGCACTGTGGGACAGGTCATCAACTCTGTACACAGAGCACGCTTACAGCCCTCAGTGTCTATTCCCATTTGTGAGATGTCAGCGACTCTCTCATGTGTGGGGATTTCTTAAAAATAATTTGATTCATCAAAGCAGACTGGACCATATAAATTCAGAATGGAACAGAACAACAGTGCTTCAACAGAGGCTAGACAGCACTGAAGATGTCACCTAGAAGGCGGATGAAAACCAGTCAGCTCGGTGAACCAACCAACAACTCCAGCCACAATCCAAGCTACAGATCTTCGCTAAAACATTAAACTGGCACCTGTGATGCTGTGAACCTCTGGAAAAGGCCAAGATGGATCATTCACATAGTATGTCAGGATCTAGACAGTTGAAAATGCTTCAGCCGTACCTTTTTCACTCAAATGAAGACAAAATACTGCACTTACTTGAAATCCAAAATAGAGACAGAAAATGCTGTGGAAACTCAGTGGCGAGGGAAACAGAGTTAATGTTTAAAGTCCAACATGACTCTTCAAAGAATGAATGAAGTAAATAACGTCTGAATGACTCTCTGAAGATTTATTTTGGACTCGAAACATTACTCTGTTTGTCTCCTCATCGATGCTGTCAGACCTGATTTAATTCAGAACTTTCTTATCCAGAACTTTCTTATTTTGTTGTCCTTTGCACTTACGTGTGGGCTCCCCCATTAATGAGAATTAGGATAATTGTGGAACTTCTTGTCCAGTTGTTTATCATTCATCACTGAATATGGGAGGATTGCAGAGCTTAGGTGTGATTGGTTATAGGATCACTCTGTCTATCACTTTCTGATTCTATTATTTGTCACACAAGTAGTCTTGTATTGTCATTTCATCAGGACGATATCTCACATATCTGATGCTGCTCCTGGCAGGCCCCTCCTGTACACTTCATTGAGCAAGGGTTGATCTCCTGGCTTTGATGGCAATAGTAGAGTGGGGAATCTGCTGGACCATGAGTTTGCAGATTGTGATATCCCACAGCAGCTTATGAATGGTCAATTTTGATTTGCCAGATCTGTTCAAATTCTATCTCATTCAGCTCAGAGCTGGTGCCACACAACACGATGCAGGGCATCCTCAAGGTGAAGATGGGATTACTTTCTATGTTGCTAAATACAGAAATACTGTCACTGAATGTGTGGCTGAAGAGATGGTGCCAGAGGCAGGGATTTCAATTCTTGGGTTCATTAGAACTAGTTCTAGTTGACGAGTACCTGAACAATATGGATAGGTTGCAGTTCAATAAAATGTGATGGGCTGAATGGCCTACATTTGCTCCTATGTCATATGATCTTATGACTGGCAGTGATATCGTCACAGAGAACTTTACTCATGTTGTTGAGGAATGTTTAAGCTCAGGTTAATAGAAACCTGACAATAGATTCACGAGAGAGAACCAAAGTTGCAAATGGCAGGCAGAAAATTAGTAATTGAGTATGTAGCGCAGAAGGAACACAATTAATCAAATTCAGGTCAGGGATACAAAGGTACATGTTCAGTGAGAGTAATTGTACTAATCAGACATTATACCTTGGCTCCTTAGATTATGAAACAATCATTGCAATCATTTGCATCCATTCTAACTTTATCTAAATTACAGTCAATTGTTTAAGAAGATTCCACTTACTTCAGTGAAAGTGAGTAATCGTTCTTTTTCCGCTGACTGTTTCGTATGAGATAACTGCATTCTTTACACAGCCGGAGAAGATTTTCTGCATCTGTTCTGCTAATGGCCCCATGATACCATCTATGAGAGAAAATATGCAAGGAAATCAAAATACTGAGGGACTGTATAGTGTTTCACAAAAAACACTATCAGGGGATGAGGGCCATTACATTCTTTAGGATCTGTGCTGCATCTCTTCACAAAGTATCCAAATCAGAGACCACTTTAGACAAAGGATTTTTTTTTCAAAAACACTTGGTACAGAACTCCCCACAGGCAGAATTGAAGTTATAGGTGAAGTATGGGAGGTGTGGAGACTTCATTCAAAATCCAGCAGATAGCTTTCCCACTACATACCAGCCACATGCCTTATCTGAAATTTTATAGGAGGTGGAGAAATATCAGACAACCATCTCATCCAAAGGTCTACTAAGGCCCTTCCATCACCAGTTAATGCCACATAAGGACCTCATACCACCTTCACCATCCTTGCCCACAACTGCTGGTAGGAGGTGTTCACTAGATGCAAGTCTAGGCTAGGCTGTGGGTCCCCTAGGCCCATCACAGGTGCCCTTCCTAAACCCCTCACCAAAGGTTACACCCTCCTTTATCCATTCTTTTACTTGCACCAAGATCTCCAACTCTGGACTTAGCCCAACTCCTTGGTTTAATGAAATTACCTGCAATCCCAACTTCAGTCAGTGCCCTGGCTGGCAGTACTGGAACTGTACAGCAGCAAAGCTCATAGAAAGGAGAGTCTATCATTTCTTGAGAAAGTGTCAGAAGTTTTACGCAAGTCTTACTTAACAGCAATGAACAAAGTTCTCACCCATTCATTTCCTGAAGGGTAGCCATTCGGATTTTGGCAGACCGACTGCCCTCTGCTTCCCATCCCAAAGTTTTAGCCAGAGAAGGGGTACTGCAGCATCTCATAAATAAAAGTCCTACTGAATGTGTGATTTTGATTTACATTGAGCAGGCTGCAGGATGGAAGACAGTCGTGCACCCAAAGATCTTCTGTATGGTGAAGTAGCTGTAGTCAGATGGCCTGGGGAGCACCCAAAGCTCTAGTTCTAGGATTCTTATAAGCATGACATGAATACCCTTGACAAAGATTCTCACACTTGGGAGGCACTGGCTGATGACAGTGGGCTGGTGTATATCACCACGAAGGCGAATGGCTTCCATGTCTTGGCAACAGGTGCCAACACTGAAAGCAATGATCCATTGCACCATTTGGTAGCTTCATGCATGGCACTTATGGTTGAATCTGCAAACACATGCCAGATGAGGTCTGCCCATCCAAATGAATTGTTCGCTGCGTGACCATAATCTTTCATGATGGAAAAATGCCGATGGCAATGATTAAACACAATTTTCCTGTTCAGTCATGCTTATAATAGGTTTTATTTGTAAAAATTATACAAAGGTGCAATCTTGCCAATTGGCTGTTCAATTAGGAATCAATCTCCGAAGCTCAACCTGGTGTAAAGGGAGAGGATTTGTGTTTCACTGCTCTGAAACATTTGGCAAATAATGTTGTGGAGGCAGTAGCAAAGTCATAGAAGAATCCATGAAGGAGGCTATCGTGTCTGTACCAGCTTTTGAAAGAGCTACTGAGCTAGCCCCATTCTCCAGCTCTATCTCTGTAGCTCCCTAAATTCATCACTTTCAAAAATCATAGTTTAAAATCAGGAGCTAAGATGATAGGGAACATTAGAATCTTGGCTTGTGATATGAAGTTTAATACAGGAAGGATGTTTCTGCTAATGCTCAAGTATAACTAGCCAGATGTCAATAAAAAAAACTGAGAAGACCAGACAAAACAAAGAGGATGAAATTTTAAAGAAGAACAAATTTGAACCCAAAACAGTATTAAGAATGTTTGAGTCAGAAAGAGAAATGAGGAAAAGTAGAAGGGGAGAAGGTGAAATGATTGGAAGGTGATAAAGACTGAGAATTGGAAAAAGAAAGCTTTGAAGCATGCAAACATGAATTGGAAGTGAAAGGTGAGGAATACTTGGAAAAAATTCCATTTTCAAACTGAAAAACATCTTCTGCCAGCTACATTTAGTGAAAAGGGAACAAAAATGTCATTCTGAAAACTGACAAATCTGAATCATCACAAATAATATGTTCCTACATAGTGTTTTCATTGGGAAAACCCTGCAGGTATGCAGAAAGGCACACAGTTGGCTTTGACCAGCATGATTTTGTTAAGGGGAGATCACGTCTTTACAATTTGATTGAATTCTTTGAAGAGATGAGCAGGTGCGTAAACGAGGGCAATACTTCTAATGCAGTCTACTTGGAAATCAGCAAGGCCCTTGATAACGACATGCAAGGGAAACTGGTAGCAAAGGTAAGAGCCAAGGAAATTTGACAAATTGGATCCACAATTGACTGAGTGGCAGTAAGCAGAGGGTGATAGTTTGAGGTGTGCTTTTCTGACGGGACATCTGAGTGCAGTAGGGTCCAACTGGGGACAGTGTTTGGGATCCTTGCTGTTTGTGGCATATATGAATAACTTAGACTTGAATGCAGGAGGATTGATCAGTGGCTGATAGAAAAATCGGTGGAGTGGAAAATAGTGAGGAGGTTAGCCCTAGAGGATACAGATGGCAATGGAATTCAATCCAGTCAAATGTGAGGTTGTGGGCAGGACAAACAAGGTGAGAGAATACATGATGAACAGTAGGACCCGAGCAAGCACCAAGAATCAGTGTCAACTTAGTGTACACTGGTACCTAAAGGTATCAGGTCAGGTGGATACAGTGGTTAAGAAGGCATAGAGTTTAAGTGCAGGTAGGTTGTGCTGGAACTGTATAAAATGTTGGTTAGGCCCAGCTAGACTACTGTGTGCTGTTCTGAAATCCGCATTATACAAGGGATGTGATAGCACTGGAGAGGTGTAGAGGAGATTTACCAGGACGTTGCCTGGGCTGGAACGTTTCAGTTATGAAGAGAGATTTTACAGACTATGATTGATTTCCTCAGAGCAGAGAAGATTGGGGGGCACATGTATAAAATTATATGGGGCATAGATAGGGTAGACAGAAAATAAACTTATTCACTTGATGGAAGCATCAATGACTGTGGGCATAGAATTAAAGTAAACGGCAAGAAAGTTTAGATGAGACGTGATGAGAAACATTTTCACCCAGAGGGTGGTGGGAATCTAGAACTGCTTATAAGGGTGGTAGATGCAGAAAATTTCATATCATTTAAGAAGTATTTGGATGTGCACTTGTGATTCCAAGGCATAGAAGGATATGGGGCCAGTGCTGGAAAACGGGATTAGAATAGGCAAGTGGTTGTTTTTGACCGACAAGGATATGATGGACCCAAATTTTTTCTAAGCTGCAGATCTCTCTAACTATAACTGAATAAAGACTTGTTCTCAATGCCAAAGAGAGGTGACAAACAGAAATTCATAAAGGAAGGGATTTGGGAAATTTCTGGAATGAAGAGAATGGTGTTTGATAGCTGGTAAAGGTTGAAGTAGTTTGGGAAAGACTTGAGAGCTTCATGGTAATGAATGATTGATTGATTGATTGATTGATTGATTGATTGTTATGTGTACCAGAGTACAGTGAAAATCTTTGTTTATGAGCAGTACAGGCAGATCATAGTAAACAAGGATGTAGAGATCAAAGGTTGTTAAAAAAAATTTGAACAGAGGCATACAGATTACATTGCACAGGGCGACCGCTCGGCGAGATCAATGGTCTGCATTATTTGAGGCTAGAGAGTCTATTAATCAGTCTAAAAATGGCCGGGAAGAAGCTGTTCCTGAACCTGCTGGTACATGTTTTCAAGCTTCTGTATCTTCTGCCTGATGGAAGAGGTTGTGGGAGATTCTAACTGGGGTTTGATGGGTCTTTCATGATGTTGGCAGCCTTTCTTTGGCAGCGAGCTATGTAAATGGAGCCCATGGATGGAAGGTTAGCTTTTATGATGGTCTGGGCTGTGCACACAACCTTCTGCAGTTTTGTATGATCCTGGGCAGAGCAGTTTCCATACCAAGCCATTAAGCACCTGGACAGTATGCTTTCAATGGTGCATATGTAGAAATTGGTAAGGATCCCTATGGACATGCCAAGTTTCCTGAGCCATGTAAGGAAGAAAAGGCGTTGTTGTGCTTTTTTGACCATCACATCTATAGTGGAAGTCCAAGACAGTTTGTCAGTTATCGTCGCTCCAAGGAATTTGACGCTCTCTACTTTCTCAATTTCAATTCTGTTGATGTTGTTGGCGGCATGCTTTCCTCCTTTCTTTCTGAAGTCAATGATCACTTCTTTAGTTTTGTCGATGTAGAGAGAGAGAGAGAGAGAGAGAGGTTGTTCTCATTGCACCACATCACCAAGCCCTCCATCTCCCTTCTGTATTTTGACTTGTTGTTAGTTATCCATCCTACTACGGTGGCATGGTCAGCAAACTTGTAGATGCGGTTTGTTCGAAATTTGGCAGCACAGTTGTGGATGTACAGGGTGTACAGTAGGGGGCTGAGGACGCATCCTTGGTGGGCTCCAGTGCTGTGTGCTAATGTGGAGGAGGTGTAGTTACCTATCTTCACTGATTGCGGTCTGTCGGTCAGAAAACTGAGGCTCTAGTTGCAGAAGGCAGAACCAAGACCAAGGTCCTGGTGTTTTGAGATCAGTTTGTAGGAAATAATGGTGTTGAAGGAGGAGCTGTAGTCAATGAGCAGGAGTCTGATGTAGGTATCCTTGTTGTCCAGATGTTCCAGGGATGAGTGGAGGGCTAGGCATATGGCATCCACTGTGAATCTGTTATGTCAGTAAGCAAATTGTATGGGATCGAGGCAGGCTGGGAGACAGGAGTTGGTGTGGGCTATGACCAGCCTCTCAAAGCACTTCATGATTATTGAGGTCAGAGTCACTGGGTGGTAGTCATTAAGGAACATTGCATGTGCTTTCTTAGGTACCAGGATGATAGTGGTCTCCTTGAAGCAGGTGGGGCCTTCGGATTGTTGTCAGGAGAGGTTGAATTTGTCAGTGAACACCACCTCCAGATGGACCATAAAGGATCTGAGTGCTTGACAGGGACACCATCCGGACCAGTCATTTTCCTTGGGCTAACTCCCAGGAAGACCGATCTGATGTGTGCAGAGGTGACTGTGGGCACAGGTGAATCCAGGGCTATTGGGGCAAGTGTCACCCCACCACTGGCATTCTGCTTGAATGGAGCAGAGAAAGCATTAAGCGCATCAAGGAGACATGTGTCTTTGTCAGCTATCCTGCTCTGCTTCATTTTGTATCCCATAATGTTGTTTAGGCCTTGTCATAGGTGGCGAGAGTCTGTTTGGTAGGTTTGGGCCACCAACTTGGTCTGGAATGACCTCTTGGCATCCCTGATGGCTTTGCGGAGGTCTTATCTGGATTTCCTATTTAGGTGAGGGTCATCCGACTTGAATGCTACACGTCTGATCTTCAGCAGGAAGTGGATTTCCTGGTTCATCCAAGGTTTACAGTTGGGGAACACTCGGATTTAAGAATTCAGAAACAGAATCCCACAAAATCTCTTGGGCTAAGCTGACAACATGAGTACTTTAACACCTGGTCCAAAACTGTGATTTAGCTATTCTGTTTGCATGTGCTTTAAACAACTTTCATCAACACAAAAGATTGTAGGTGTGTGGAACTCTCTTCCACAATTAGCAGTGGACACTAGATCAGCTGTTAAATTTAAATCTGAGATTAATCAGTTTTTGTTAAGCAAATTTATTAAGGGATATTAGAGTCAGTTTGAGCAGCGACAGCAGCAAAAGAGAAAAAGAGAGTGAGCCTGGGAGAGAATGGCCAGCAGTAGCAGCAGGATAAATATCTGACAAGCAGGGCAAAGGTCAGTCCAAGCAGCGACGACAGCAGCAGCAAGAGTGAAGGAGAGCAAACTTTGGGTGCGAACAGTGGCAGCACAATAAATATGTGAGGAGCTGAAACTAGGGGTGGAGCTTTGGAGGTGTTGTCATGACTCAAAAAGTGACAGAGACTTGGCTGCTCAGGGGCCAGGTTTGGAGACTGAGTGAGTACTGTCTAGAGAGAGACGAAGTATTTACTTTTTGTAGGTGTAGTCTGTTAGGAATAGACAGTGGGAGTGAGAGACCTGAATGTGGTGATGAGTGGGTAAGATTGTGTAATCAGTTAATCAGTTTCTGGACTGTTGTCTATAGTTAATAAGGTTAATTTCGTTGGTAAGGTTCAAAATAACAAGAAAACTCAGCCTAATGGAATAGTTCTTCTGCAATATGTGGACAATCAATAACACTTCCAATGTCCATGGTGACTATGTATTGTAGGAAAGCAGGAAAGAGTTACAGGGGGACCTAATAAAATCAGAGTTAAAGTCTTTAATGGCTACTTACAGGGCAGCAATAGAAGTTTTGCATCATAAAAGGGGAACCAATTATATCAGCACTTTGTGACCTTTTAACATAGTGAAACACTTTAGCGCTCAGCAGGAGGTAACCGCAGGTTAGTCGCACGCAGTGTAAACCACTTCACTGAACTACAAAGATCATCTTGAAGTGCTTTACAGGTCAAAGTACTTGTCCCAATAGAGCAAAAACAAACAAACAGAAACCGTAAGGGAGATAGATGCTAACTGTGCAACAGAACTACACACAATAATCTTAGTACTCTGTAAAAAAGACATCTGTTCCTCATATTAAGGAACTGATGACTGTAAGATGGCACCCTTCCTATTCCTCAGCAGTACCCAAACAGCCTCACTGGATGAGGCCTCCGGGGTGTCCACCCTCAGTACGGCTATGATATTGTCCCTTATCAACTCCCCCGTCTCTTTTATAGTCCTGCTGTGTTCACTAATCTCTCTCTGTCTGTTCTTCCTCATAGTCTTACTGGCCTTAAATTCTGACTCCCCCTGAATGGTGGTGAGGGGGTTGGTGTGTGGGCAGGTGTTGCACCTTTTCCTGTTACAGGGGAAAGTGCCGGGTGAGTTGGAGTGGTTGGTGGGGAGTGTGACACAAACGAAGGAGCGGTGAAGGGATTGGTCCTTACGGAAGGCAGAGAGGGTTGGGGAATGGAAGATGTTCCAGGTGGTGGGGTCTAATTGAAGTTAGCAGAAGTGTTTGAGGATGATACGTTGGATGCAGAGGCTGGTTGGGTGAAAAGTGAGGACAAGGGGGACCATATTTTTATTATGTTTGGAGGGGGCGTGGTTAAGAGCTGTGGAGTGGGGAATGGAGGAGGCACAGTGGAGGGCTGTCTGGATGACAGAGAGGGGAAAAGAGTGTTGTTTGAAAAAGGTTTTATCAGTGGGAATATCAGTGGGATCTCCTTGTCAGAGCAGATGCAACAGAGATGGAGGAATTGGGAAAAGGGAATGGAGTTTTTGCAGGATGCAGGTTGGGAGGAGGTGTAGTCCAGGTAGCCATGGGAGTTCGTGGGTTTATAGTAAATGTCGGTCTGTAATCTACCGCCAGAAATTGAAGCAAAGATGTCATGAAAGGGGAGGGAGGTGTCTGAGATAGACCAAGTGAATTTGAGGGCAGGGTGGAAGTTGTTAGTGAAGTCAAAGAACTGCTCCAGTTCAGCGTGGGTGCAGGATGCAGCACCAATGCAGGCATCGATGTAACGGTGGAAGAGTTGGGAACAGTACTGGTGTACGTACTGAAGAGGGATTGTTCAACATAAGCGACAAACAAGCAGGTGTAATGGGGCCCATGCGAGTGCCAATGGCAACACCCTGGATTTGGAGAAATTGAGAAGAATTGAAGGAAAAGTTATTGAGGGTGAGGACCAGCTCGGCGAGGTGAAGGAGGGTACTGGTCAGGAGGACTGGATGGGTCTGTTGAAGAGGAAAAAACTGCAGACCCGTAGGCCGTCCTTGTGGTAACTATCTCCCCAGCTTCCCCTCCAAGATATCCGTCCTCAGCCTCCTCCAGTGTCGCAACAACTCAGAACACAAATTTGAAGAATAACACCTTATCTTCTGCCTGGGCACGCTCCAGCCTGGAGGACTCAATGCTGAGTTCTCCAATTTCAAATAACCTTCCTACCTATCCCCTGACTCCCTTTCCAGCCACACCTCCTCCCTTCCATTCCACCTTCTGACCCTCCTTCCCAGCCACCAAGTGGTTTGAACACTCATCGACCAACCAGGTCGTACCTACGACCAGTGTCCACCTATCACGACCATTCTGCTACCAACCCTCCCTCCTCTCTTTATCTGCAGCTCCCCTTACCCACATATCCAGTCCTGAAGAAGGGTAATACCCGAAACATTGACTTCTCCTTTCCACCAGATGCTGTCTGGCTTGCTGTGTTCTTCTAGCTTCCTGTTTGTCTACCTTGGATTCCAGCATCTGCTGTCTTTTTGTCTTGAACCAAGTTGAAAAGTAGAACCTCCAGGGTTGTAATGTCGGGATTACACACTGTGCTATGTGCCAATGAGGCTAGGAAATGGAAGAGATCACAGTTGTGGCTAAAGAGCTGGTGTCAGAGGGACACCTTTAGGTATGTGCATCCTGTAGGGAGGTTGTTAGTGCCACTTGGGAGTATTTGAATTAGTGTGACAGCAGGACGAGACTTAGGGCAAGCAGTGAGCAAGTAGAAGGGGAGTCAGAATTTAAGGCCAGTAAGACTAAGAGGAAGAACAGACAGAGAGAGATTGGTGAACACGGCAGGACTGTAAAAAAGAAGGGGGAGTTGCTAAGGGACAATATCACAACTATACTGAGAGTGGACACCTTAGAGGTCTCATCCAGTGAGGCCATTTGGGTACTGCTCAGGAATAGGAAGGGTGCAATCAGTTTGATGGGATTGTGCTACTGGCCTCCCAACAGCCAGCGGGTGATAAAGGAATAGATGTGTGTATGGATTATGGAAAAATATAAAAACAGCAGGCTTACAATGGTAGGTGATTTTAACTTCCCTATATTGATTGGGGCTCACTTAGTGCAAGGGTCTAGGATGAGAGTTGGGTTGGGGTGGAGGGGGGTGATCTGTGGAGTGGTGTTGGAGTTTGTTTGGTGTATCCAGGACATTTTTTAAAATAATATGTAACTAGTCAAACAAGGAAAGGGGCCATACTATGCCTGGTACTGGGGCAAGAGCCAGGCCAGGTGATTGAACTTTGAATAGCAGCGTGTTTTGGGAACAGTGACTGTAATTCTGCCAGTTTTAAGTCACTTATGAATAAGGCTAAGGGTATTCCTTGGCTGAAAGTAGTAAACTGGGCGAAGGCTAACGACAACAATATTAGACAGAAACACCAACTTTCCTGCTCCTCTGATGCTGCCTGACCCTGTGTTCCTCCAGCTCCATACATGTTGTCTCCAGCATGTGGGAACCTTCTAAAGGCCAGTTGATTAAAGCTCAGGACCAGCATGTTCCTGTGAAAATGAGGGATAAGGATGGCAAGACAAGGGAGGAAATTTATGCGTGGAATCAGAGGAAGGGGTGAGGTCCTTAGTGAATACTGGGATTCACAAAGGTATTCACAAAGGAGAAGGATATGGTAAGTTTTGGTAGAGGTATGTTAATATTCTAGGGCATGTTAGTGTAGAAAAAGAGGTGGTATTGGGTATTTTGAAAAGCATCACAGTCAACAAGTTCCAGGACTTGATAGGATCTATCCCAGAATGCTCAGTGAGGCAGGGGAGGAATTAGCTGAGGCCTTGCATGAAAATCTTTGTATCCTTCCAATGGGCAAGAAAGAGATAAACGCAGGGTAAAATTATATGTAAATGCACGGAGTATTGTGAACAAAATTGGGAACTGTAGGTAGAAATTACTTGACTGAGATATGACATAGTAGTTTGATAGAAACATGGCTCAAGCCAGAACAGGACTGGATATTTAACATCCTAGGAAAAAAATGGCTTTTAGTAGAAACAGGGTGGGTAAAAGAGAAGGAAGTATAGTAGTCTTGGTCAAAGACAGTATAATTACCTTTGATCAAGATACAGTTCCTAAATCAGAATCTATGCAGTTGGAGGTGAGACCAGGAAGGGAACAGTGACCACTTTAGGCATTTATTATAGACCTCCAAAAAGTCAGGAGGAAGTAGAACACAGCATTTGTAGCCAGATTATGGAAATCCACTGGACAAGTAGGGTTGTGATATTGTTGGTGATTTCAATTTCAACAATAGTGTGCAGGGCACAGAAGGGGAGAAATTCCTACAATGTGTGCAGGAGTACATTTCTAGTCCTACTGAAGGTGCTGTGTTGGATCAGGTCCTAGGAAATGAAGTAGGCCAAGTGGAGGATGTTAGATGGGAGAGCATTTGGGAAATAGCAATCATAACACAATAAGGTTCAATATTAAGTTAGAAAAGGATAAAAATCAGTCAATGATTAAGATCCCAGGCTGGAAAAGGGCAGATCTTAGGGGTCTAAAAGTTGATATGGAGCAAATTGATTTGAAACACATTTTGGTGGATAAAACAGTGGATGTAAAATAGGAAAATGTCAAAAGGGAGATGAATAGGGTGCAGACTAGGTACATACCCATGAGAAATAAATACAGGGTATCCAAAGCTACAGTACCCTGGATGGATAATGATGAGAAGATAAGGAAGGAAAAGGAATCATGTGATGCATAATAATAGCAATAGAAGTCAGGAAGAGTATCTCAAATACAGGAGAGAGTCTAAGGCTAGATTAAGAAAGGCTGATCGGAAGCATGAGGAAAGGATGGTAGACTGCAGTAAAACAAATAGTAAAATGTTCTTCAAGCCTATTAATAATAAAAGACTAGTGAAAGATAGAGTGGGCCCTATAAGTAACATGCAAGGTAAGCTGTTCACTGAAGCAAAGGTACTAAATAAATATTTTGCTTCCGTCTTTACCAAATTAGAAAATGGTGACAATAATCGATTTGAAAATGTAAGGGTTGAGCAACTCGATAGTACAGAGATAAAGAAGAAATGCCAAAAAACCTAGCAGCACTCTGGGTAGAGACATTGCCAGGTCCACATTGGATGCATCCTAGATTGCCGAGAGAGGCAAGGGAGCAAATCACAGAGCTGTTGACAGAACTTTTTTCGGGCCTCTCTGAACACAGGATTAATCCCAGGGAACTGGAAGAATGCAAATGTTGTTTCAGAAAGAGGAAAGTACAACCCAGGAAACTGCAGACCATAATACAGCTAAGGTAAATAAACACTTAGAGAAAAATAAGTTAATACTAGACAGTCAACATGGCTTTGTCAAAGGTATGCCATGTCCGACAAATTGGTTGAGTACTTTGATGAGGTCACACAGGTAGTGGATGAGTGTAGTGCTAAGAATATTGTATATTTGGACTTTCAATAAGCATTGATGCCGTGCTACATGACAGGTTGGTTAGCAAACTAGAAATGTTGAGATTGATGGGTCCATGACAGCATGGATTAGTACTAGCTAAGAGAGGAAAGAGAGGGTGTATATAGACGAGCATTTCTCAGTTGGAGATGACTTGAAAGTAGTGTTCCCCAGGATTGGTGTTAGGACCCCTTGCTTTTTCTCAAAGTAAATGATTTGGAGATGGGCGTTGAGGGAAAAATCTGTAAATTTACAAATGTTACTAAATTCAGAGAATAGTGAATTGTGAGGATGATGCTGAGCAACTTCAGAGAGACAGTGACAAGTTGGTCACATGGGCAGACACCTGGAACATGAATTCAATGCAGAGAAATATGAGGTACCATTTTTGGTAGAAGAAACATGGAAAGACAATATAGGCTGAATGGTACAACTTTGAGGGCAGTATATCAGCAGAGGGACCTCAGGGCTCAGGTGCACAATTCTCTAAATGTGGCCAGGCTAATTTAAACAATTGTTAAGTAGGCTTATAGGATCCTTGGGTTTATAAATGGAGGCATAGGGTATAAAAGCAAGGAAGTGATGCTACACCTCTAAAAATCATTTGTCAGACCATATCGAGAGTATTCTGTTCAGTTCTGGACACCTTATTAAAAGAAGGATGTTAAAGCCCCGAGGAGAGTTCAAAGGAGATTTACGAGATTGATAGTTGGAATGCAGGATTTTTGTTACAAGGAAAGATTTGGAGCAGAGAAGATTAAAAGGTGACCTTACTGAGGGTAGTGAAGGATATTCTGTTTCCACTAGGGATCACAATTACAGGATTGTCAGTAAGACAGCGAGCAGTGAGATGAGGAGAAACATTTTCACTCAAAGAGTTGTTACGATTTGGAATATACTGCTTGGGCGAGTAGTGGAGGTGAATTCCAAAGGATGCTTCAAAAGAGAGCTGGAAAGTGAAGACTTTAGAGGGCTACAGAGATAGGGCTGGAGAGTGGGACTATCTGGGTAGCTATTTTGGCAACTGGTACATACATGATGGGTTGAATGGCCTCCTTCTGTCCTATAAAATTCTATGATTCTACAATTCTTTAGTCACAGGATAGGTCCCAGAGGACTGGAGAGTAGCCAACTTTAAGAACAAAGAAAATTACAGCACAGGAACAGGCCCTTCGGCCCTCCAAGCCTGCACCGATCCAGACCCTCTATCTAAACCTGCAGCCTATTTTCCAAGGATCTGTATCCCTCTGTTCCCTGCCCATTCACGTATCTGTCCAGATACATCTTAAATGACGCTATCGTGCCCACCTCTACCACCTCTGCTGGTAATGCGTTCCAGGCACCCACCACCCTCGGCGTAAAGAACTTTCCACGCATATATGCCTTAAACATTTCCCCTCTCACCTTGAAATCGTGACCCCTAGTAATTGAGTCCCCCACTCTGGGAAAAAGCTTCTTGCTTTTCCACCCTGTCTATACCTCTCATGAGTTTGTAGACCTCAATCAGGTCCCCCCTCAACCTCAGTCTTTCTAATGTAAATAATCCTAATCTACTCAACCTCTCTTCATAGCTAGCACCCTCCATACCAGGCAACAGCCTGGTGAACCTCCTCTGCACCCTCTCCAAAGCATCCATATCCTTTTGGTAATGTGGCAATCAGAACTGTATGCAGTATTCCAACTGTGGTTGAACCAAAGTCCTATACAACTGCAACACGACCTGCAAACTCTTGTACTCAATACCCCGTCCGATGAATGAAAGCATGCCATATGCCTTCTTGACCACTCTATCGACCTGCGTTGCCACCTTCAGGGTACAACGGACCTGAACACCCAGATCTCTCTGTGTATCAATTTTCCCCAGGGCTTTTCCATTTACCGTATAGTTCGCCCTTGAATTGGATCTTCCAAAATGCATCACCTCGCATTTGCCTGGATTGAACTCCATCTGCCATTTCTCCGCCCAACTCTCCAATCTATCTATATTCTGCTGCATTCTCCGACAGTCCCCTTCACTATCTGCTACTCCACCAATCTTCGTGTCATCTGCAAACTTGCTAATCAGACCTTCTTCCAGACCACAAACAACAGTGGTCCCAACACGGATCCGTGTGGAACACCACTGGTCACAGTTCTCCATTTTGAGAAACTCCCTTCCACTATAACTCTCTGTCTCCTGTTGCCCAGCCAGTTCTCTATCCATCTAGCTAGTACACCCTGGACCCCATGCGACTTCATTTTCTCCATCAGCCTACCATGGGGAACCTTATCAAACGCCTTACTGAAGTCCATGTATATGACTTCCACAGCCCCTCCCTCATCTATCAACTTTGTCACTTCCTCAAAGAATTCTATCAAGTTGGTAAGACATGATCTTCCCTGCACAAAACCATGCTGCCTATCACTAATAAGCCCATTTTCTTCCAAAGGTAAATAGATCCTATCCCTCAGTATCTTCTCCAACAGCTTCCCCATCACTTACGTCAGGCTCACCGGTCGATAATTACCTGGATTATCCTTGCTACCCTTATTAAACAAGGGGTCAACATTAGCAATTCTCCAGTCCTCTGGGATCTCACCCGTGCTCAAGGATGCTGCAAAGATATCTGTTAAGGCCCCAGCTATTTCCTTTCTCGCTTCCCTCAGTAACCTGGGATAGATCCCATCCGGACCTGGGGACTTGTCCACCCTAATGCCTTTTAGAATACCCAACACTTCCCCCCTCCTTATGCCGACTTGACCTAGAGTAATCAAACATCTATCCGTAACCTCAACAATCGTCATGTCCCTCTCCTCAGTGAATACTGACGCAACGTACTCATTAAGAATCTCACTCATTTTCTCTGACTCCTCGCATAACTTCCCTTCTTTGTCCTTGAGTGGGCCAACCCTTTCTCTAGTTACCCTCTTGCTCCTTATGTATGAATAAAAGGCTTTGGGACTTTCCTTAATCCTGTTTGCTAAAGATATTTCATGACCCCTTTTAGCCCTCTTAATTCCTCGTTTCAGATTGGTCCTACTTTCCCAATGTTCTTCCAAAGCTTCATCTGTTTTCAGTCGCCTAGACCTTATGTATGCTTCCTTTTTCCTCGTTGCTTGTCTTACAATTTCACCTGTCATCCATGGTTCCCTAATCTTGCCCTTTATATCCCTCATTTTCACAGGGACATGTCTGTCCTGCACTCTAATCAACTCTCTTTAAAAGCCCCCCACATATCAAATGTGGATTTACCCTCAAACAGTTGCTCCCAATCCACATTCCCCAGCTCCTGCTGAATTTTGCTATAGTTGGCCTTCCCCTAATTCTGCACTCTTCCTTTAGGACCACTCTTGTCTTTATCCGTCAGTATTCTAAAACTTACAGAATCGTGATCATTATTCCCAAAGTAATCCCCTACTGAAACTTCAACCACCTGGCCGAGCTCATTCCCCAACACCAGGTCTAGTATGGCCCCTTCCGAGTTGGACTATTTACCTACTGCTCTAGAAAACCGTCCTGGATGCTCCTCACAAATTCTGCTCAATCTAAACCCCTAACACAAAGTGAATCCCAGTCAATGGTGGGAAAATTAAAATCTCCCATCACCACCATCCTGTTGCTCCTACATCTTTCCATAATCTGTCTACATATTTGTACCTCTATCTCACGCTCGCTGTTGGGAAGCCTGTAGTACAGCCCCAACATTGTTACCGCACCCTTCCTATTTCTGAGATCTGCCCATATTGCCTCACTGCTCGAATCCTCCATGGTGCCCTCCTTCAGCACAGCTGTGATATCCTCTTTGACCAGTAATGCAACTCCTCCACCCCTTTTACCTTCCTCTCTATCCCGCCTGAAGCGTCTATATCCTGGGATATTTAGTTGCCAATCTTGCCCTTCCCTCAACCAAGTCTCAGTAATAGCAATATAATCATACTCCCAGGTACTAATCCAAGCCCTAAGTTCATTTGCCTTACCTACTACACTTCTTGCATTAAAACAAATGCACCTCAGACCACCTGTCCCTTTGCGTTCATCATCTGCTCTCTGCCTACTCTTCCCCTTAGTCACACTGACTTCATTATCTAGTTCCTTACAGGCTTTAGTTACTACCTCCTTACTGTCCACTAACCTCCTCATTTGGTTCCTATCCCCCTGCCACATTAGTTTAAACCCTCCCCAACAGCATTAGCAAAAGCAGCCCCTAGGTCATTGGTTCCAGTCCTGCCCAGGTGTAGACCATCCGATTTGTAATAGTCCCACCTCCCTCAGAACCAGTCCCAATGTCCCAAAAATCTGAACCCCTCCCTCCTGCACCATCTCTCAAGCCACTCATTTATCCTGCCTATTCTTTCATTTCTATTCTGACTAGCAGAGAAGGGCAACAGGGATAATTCAGGAAATTACAGGCTAATGAGCCTCACATCATTGGTAGGGAAATTAATGGAGAACATTCATATGGATAGAATTTACTCACATTTGGAAAGGTATTGACTTATTAGCAATAGGCAACATGGCTTTGTGTGGGGGAAGGTTGTGTCTCACTGAGTTTTTTGAGGATGTGACAAAGATGATTGATGAGGGTAGGGCAGTACATGTTGTCTATATGGACTTTAGCAAGGCTTTGACAAGGTCCCTTAGATAGGCTTGTTGCAAAGGCAAAGTCACTTGGGATCCATGATGAGCTGATAAGATGTGACTTCATCATAGAAAACGCAGTAGTGGCGGAAGGGTGCTTTTCTGACTGGAGATCTGCAACCATGGATGTTCCACAAGGATCAGTGCTGGAATCCCTGTTGTTTGTAATTTATATAAATGATTTGGAGAAGAATGTACATAGCCCGATTAAACAGTTTGGAGATAACACAATAAATTGAGGGAGCTGCAGATAGTGAGGGGAATTCGAGAAGATACATAGGATATCGATAAGCCGGAGACATGGGCAGAGAAATAGCAGCTGGATATATGGAAGGTGATTCAGTTTGGAAGGTCAAATGCAGGAGAGAAGTATGTGGTAAATGGCAGAACCCTTTGTAGCATCAAAATACAGAGGGATCTAGGCACACAGGTCCACAGTTCCCTGAAACTGTTAACATAAGTCGATAAGAATGCTGGTCAAGAAGGCATATGGCATGCGTGCCTTCAATGTTTGGGGCACAGAATATGGAAATTAGCAAGTCATGTTGCAGCTGTATGGAACTTTTGTAAGGCCACATTTGGAATATTACGTACAGTTCTGGTCAGCACATTCCTAGAAGGACATGGAGGCTTTGGAGACGGTACAGAAATGATATACCTGGATGTTGCTTGGTTTGGAGGGTATTAGCTATGAGGAGCAATTGGACAAATTTGGCTTGTTTTCACTTGAACATCGAAGAATGACGAGTGCCCTGACAGAAGTTTACAAAATTATGAGAGGAATGGATAGTTGGAGTCTTTTCGCAGAATAGAAATGTCAATTAATAAGGGACATAAGTTTAAGATAAAAAGGGTAAGCTTAAAGGAGATGTGAGAGGTGAGTTTTTATTTAACGCAGAGGGTGGTAAGTGCCTGGAATGTGCTGCCAAAGCGGGTGGTGGTGTCAGTTCCATAGCAACAATAATGTGCATTTATACGCAACCTGTAACAGCATAAAACATTCTGTTGTGCCTCCTCAAGCAATAAATGTAACTTGGAACCACATCAGCAGATATGAGGACACCTGATTAAAAGGATGACCAAAGATAAACTTTAAGCAACCTTTTCAAGGGAAAAAAAGTGGCAAAGTGAGAGGTGTAAAAAGAAAATTCAAATTTCACTGTCTAAGTTACTCAAAGTACAGCCACCAACTGTTATTGGTTATTTAAGTTATTTAATACCTATATTAATGATTTGGAGGAGTGCAATGTATCCCAATTTTCTGATGGTACAAAAATAGGTGGGACAGCATGTTGCGATGAGGACATAAGGAATCTTCAATGAGATATAGATAGTTTGAGCTGATTGTGACCAGACAATAAGAGAAAGTGACAGAATGTGAGTGTCGTATTGCACAAAGGAACTATAAAAATGTTGGGAAATCTGATAAATAGAACAAACTTAAAGGCTTTGAATCTTAATGCATAAAGCATTTGGAATAATGTTGATGAACTGACAGTGCAAATCAAGGTAAATGGCTATGATCTGTTAGGAATGCCTATGATTGACCAGCACAAAATGGCCAACGGCTGTCCATGGCTAATGCAGCAGAACATGGCTAACAGTCGTTAGAGAACTTGGAAAAAGTTTTTCTTAATGTATTCTTCACAAGTAGAACAATAGTGGCTCTGTAAACTCAAGGTTAGTGGATATGCAGTTGCAGTTGCTTATGCATAAAACATAGATAAGAACATTTCACACTAATTAGCTGTTTATCTTGAATTGTTTAATCTCTCACAATACTAAGAGTAGATTTTAGTTATGATCTTTCAAATAATCATGGATATAGATTCCAAGGTATTCGTAAATCCACCCATATACAAGAAAATAATCACTAAAGACATTAAAGGAAAAGATTCAAACCAGTTTCAGAAAGTAAAAGCAGCACACCCCAGCCCATATCATTGAAGGGAGAAATGAATAAGGTCCTGAAATGATAGGCAAATATCCAATTAATTTGCAGTTAACACAGTGCAACTGGCAAATGTTACTTGAATACAGTATCCATTGTGAAAGCCTCAAGAAGAAAGATAAGAAAGTCTGGGAAAACATCACGAAGGACCTGGGGTGTACCACAAGCCTGTCCATTTCCGAGACATTCAGTGATATGATTAGCTTAATTGAAAATACATTAGAATTGCTGAGGCAAGCTTGAACTGTATAAAATGCCATATCAGAGAGCCAATTACAAAGGGATAACTCATCGCCACTGACCAATAGCAATTGGGGAGTGGTTGTGTGCACTCTAAGTTTAAACTGCACAAGTTAAGACATTTTAAAGCTTGGTGTGTGCCTTATTGTGCTGAGAAATGAAGCTGCACTGAAAAACAAAGCTGCAATGAAGTTTACCTGACACCTATCACCAGACTCGGGCTCTCATTGGAAAATACGAGATCTAACATGATCTCATAGTCTTTATGAAGAGATGATTACAAGGAGATCAAAACTGGAAACTTAACATTCAGGGGTATTTGACCTGTTGGAAAGACAGGAGGGAAGGAAAAGGTGGTGGGGTAGCATTGTTACTAAGAGATGAATTGTGATTGGTTTTGAGAGATGTTCTAAACTTTTGGGTGGAGGTAACAAAATAGCAAAGGAAGAAGATATTGGTAGGAGTAGTGTATGGACCGCCAAACAGTAGCCACTCTGTAGGAAAGGTTCCAAATGAACAAATAATAGGGGCAAAAAAAAGGAAAGAAGCATAACTTTTGGGAACTTTAATCTTCATGTTGTTTGTGTTAATTAAATTACAAAGGGTAACTAGGACAATAGATTCATAGCACATACTCGGGATAGTTTCTTAGAGCAGTATGTCATGGAGCCAACCAGAGAACAGGTGATCTTGGCTCTGGTAATGGATAACGAAGTAGGTTTAATAAATGATCTCAGAGTAAAAGATCCCCTAGAAATTAGTGATCACAACTTGATAGAATTCGATATTCAGTTCGAGAGTAAGAAACGTAGGTTGGAAACAAGAGTGTTTAACTTAAATAAGGAGAATTATGATGAAATGAGGAAACAGTCAGCTAAAGTGGATGAGGTGGATAGATTAGCAGGAAAGACAGTAAGCAAGCAGTTACACACATTTAAGGAGGTAATTCATGACTCTCAGCAAAAGTACATCCCAATGAGGAGGAAAGATTCTGAGCAGCGATAAATCAATCATTGCTAATCAAGGAAGTTGAGGAGAGTATAGAGTTGAAATAAAAAAGGGGGGCAAAAGTCAGTGATAGCCCTGAAGATTGGGATAAACTCAGAATCCAGCAAAGGAGGGTTAAATAGAGAGAGAAAATAAAGTACAACGGCAAACTGGTGAAGAACATAAAAAGTGACAATAACAGCTTCTTTACATGTATAAAAGGAAGAGAAGAGTCTAAGTAAACATATGCCTTAGGAAGTGAATTTGGGGAGATAATTGTGGGGAACAAGGAAGTGGCAGAGGAGTTAAACAGATATTTTGCATCAGCCCCGATGGTGGAAGCTACTATAAGCATACCATTAATACTAAAGAATTAAGTACAGAAGTAGTATTAGACAAACTAATGGGGCTAAAGGCAGATAAGCCTCATTGTCCTGATGGCTTGCACCCTAGGATCCGAAAAGAAGTAGCTGCAGAGATGCATTGGTTATAATTTTCCAAAAATCCTTGGATACTAGAGAAGTACTGGAAAATTGGAAAACTGCTAATGTGACACCCCTATTCAAAAAGGAGCAGAAATAAAACCCAGATTAAGTACAAAAGAACAAAGAACAAAGAAAATTACAGTACAGTAACAGACTCTTCTGCCCTCCAAGCCTGCACTAACACGCTGCCCGTTACAACTAAAACCCCCTAACCCTTCCGGGGACTGTATCCTCTATTCCCATCCTATCTATGTATTTATCAAGATGACCTTTAAAAGTCACTATAATATCTGCTTTCACTACCTCCCCCAGAAGCAAGTTCCAGGCACCCACCACCCTATGTGTAAAAACTTGCCTCCTACATCACCTTTAAACTTTGTCCCTCGCACCTTAAACCCATGGCCCCTGGTAACTGACTCTTCCACCCTGGGAAAAACCTTCTGACTGTCCAGTCTGTCCACGCCCTTCAAAATCTTGTAAACCTCTATCTTGTCGCCCCTCAACCTCCGAGGTTCCGGTGAGAACAACCCAGGTTTCTCCACCCTCTCCTCATAGCTAATGCTCTCCATACCAGGCAACATCCTTGTAAATCTTTTCTATACCCTCTCCAAAGCCATCACATCCTTCTGGTAGTGTGGCGACCAGAACTGAACACAATATTCCAAATGCGGCCTAAGTATAGACTGATTAGCCTAACACCTACTCTTGGAAAAGCATTTGAATAATTTATTAAGGAAGCAACAGCAGGACATTTGGAAAAATCATAATCTAATCATAATTCTTTTATTTTAATTTGTTTAAACTGAGATGTAAAAAAATGTGTTTTGCTTTGCGACGAGTTTGACCAATTGAATTACAACTGGAATGCAACACCTTACACTTACTTTTAAAATAAGAAAAAGTTAGGGTCCAGGCTATCTTCTTAATATATTTTGAGGGGGTTCATCTGGTCCATAATAGCTTCAACAGGGATCAGTGCTAGGACAGGAACTGTTCCTAATATATAATTTATGACTTGGAGGAAAGAAGCAAACGTACTGTAGTCAAATCTGCAGGTGACACAAAAATAGGTAGGAAGGAAAATTGTGAAAGGAATACAAACAACTTACAGGGAGATATTGAGACAACAAGGTGCATGGCTGGATGAACACAGCAGGCCAAGCAGCATCATAGGAGCAGAGAGGCTGACGTTTCGGGCCGAGACCCTTCATCAGAAAAGGGGGAGGGGAAGGGGGTTTTGAAATAAATAGGGAGAGAGTGGGAGGCGGATAGAAGAGGGATAGAGGAGAGGATAGGTGGAGAGGAAACAAACAGGTCGAAGAGGCGGGGATGGAGCCAGGAAAGGTGAGTGTAGGTAGGGAGTTAGGAAGGGGATAGGTCAGTCCAG
>NC_063334.1:46524581-46543116 GCF_021869965.1 Rhincodon typus
GAAGAGGGATTGTTCCACGTAACCTACAAAGAGGCAGGCGTAGCTTGGGCCCATGCGGGTACCCATGGCTACCCCCTTTGTCTGTAGGAAGTGGGAGGAATTGAAAGAGAAGTTGTTGAGTGTGAGGACGAGTTCGGCTAAGCGGATGAGGGTGTCAGTGGAGGGGGACTGGTCGGGCCTGCGGGACAGGAAGAAGCGGAGGGCCTTAAGGCCATCTGCATGGGGAATGCAGGTGTAGAGGGACTGGACATCCATGGTAACGATGAGGTGTTGGGGACTGGGGAATTGGAAGTTCTGGAGGAGGTGGAGGGCGTGTGTGGTGTCACGGACATAGGTAGGGAGTTCCTGGACCAAGGGGGAGAAAATGGAGTCGAGATAGTTGGAGATCAGTTCGGTGGGGCAGGAGCAGGCGGAGACAATGGGTCGACCAGGGCATTCAGGTTTGTGGATTTTGGGAAGGAGATAGAAGCGGGCAGTGCGAGGTTGGGGAACGATGAGGTTGGAGGCCGTGGGTGGGAGGTCACCTGTGGTGATGAGGTTGTGGATGGTTTGTGAGATGATGGTTTGGTGCTCATGGGTGGGGTCATGATCAAGGGGGCGGTAGGAGGAGGTGTCGGAGAGTTGGCGTCCGGCCTGATAGGTTAACTAAGTGGCAAAAAGTTGGTAAATGGAATACAACATGGGAAAATCAGAAGTTGCTTATTTTGGAAGGGAGAACAAAACAGTTTCTTTAAATAGAGAAAAACTGCAGAAAGCTGCAACATAAAGGGATTTGGGGGTGCTTGTGCACGAAACATAGAAAGCCAGCTTACAGATGCAGCAGGTAATCAGGAAGACTAATGGAATGTTGGCCCTTATAAGGTGGTGGAGCATAACAGGAGGGAAGTCTTACTGTAACTAAACAAGATGGTGGTGAGACCACATGTGAAATACTGCGAGCAGTTCTGGTCCCCTTATTTAAGCAAAGATATTATTTCTTTGAAAGCCGTTCAGAAAAAAGTTCACTGGGATGATCCCCAGTATGGATGCTTTGTTTTATAAGCAAAGGCTAAACAGGTTGGGTTTCTACTCAACAGAATTGAGAAGAGTGAGGGATGACCTTATCAAGATGTATAGGATTCTTAAGGTTGTTGTTGGATAAATACTTAGAGAAGCTTACACCTTATAGGAAAATCTACGAACAGTGGGCATAGTCTAAGAATAAAGTGCTGCCAATTTAAGACTGAGATGAGGAGAATTTTTTTGTGTCCTTGTATATATTTAAGGCTGAAATAGATAAATTCTTGATCAGTAGGGGAATATACGGTTATGGGGAAATGGCGGGAAAGTGGGCGTGAAGCAGGTCTGATCAGCCTATTGAATAGCAGAGCAAACTGAAAGGTCTGAACGGCCTCCTCCTGTTCCTATTTCTTATGATCTGATGATCTTTTGTGTGAAATGCACGAGTTATTCCAATAATAGTATTCCAGTGTTAGTGAGGGCATTGCGCCATGGCTAAGTTAACAAGATGGCCCTTTGGCTTTTTAGCTAACATACGTTGGCTGAAGGGGATTGACAGTTACATACAGCAGATGTTCACAGCTAGACTTGTGGTCTCCATGTAGATATGCTGGATAAGACGAGATTTTCGATAGGAAGAAACATCAGGGAAGTTAATCAGGTTTCTGTAAACAGACAGTTCTAAACATATAAGCATTCTGAAAAGGGGCATTTTTGTAAGGTCTGATTTAGCCACAGTCCCAAGAGCGTTATTGAGTAAAAGGAAATGTCTGATCCTACAGTATTCTGAACTATTTAGGCAATTGCAGAATTAGAAAGGCAAACAACAAGTTAGTGTGTAAAGGTTAGTTCCATTCCTTGAGCAAATGTTTCTAGGCAATAAATAGGCCCAATGCATCATTAGGAAAGATAAACTAACAAATGGTGTAAACATGACCTCCAAATCAACCGGTGGCTAGGTTGTAAAAAGAGAGTTCATGCCTGAGAGAGATAAATAAATGAAATTTAAGTGCAGATGTAGATAATTCAAACAAATTGTTACATCCAAAGATCAAGGGAAGAGTGACAAAGACAGATTACAAAATACAGAATGAAAATGTGGCTGTCCCCTAGTTGTTTGTGGAATCTAAACAAGTTTGATTTTTTGGCTTTGTAAAGTTGCAAAGTGATTGACTTTCACCCTCATCAGTGGAGTTCAAACAGATGCTTTTTATCAGAAAAGATAATTAGTAAAGTGTTCAGAGTGGAAATAGTAAAGCTTTATTAAAAATGAAACTTTAGTTTAAAAACCCACTTAAAGCATGTAAATAGCAGGGGTCATAAATTGCAGTTGCAAGTCAGAAGGACTGTTTAATCTCTCAGGCTGAAGTGAGAGAGGGATTGTTCTCAATTTGTCAGCTGTGTCACAGTAACTTTATATTAGAGTTGATTTTAAAGACTTTATAACAATTGGTAGAAATTTATAAAGTCTGCCTTCCCCAAACCAAAACCGTTTTCTGCAGACCATCTTTTTGCTTTTCCAGAACAAACTTAAAACATATAGTGTTGCGGTCACTATCACTAAAATACTCCTCCCTCTGCCATTTCAAACACCTTGCCGGCTTCACTCCCCAGGATTAGGTTCAGCACTGCATCATTCCTTGTTGGACTTTCTATATGTTAACATAAATTGGTTTTCTGAACATGTTTTGAGAAATTTGCCTTCTCTAAACCCTTTATACAACGTGTATCCCAATAAACGTTGGTGAGGCAAGGAAAAATCACTTAATATAATAATTATTATTTTGGCACACCTCAGTGAATTAGAGTCATAGAGGTCGACAGCATGGAAACAGGCCCTTCGGCCCAACTTGCCCATGCCACTCAGTTTTCACAATTTAACTAGACCCATTTGCCTGCATTTGGTCCATATGCCTCCATACCTATCCCATCCATGTATCTGTCTAAAGGTTTCATAAATTACAAAACTGCACTTACTCCCCCCACTACCTTTGGCAGCCCGTTTCAGACACTCACCAACCTCTGTGTGAAAGAATTGCCCCTCTGGACCCTTTTGTATCTCTCCCCTCTCACCTTAAACCAATGCCTTCTAATTTCAGACTCCCCTACCATGGGGAAAAGCTGTTGGCTATCTGCCTTATCTATGCCTCTCATGATTTTATAGACCTCAGTAAGGTCACACCTCAATCTCCCATGCTCCAGGGGGAAAGGTTCCAAGCCATTCCAACCTCTCCTTATAAGTCAAACCTTTCAGTCCAGGTGGCATCCTTGGAAATCTTTTCTGCACTCTTTCTATAGTAGGTCAACCAGAATAGCATACAATACTCCAAATGTGACCTCACAAACATCTCCTAACTCCTCTACTCAATGCTCTGACTGATGAAAACAGCATGCCAAAAGCCCTCTTCACCACTCTGTTCACTTGTGACTCCATTTTCAAGGAGCAATGAACCTATACCCCTAGATCTCTTCAGAACATAGAGTATCTTTACTACAATTGTCTGCATTATCTGCTCTTCAATTGCCTGCTGACAGTTTGGGGGCCTATTATACAATCCTAAAATCATGATTTCCCCCTTTTATTCCAAAATTCTACCCACAAAGCCTCATTTGACAACCTTTTCAAGATATGGACCATCCTTAAGGCAATAAATGACTCCTTAAATAGTAATGAAACACCTTCTTCTCTTTTACACCCTCTTCTGTCCGGCCTGAGTTGCCAATCCTGTTCCTTTCGCACCCACACGTGTGATGGCAACAACGTTGCAATACCAACTGTCAATCCATGCCCTTAATTCATCTGTCTTACCTATCATATTCCTATCATGAAAGAGGAGACCATCTGCCTCACCTTACTCCCTTCAGGCTCAATATATTTGAACTCCTTTTGCCTGGGTGTCTTTTCTAAGGTATGCTATGCCACTATTGAACTAATGCAGTGTGTCCCCTGTGTCCGCTGAACTAGTTTGAACTTCTACCAACAGCATTGAACAATTCTCCCACAAGGAGTCCAATTCTGGTTCAGTTGTGGACCCTACAACCCTTAGAAATGGTCCCAGTGATCTAAAACCTTCCCTCCTGCGCCAACAAGATGAAGAGTACCCAATAGAGGACAGCAGTGAAAAGCAACTGACAAGAATGCTTGGAGAAGATGGCTTGTTCATCAAGACTGAGAAAGGGATTGCAGAGAACCCAGTTTAAAAGAGTGGAGCCCATAAGGAACATGCAGGGCAAGCTGCTCGCTGAAGCAAAGGATATGGCAGAAGTACTAAATGAGTACTTTGCTTCTACCTTTATCAAATTAGAAGATGGTGACAATGGTCAAGTTGAAAATGTGGGTGTTGAGCAACTGAACAATGTATTGATAGATAAAGAATCAGTGCTAAGAAGGCTGGCAGCACTCCAGGCAGAAAAGTTGCCAGGCCTGGACGGGATGCATCCTCGATTGGTCAGAAAGGTACAGAAGCAAATTGCGGAGCCATTGACAGACATTTTCCAGGCCCCTCTGATCATAGGATTAAGAGAAGGGAAAAGGATAACCCATGAAACTACAGACCTGTCAGCCTGATGTCAAGAGTGGGAAAACTGATGGAAGCTATAAACAGGATAAGGTAAACACGTAGAGAAAAATAAGTTAATGCTAGACAGTCAACATGGCTTTGTCAAGGACACATCGTCTCCGACAAATTTGATTGAGTTCTTTGACAAGGTGACACAGGCTGTGGATATTGTATATTTGGACTTACAAAAAGCATTTGATATGGTGTCACATGGCAGGTTGGTTAGCAAATTAGAAATGTTTGGGATTGATTAGCCCTTGACAGCATGGATTACTGTTGGCTAAAAGATAAGAAAGAGAGGGTATGTGCAGATGGGTATTTCTCAGATTGGAGATGACTTAAAAGTAGTGTTTCCCGGATTGATGTTGGGACCCTTTGCTTTTTCTGATTTATATAAACTATTTAGAGATGGAGGGCAAAACCACCAAATTTTTAGCTGATACTAAGCTAGCAAGAATAGTGAATTGTAAGGATGATGCTGAATGTCTTTAGATGGACATGAATAGTTGGCCAAATTCTAAGGTTTTGGAGTGGATCTGTAGCTCGGGTTGTGGGTGTTGAGGTTGGTTGGCTCGCCGAGCTGGTTTGTTGTTCCGCAGATGTTTCGTTACATGCTTGGTAACATCCTCAGTGCAGCCTCTGATGAAGCGTCGGTGTGTTTTCCCGCCTGGCTTTTAAACTCTGGGGTCCGTTGCGATGGATTGCCTCACTTCCAGGTTTCCTCCGTAGTGGAATGTATATGGGGTCAAGCTCAATGTGTTTATTAATAGCATGCTTTGTGGAGTGCCATGCTTCCAGGAATTCTCGTGCTTGTCTCTGCCTAGCCTGTTCCAGGATCTTGGTGTTGTCCCAGTTGAAGTCGTGGTTCTCCTTATCCATGTGGATTGAGATGAGTGAGTATTGATCGTGTTTTTTTTAGCCAGTTGGTGTTCATGTACTCTTGTTGTTAGTTTCCTTCCTGTAGAAAGATTCTACACACCCCGACACACTCATCACACTACCTTACATCAGGAACACATCAGAACTCACCACAAGATTTCTACGACCGATGGGCATCAGAGTGGCAACAAGCCCACATCAACCCTATGACAAGTGCTCACCTGAACTAAAGACCCACTCCCCGCCATGGACAGGACCAATGTCATCTACGAGATCCCCTGCAGAGACTGTGAGAAACACTACATCGAACAAACAGCATGTAGATAGCCCAACTAGGAAAGGGGCCATACTGGACCTAATATTGGGGAATGAGCTTGGCCACATGGTCGATATCTCAGTAGGGGAGCAGCTCGGGAACAGTGATCACAATTCAGTAGCTTTAAGGTACTGATGGATAAAGGTAGTGCAGTTGTCAGGTGAAGGTGCTAAATTTGGGGAAGGCTAATTACAACAATATTAGGCAGGAACTGGAGAATGTAGATTGGAGGCAGATGTTTGAGGGCAAATCATTATCTGGTATATGGGAGGCTTTCAACTGTAAGTTGCTGATGACTCAGGACCGACATGTTCCTTTAAGGATGAAGGATAAGTACGGCAAGTTAAGGGAAACTTGGATATTGAGAGATGTTGTGAGCCTAATTAAAAAGAAAAAGGAAGCATTTATCAAGGTTAGGAGGCTGGGAACATATGGAGCAAGAGTGGAAGACAAGGAAAGTCGAAAGAAACTTAAGCGGGGTGTCAGGAGGGCTAAAAGGGGTCATGAAAAGTCATTGGCCAACAAGATTAAGGAAAATCCCAACGCTTTTTATACATATATAAAGAGCAAGAGGGTAGCCAGGCAGAGGGTTGGCCCACTCAAGGACAGGGAAGGGAGTTTATGTGGGGAGCCAGAGGAAATGGGTGAGGTATTAAATGAGTACTTTGCGTCAGTATTCACCATTGAGAAGGACTTGGTGGATGATGAGTCTGGGGAAGGATATGTAGATAATTTGGGTCATGTTGAGATCAAAAGGGATGTAGTACTGGGGGTCCTGAAAAACATCAAGGTAGACAAGTCCCCAAGGCCTGATGGGATATACCCCAGAATACTGAGAGAGGCAAGGGAGGGAACTGCTGGGGCCAGTGTTGTTCCTTTGTTTAAGAAGAGTGGCAAGGATAATCCAGCTAATTACAGGCCAGTGAGCCTTACGTCAGTGATAGGGAAATTATTGGAGAGGATTCTTTGAGACAGGATTTACTCCCACCTGGAAATCAGTGGGCGTATTAACGAGAGGCAGCATGGGTCTGTGAATGGGAGGTCGCGTCTCACTAACTTGGTTGAGTGACGAAGATGATCGATGAGCGTAGGGCAGTGGATGTTGTCTGCATGGACTTCAGTAAGGCCTTTGACCAGGTCCCTCATGGCAGGCTGATACAGAAGATAAAGTTGGTCAGAGGTGAGCTTGCAAGATGGATAAAAAATCTGGCTCGATCATAGAAGATAGAGGGTAGCAGTGGAAGGGTGCGTTTCTGAACGAAGGGCTGTGACTAGTGTGTTCGTCAGGGATCAGTGTTGAGACCTTTGCTGTTTGTAATATATATAAATGATTTGGAGGAAACTGATTAGTAAGTTTGCCGATGACACAAAGGTTGATAGAATTGCGGATAGTGATAAGGATTGTCAAAGGATACAGCTGGATATAGATCGGTTGGTGACTTAGGCAGAGAGATGGCAGATGGAGTTTAATCCAGAAAAATGTGAGGTAATGCATGTTGGAAGGTCTAATCCAGATGGAAAATATACAGTCAATGGCAAACCCTTAAGAGTACTGATAGGCAGAGGCATCTGGGTGTACAGCTACACAGGTCACTGAAAGTGGCAACACAGGTGGAAAAGGTAGTCAATAAGGCATATGGCATGGCTTGCCTTCATCGGCTGGGGCATTCCTTTTAAAATTGGCAGGTAATGTTACAGCTTTATAAAAGCTTAGTTAGGCTGCATTTGTAATAATGTGTTCAATTCTGGTTGCCACACTACCAGAAGGATGTGGTGCTTTGGAGAGGGTACAGAAAAGATTTACCAGGATGATGCCTGGTATGGAGGGCATTAGCTATGAGGAGAGGTTAGAGAAACTTGGGTTGTTCTCACTATAAAGACGGAGGTTGAGGGGCGACCTTATATAGGTCTACAAGATTATGAAGGGCATGGACAGTCAGAAGCCTTTCTCCCAGGGTGGAAGAGTCAGTTACCAGGAACCATGGGTTTAAGGTGCGAGGATCAAGGTTTAAAGGTGCTGTACGAGGCAAGTGTTTTTTGCACAGAGGGTGGTGGGTGCCTGGAACTCACTGCCAGGGGAGGTAGTGGAAGCAGATACTATAGTGACTTTTAAAGGGCATCTTGACAAATATATGAATAGAATCGGAACAGAGAGATACAGTCCCCGGAACGGTAAGGGGTTTTAGTTGTGATGGGCAGCATGTTGGTGAAGGCTTGGAGGGCCAAAGGGCCTGTTCCTGTACTGTAATTTTCTTTGGTCTTTGATTTCACAATCTAACCACTAATATTTCACTCCTACTGCCTATTCCTGGCAGACTACAACTACAAAAAAAATACTTTATCTCTCTCCAGACACTACCCACCAAATCTGCAAACCTGGTTCTTGATCTGCCAAGCCTATGTTATTTTTTTGAGTTGTGACATCACCTTCGTGCTCCATCCCTAGATTCAGCTGCCCGCTGCCACTGTTCACCCCAAGGTTTGCTCTTCTTCGCTCAGTTGCTGCTGCTATCACTGCTCAGACGACCCTGCTCCTCAGATACTTATCCTGCTGCTGCTGCCATTGTTTATCCCTCGGTTCATTCTATTTCTGTTCATTGCTGCTGCTGTTGCTTGGACTGACCTCAGGCCAGGCCCCTGCTTTTTGCTCACTCCTGTCTAAAAGTATTCAAACTCCACTGCTCTTGATTTCTATCCAATTACTTTTATTACAAAGTGCGTGTGAGCTGATGTTTTTTTTCATTATTCATCAATTGAACATGGAATTGCTGGCTGGCCAGCACTTGTATTTCCTGTCCTTTGTTGCCCTTGAAAAGATGCCTTCTTGAACCGCTCCAGTCCATGTACTGCAGGATGACCCCCAATGCCCTAGGGGATGGAATTCCAGGAGTTTGACCCAGCGACAGTAAAGGTATGGAGATATATTTCTAAGTCAGCATGGTGAATGGCTTGGAGGGAAATTTGCAGGTGGTGCTGTTTTCATGTGTCTGCTGCCCTTGTACTTCTAGATGGAAATGGTCATGGTTTTGGAAGGCGCTAAGGATCTTTGGTGAATTTCCACAGTGCTAAGTATGGTGCCAATCAAATGGACTGCTGTGTCCTCGATGTTGTCAAGCTTCTTGACTGTTGTTGGAGCTGCACTCACCCAGGTCAGTGGCGAGTACTCCATCACATTCATGACTTGTGACTTGTCGATGATGGACAGGTTTTGGGGAGTCAGGGGGTGAGCTACCTGTCTCAATTTTCCTAGCCTCTGACCTGTTCTTGTAGCCACTATGTTTAAACAGCGAGTCCCATTTTGGTCAATGGCAAGTGAAGGATGTTGATAGTGGGGATTTGGTCATAGTAACACTGGTAATGTCAAAGGAGGGTGATTAGATTGTGACTTCCTGAGATAGTCATTACCTAGTACAAATGTTATTTACCACTTGTCAGTCCAAGCCTTGGATATTGTGCAGATTTTATTACATATGAATGTGGAGCGCTTCAGTACCTGAGGTGTCACGAATGGTGCTGGACATTGTGTAACCATCAGCAAACATCCCCAATCCTGATCTTATGATGGAAGGAAGGTTGTTGATGAAGCAGCTGAGGTTGGTTGGACCTAGGACACTACCCAGAGATATCCTGGAGCTGAGATGACTGGCCTCCAACGACCACAATCATCTTTCAATGTCCCAGGTATGACTCCAACCAATTGTGAGTTTGCCCTCGATACCCACTGATTTCAATTTTGCTCAGGCTCCTTCATGCCACACTCAGTCAAAATGTGATCTTCAGATGAAGGGTTGTGACTCTCACTTCTCCTCCGAAGTTAACTTTGTGTCATGTTTGATCCAAGGCTGTAATTAGGTCAGGAACTGAGTTGCCCTGGCAGAACTCAAACAGGGCATTACTGAGCAGGTTATTGATGAGCAGGAGCTGCTTAGCAGCAGCATTCATGGTATCTTCCATCTCTTTATTGATCAGGATGACTTTGAGTAACTGTGATGTTGCTTACAGTTGAATAACTTGTCAACATTTGACCCAATAAGAATGGCTATTTAGGTACTTTATACTCCAACATATCTTCTTGATGTTCTCCAAGAGAACATTCCAAGAGCTCTTACAGAAAGTTCTCAACGAGAACGTAAGGTTCTCCAAGATGGCACTGGAACGTGGCAACTCTTTGCTAGAAGATCATCTCCTCACATCTTTTATAATCTTTCTATTCTTTTAAATCTCAATTTTAGGTCTGTCAGAATTACTAACAGTGTTCTCTTAAATCTAATTAGAGATCTGGCAACTTTTAGACCCCTGGGAACAACCAACCATCTTGTCCTGACTGGATCTAACACAACAAAAACCCAGACCTCCTGGAGTGCCTGACTGCATGTACCAAAGGGGCCCGACTGCTGCTGACACTGGAACTGTGACCATTACACTGTACAGCCCAGCCACTTACTGGCTTCTCAAAGGCCTGAACTGGACACTGACCATATGGCCCTCCCCGACATCATGGAGTTCAGAAATTGAGGCCCAACCAGATCGAGAACAAGACCCTCCAGTGTGCCCAACGCCGTGACCAATGCCCAAGACCCCATCGGGCATGGAATGGCAGATTATCCACACCAATCTCCAGGTCCAACCAGAGGCAGCCACTTACCCAGGAAACATGGCCTTCAGGTGAAACTGAAACAACACAGCTTCAAGTATCCCCTCTTCAGCATATTTCTGCATGGTGTAAAGCCAACAAGCTGTCCCCCAATGTCAGCAATATGAAGGAGCTGGTCATTGACTTCAAGAAGCAGAGTGGGGGATACGTCCCTGTCAGTATCAATGGTGGGAATGTTTGAGAGCTTCGGTTCCTAGCCGGGAATGTCACCAACAATCTGTCTTGTCCATCACATTGATGCTACAAATCATGAGGGGTATACATGAGGGGAATAGCAAAGGTGTTTTCCCTAGTGTGAAAATTAGGGGACATATTTGTAAGGTGAGAGGAGAAAGATTTAAAAAGGGTTTGAGGGGCAACTTTTTCTGCACAGAGGGCGGTTTGTGTATGGAATGAACTGCCAGAGGAAATGGTAGTTGCAGGCACAGTATCAACATTTAAAAGACACTTGGATAGGTACGTGAAGATGAAAGGTTTAGAGGGATATGGGCCATACACAGGTTAGTGGGTCTCATTTAGTTTGGGAAACTTGATTGGCTTGCACGAGTTGTACCAAGGGGTCTGTTTCTGTGCTGTAAGACACTGTGACTCTTTCAGAAGGCATATCAATACCTTTGCTCCCTCTGAAGGCTAAGGAAATTTGGCATGTCTGCAATGACTCTTACCAGTTTTTATAGATCCACCATTGAAAGCATTCTATCCAGATGCATCACAGCTTTGTGTGGCAACTGTTCTGTCCAAGCTCACAGGAAATTACAGAGTTGTGAATGTAGCCCAGTCCATCACGCAAACCAGCCTTTCATCCACTGACTCCATCTGTACTTCCCGCTGCCTCAGGAAAGTATCCAACATAATCAAAGATTCCATCCCATCCTGGTTATACTCTCTTACACCCTCTTCCATTGGGCAGATGATACAAAAGTTTGAGAACACGTACCAACAGATTCACGGAGAGTTTCCTCCCTGCCGTTATCAGGCTTTTGAACAACCTTTCATATATTAAAGTTGATCTTTATTAGCACCTTCTCTGCAGCTGTAACACTATATTTTGCATTCTGTTCTATTACCCTGATGTACGTACGATTTGCCTAGATAGCATGCAAAACAATACTTTTCATTGTATCTCAATACATGTGACAGTAATAAATAAAAACAATTCATTTGCCAAAAGCAAGGGGAAAGGAGAAAATAGGGAACAAAAGAATGAATTTGAAATCTTTACATACTGAGGTATCAATTTTATTTCCTTCTTGTAAGTTATTTAACTTTTCCATCCCACACCACTCAATTGCTGTTGAGGTTGGTTGGCTCGCCGAGCTGTTTTGTTGTTCCGCAGACGTTTCGTTACCGTGCTGGGTAACCCCCTCAGTGGAGCCTCTGATGAAGCGTCGGTGCGTTTTCCCGCCTGGTTTTTAAACTCTGGGGTCCGTTGCGATAGATTGCCTCACTTCCAGGTTTCCTCCGTAGTAGAATGTATATGGGGTCGAGTTCATTATGTTTATTAATAGCCTGCTTCGTGGAGTGCCATGCTTCCAGGAATTCTCGTGCTTGTCTCTGCCTAGCCTGTCCCAGGATCTTGGTGTTGTCCCAGTCGAAGTCGTGGTTCTCCTTGTCCATGTGGATTGAGATGAGTGAGTATTGGTCGTGTCTTTTTGTAGCCAGTTGGTGTTCATGTACTCTTGTTGTTAGTTTCCTTCCTGTTTGTCCGATGTAGTGTTTCTCGCAGTCTCTGCAGGAGATCTTGTAGATGACATTGGTCCTGTCTATGGTGGGGAGTGGGTCTTTAGTTCGGGTGAGCACTTGTCATAGGGTTGATGTGGGTTTGTGTGCCACTCTGATGCCCAGCGGTCGTAGAAGTCTTGTGGTGAGTTCTGACGTGTTCCTGATGTAGGGTAGTGCAATGAGTGTGTCGGGGCGTGTAGAATCTTTCTGATGATGTTCCTGTAGGCATCTCCTGACCCAGTTCTTTGGATATCCGTTATCCTTGGAAGAGATATTCCTCCACCTCTTGGCATAGTTCCATGTTGTTGCAGTGTGTTGTTGCCCTTTTAAATAGCGTTCGCACGCAGCTTCGTTGGTGTGTGCTGGGATGGTTACTATTGAAGTTCAATACCTGGTCTGTGTGTGTGGCTTTACGGTGTACTTTCGTTTGCAGTTCCCCATTTGTCTTGCGCTCTACCATGATGTCCAGGAATGGGAGTTGTTTGTTCTTCTCCTCCTCTCTGGTGAATTTTATTCCGGTGAGGGTGTTGTTTATGAGTTTGTGTGTCTCTTCCAATTTGGTCCATTTAATGACGACAAAGGTGTCGTCTACTTAGCGTATCCATAGTTTAGGTTGGATTTGTGGAAGGGCAGTCCTTTCCAGTCTTTGTATCACTGCTTCTGCTATGAGTCCAGAGGGGGATTGCCTTTGATTTGCTCGTATGTTTGGCCGTTGAAGGTGAAGTGGGTGGTCAGGCATAGATCCAGTAGTTTAAGCATGTTGTCCTTGGAGATGGTTTTACTGGGGTTGTGTTCTTGTTCAAGTAGTGTTGTCATTGTTTCCCTTGCAAGTGGTATGTCTATTGACGTGAATAGGGCGGTGACATCAAACGATAACGTGGTCTCTTCGTTCTCTTTCTTTATGTCTTTGATGGAGTTGAGGAATTTTTGGGCTGACTGATTGTCTTTGGGGTGATTTGTTGACTAGGTGCTTGAGTGTTCTTTGTAGTTCTCTGGCTAATTTGTGGGATGGAGTGCCTGGTAGGGAGACTATGGGTCTGAGGGGGACTTCCGGCTTGTGCACTTTAGGGAGGCCGCAGAATCGGGATGTGTTGTTTCCTTCGGGTTTCATTCTTAAGAAGTCTGCTTTGTTGATCTGTCCTGTTTGTTTAAGTCTTTGTAGCGTGTATAGGATTTTGTTGCCTAGTTGTGGTGTCGGGTCAGTTTGTACTGGCCGGTATGTGTTCTCGTCGGCGAGCAGTGCTTGTGCTTTGGAGATGTAGTCCTTTTTATTCTTTATCACTGTCATGCATCCTTTGTCCGCAGGTAGTATAGTGGTGTTCTTGTCCTTCTTTAATCTGTCCAGGGCTTGTCTTTCCCGTGTGTTGAGGGTGTTCAGTTCCCTCTTTCTGGTAAGTGTCAGGACTACTGTCTGTCTGATAGTTTGTTGTGTTTCTTCGTTGATACTGTTGGTCTTGAGTGTGGCTTCCAGTGTAGCTAGCCATTCCGTTTTGTTGGTGTCCCTGTAGTTGTAGTTCAATCCCCGGGTGAGAACGGCTTTTTCTGCGTCTGTCAGTTCCCTGTCGGAGAGGTTCCTTATCCATGTGTCAGTTCTGTTGTTGTTGCTTTTGTGGGTAAGTATGGTTAGTTTGTCTTGCAGGGTCTGTCTTTTCTTGGCTCTTGTGCTCTGTCAGCTGATGTTAGTGGCTCATTCCATGTCGGTTGTCCAGTCTTGATTGGTAGCTTCCTGGAATAACGTTTTTTGGTGCGTAATTTCTCTGTTGTATTTGTGGAGCCGGTTGTGTGTGTCGTTTATCATTACCCTTACCATCTTGCGGCCGTTTTGTTCTGCTGTTTTCCGGGCCTGTGGGTTGTTGATGGGTGGTTTGTACTTCACACTGCGTGGTAATACCTGGTTCCTGAGGCATCCATGTAGGAAGTAGAGTTGTTCGCGGGTTGCGCTCTCTCTTTTGGCGTAGTTTTCCCATTTCCTTGCCAGTTTGAGCGTGTTGCGCCCGTAGGTCTCTAAGGTTTTGGAGTAGATCGCAACGGACCCCAGAGTTTAAAAACCAGGCAGGAAAACACACCGACGCTTCATCAGAGGCTGCACTGAGGATGTTACCCAGCACGGTAACGAAACGTCTGTGCAACAACAAAACAGCTCAGCGAGCCAACCAACCTCAACACCCACAACCCGAGCTACAGATCTACTCCAAAACTCAATTGCTGGCTAAAAACTGAAGGCATAATTTCTGTTCTCTCTTACACAAGACAAAATTTTAAAAATTAGACATATTATAAGAAAAGTATTCTCAAATTCCTGTCTGGTTCAACCCATATTAGATCATAGAATCCCTACAGGGAAACAGTCACTTTGGCCCAACAAGTCCACACTGACCGTTATAGCATCCCACCCTGACCTATCCCCCTATAACTCACCTAATCTACACATCCCTGAACACAATGGGCAATGTAGCTTGGCCAATCCACCTAGCTTGCACATCTTTGGACTGTGGAAGGAAACTGGAGCACCCAGTGGAAATGCATGCAGACACAGGGAGAATGTGCAAACTCCACACAGACAGTCACCCAAGGGCGGAATCGAACCTGAGTTCTTGGCACTATGAGGCAGCAGTGCTAATCACTGAGCCAATGTGCCACCCCATTGTTTAAACCTAAACTTAACATGCACTCATTCATCTTGTAATATTAATTTTGAAATCAATTTCAGATACTGGTGGCATAGATGGAAACAATCTGAACTCGTTTATCTGTATTTCTCCAAATACTATTATTTATGCAGACATAGGCTGTGCAAATTTAGTGCACTGATTAATTCTTTAATGGATTATGTAACAAGATTACAGGGATATTAGGCAGGTTACAATGCAGAAATACAAAAAAAACTGACTTACACTTGTTTCTCCAGTGGGGTGTTAGGATTTACTGTCTCTCCTACAATCCCACAAAACTCCAGAGCTCCATCTTTGTTTCGACCTGAGGGTCTTAGTTGCCTGCGTCTATCACAAAAGAAAGAGGATTGTCTTCTCTGAAATCCACTGACCTGGGCTACAAGGAGACAATAACAACCAAATTTTAACAAGTTTACATCTTTAACTTAAATCATTCCCATCAAATAAAACCAGTCAGAAGCTGGAAAATGTTAATAGGCCTAATCTGGTGTTATCTTTTTAGACAAAGTGCTAGTTGTCCATGCATGTTGTTGTCTGGAACAAGGGACAATAACATCAGAGGCTCTAACATTCCATTCGTCACACAGCTGACCAAGAATCTCTCTAATTCTTACCTCGTGCCATTTGAAGGATTTGTAAGTTAGTACTCAGTCCGTTTGATCAACAAATGAACAAACTTTCATTGGTCATCAAGTCCTGAAGTGGGACTTCAACATGGAGCTTTTGGCTCAGAGGCAGGGACTCTACCCACTGCATCACAAGAGCTCTCTCTTATTTCAGAATTTTTGAAATACCTATGGAACAAGAATGTTTAATGATTACAGGAGTGGCAATGCTAACTTAAAACATCATTAGAAGAATTTGAAAGAAATGCTAAATCAAACGTCAAAACAATAAATAGTAATAAATATGAAGGAAGACTGTTTAATAAATCCAAAATGTATGGCTTTAATTATGGAAACTTACAATGCACAGATTTTGTTTAGCCATATCTTCGTAAATAAAGATCTTGGGGCAAAATGGATAGCCCCTGAAAACATGCACTGGAATCATGATACGATATTAACCCATGCTACTTTTTCACTGAAGCAGGCAGCTTGTAAACTTGATGCTGCCTGCTTGTTTTAATGATGACAGCATGCAGTCCAGTGCAAAAGGCTGCACATCTCAACAGGGAACAAATGCTCATTCAAACTGGGCATAGCTTAAAGTTAGCTTGTATCGCTATAAGCAGACCATTGCACAAAGTTCAAAGATGAAGTATCCGAGGCCTTAAAGCAGATGGTGGAGAGGGTGAAGACCCTAAACAAACTTGAAGGCAGAATGGAAGCAGACAGTCACCATAGCAAATACAAGGTACAGTCACATAGATCTGGATACAAGTTTACAAAATGTTCAATGATCACATATGAGCAGTCAAGGTCAGTGCATTCATATCCAAATGCCATAGCTTTGAACTATTCATCTGTTATCTCAAACATTGCTTTGTTTCACTCACTGCTTATACTCACATAATGTCGGTACATATGAAAATAATAAATCAAATCAAGATATTTTTATTAACTCATATGATGAAGAGCAATGCCATCATTTATTTTAATCCCCACTGCCCCTGAGAAGGTGGTGGTGAGCTGCCTTCTTGAACTGCTACAATTCATATGGTGAAGGTACACAGTGCTGTTAAGGAGGCAATTGCATGACTTTCAAAGGCAATACATTTCCAGGTCAGGTGGTAACCTGCAGGGGAGCTGGCAAGTACTGTTCTTCACTTATTCTTTAAAGTAGGAGAGGTGTGATTGTTGTGATTTTTAATGATTTGTAAATCTGTACTCCTGGAGCTCTTCGCTCCACCTCCCATTCAGCTTCCTAATTCCAATGAGTGTGTGGCCTCCTGATTCCTCCTTCTAAATCCTCCATCTCATTTTATCTTCAGATTCATAGAATTTTGCATTATAAAAGGAGGCCATTCGACCCATTGTGTCTGTACTTGTTCCCAAAAGAGATACCCAGAGATTCACCAGCCCTATGAGAACCCTGTAAATTCATCACTTCCAAATATACATCCAGCTCTCTTTTAAAACCTCCCACGGAATCTGCCTTCACCACTTTCCCATCCAACACATTCCAAATCCTAACAACTCTCTCCAACTCATTCCTATCTCCCTCGCAATCTTGAAATTGTGGACCTTAGTGGACATACCTACTCATTGAAACTGAATGTTCTCCTTTATCCTGTCAAAATTGTTCATAATTTTGAACACCTCAATAAGGTCACCTCTTAATCTTCTCTGCTCCAAGGAGAATTACCCCAATTTCTGTCATCTTGTGTTTAAAATCCCTTATTCCTGGCATCATTCTAGTAAACCTAGTAAATCTCTATGGCTTTATTTGTTCAGGTGCAGCTTCACTTCTTTGCTTTTATACTCCATGCCTCTATTTATAAACCCAAGGATTTTATAAGCATTCTTAACAACCATTTCAAGTTGCCTGGCCACCTTCGGAGAATTTTGCCTGTGAATCCCGAGGTCGTTCTGCTCCTGTAGTCCCCTCAAATATGTACTATTGAGCCTGTATTGCATCTCTGTGTTTCTTTTACCAAAATGCATTATCTCACATTTCTCTGCATTGAATATCGTTGGCCAAATGTCTACCCATTTGGTCAACTTGTCAATGTCCATCTGAAGTTGCTCAGTATCATCCTCACAATTCACTATTCTCTCTATCTTAGAATCATCTGCAAATTTAGAGATATTGCCTTCAACTTCCATCTCCAAATCGTTTAAATCAGAAAATGCAAGGGGTCCCACTATCGATCCCTGGTGAACGCTACTTTCAAGTCATCTCCAATTTGAGAAATGCCTATCTATACCTACCCTCTGTTTCCTATCTTTTAGCCAGCTTCTAATCTGTGCTGCCAATCCCAACATTTTTAATTTGCTAACCAGCCTGCCACGTAGCACTGTATTAAATGCTTTATAAAAGTCCAAATGTATGACATCCATTGCACTACCCTTACCCACTGCCTATGTCACCATGTCAAAGAACTCAACCAAATTTGCCAAACATTATCTACGTTTGACAAAGCCATTTTGACTGTCTGGTTTTAACTTATTTTTATCTAAGTGTATCCTTATCCTGTGTTATGGCCTCCATCAGTTTTCCCATTAGTGATGTCAGGCTGACAGGTTTGTCGTTTCCTGGGTTACCCCTCTCTTAAACAACAATGTCACATTTGCAAACCTCTGGCCCCCGCAAGGAGTAATCCTGGGTTCAGATAGGCCGGAAGAATTTCTGTCAGGGTGTCCACAACTTTCTTCCTCACCTCTCTCAGCAATCAAGGATACATCCCTTTGGCCCTGACGACTTCTCTACTAGGAGTGCTGCCAGCCTTTTTAGCAGCTCTTCTTTATCACTATACCGTTCAGTTGCTCAAAACCACGCTGTCATCTAGGCCATTGTCACCATGCTCTAATTTGGTGAAGACAGAAACAAAGTATTCATTTATACACCTGTCTTTGCTTCAGTGATTCATGCTTGTTCCTTCTGGGTCCAATTCTATCCTTCACTAATATTTTAATGTACGATTGAAGAACATTTTACTATTGGTTTTACTGCAGCCTGCCGTTGTTTCCTCATATTTCCTCTTTGCCTTCCTTATTTCAGCCTCAGCCTTCCTCCTGCATTTGAGATACTCTTCCCAATTGCTGTTATTCTTCCGGTATACATCACATGC
>NC_063334.1:46543616-46557464 GCF_021869965.1 Rhincodon typus
ATCTGCCAAGGTTTTCTCATGCCCCCTTATAGCTCTCCTGAGCCCTTTCTTCAGCTCCTTCCTGGATAACTTGTATCCCTCTACAGCCTTTTCCGATCCTTGTTTCTGAAACCTTATTTAAGCATCCTTCTTCCTCTTAACTGGTCGTTCGACCTCTCTTGAGAACCAAGGCTCCCGCACTCGACCGCATCTTCCCTGCCTGCTAGGGACAAACATATCGAGCACACGCAGAATGCATTCCTTAAACAATCTCCACATTTCTATAGTGCTCTTCCCTGACAGCATCTGTTCCCATTTTATGTTACCCAGATCTTGCCTAATAGAATTATAATTACCCTACTCCCAATTATAAACCTTACCCTGCTGTATGTACCTATCCTTTTCCATGACTAATGTAAAAGTAACAGAGTTATGATCACTACCACCAAAATGCTTTCCTACCAACAGGTCTAAGACTTGGCCCGGTTCATTGCCAAGCACCAAATCCAAAGTGGCCCCTCCTCGTGTTGCTCTATCTACATACTGTGTCAGGGATCCTTCCTGAACACACTGGACAAAATCCGTTCCATTTAAACTATTACAACTAAAAAGTTTCCAATCAATATTTGGAAAGTTGAAGTCACCCATGACTACAATCCTGTGACTTCTGCACCTTTCCAGTATCTGCCTCCCAATCCGCTCCTCCACTTCTCTGCAACTATTAGGGGGTGTGTAAAAAACTCCCAACAAAGTGACTTCTCCTTTCTTGTTCCTGACCTCAACACAAACTGACTCTGTAGACATATCATTCTCGAACTGCCTTTCAGTAGCTACTATACTAACCCTGACTAGCAATGCCACTCCCCCACCTCTTTTACCACCCTCCCTATTTCTTTTAAAGCATCTAAATCCCGGAACTTCCAACAACCATTCCTGTCCCTGAGTTACCCAAGTTTCTGTAATGGCCACAATATCGTAGTTCCGAGTACTGACCCATGTTCTAAGATCATCCGCCTTATTTCTGATATTTCTAGCACTGAAGTATTCATCCCTATATCCACAATTACGCTCCATCGACCGCATTTCTTTATTAATAACTTCACTCCCTGTTGTGTCTTTCAGAAGGCTGAATACCTCATCCTCTGAATTACAAATCCAGTTTCTCACCCCCTGCCAAACTAGCTTAAACCATCCCGTATAGCTCGAGCAAACCTCCCTCCCAGGATATTTGTGTCCTTGCGGTTCAGATGCAACCTGTCCTTACTGTACAGGTCCTACCTCCCCCACAATGTGCTCCAATTATCCACATAATGAAAGCCCTCCCTCCTACACCAGCCCTGTAGCCACGTGTTTAGCTACACTCTCTCCCTATTTCTTACCTCATTATCATGTGGGACTGGTAGTAATCCAGAGATAACTAACCTGTTTTTCCTGGACTTTAGCTTCCTCCCTAACTCTCTGTATTTGTTTTTCACATTCTCAGTCCTTTTTCTACCTAGCCACTGCCAGAATACATGATCTTACCTTCCCAGCAATCCCCTCGCGCTCTCTCCCGACTCCTGCCGCTGAACAAATTGTGATAGTGGAGGGAGTGGATGTTTGTGGATGTGGTGCCAATCAAGTGGGCTGCTTTGTCTTGGATGTTGTTAAGCTTCTCGAGTTTTGTTGGCATTGCATTCATCCAGGCAAGTGGGGAGTATTCCATCCCACTTGTGCATTGTAGATTGTGGTCAGGCTTTGGGAGTCAAGAGGTGAGTTACTTGATGCAATTTTCCTAGCCTCTGACCTGCTCTTGTAGCAACTGTATATTTGAGTTCGGTTGAGCTTCTGGTCACTAGTAACCCACAGGATGTTAATAGTGTGAAATTCCATGATGGTAATGCTATTGAATGTCAAACGGCAGTCTTACTGGAAATGGTCATTGTCTGGCATTTATTTTGTGAATGTTACTTGCCACCTTTCAGCCCAAGCCTGGATATTGTCCAGGTCTTGCTGCATTTGAACACAGTGCTTCGGTCTGTCCCAAAGGACCAAAAACCAAATATCTACCTAGAGATATTTCTAAATGGAAATCACACAAACTTTCCAAGGCCAATGTCTTGTTAATGTCAGAGGCAGTTAGTGAAAGGTAGGATCTTGCCTCTATATCTGACTATCATGAACTGAAAGAAACACTAAGTTAATGTCAACACCAGCATCAGGCAAGAATTTACCATCAATAACTGAATCACAGCTTGATAAATAAATAATTAAATACAACTACCAATTGCCTTTATTTTAAAAGGGAACAGCAAGGGACAAAAAGTTATTTTAATATCCATAATTGAGAAAATATTAAGAGTCTATTAGTGGCCATGACTTAACCTGAGGGTCTCCACGTCTCAGGTAAAGGATGAGGTTGAGAAGACAGGACCATTTATCTACTTTACCATTAGTACATTGTTGCCACTAGTGTAGTGTTAGATCATTCACAAACTCTTATCCTCCTCCTAAATCGGCTAATAGGATCTTAATGATGTAGAAAAAGGAAAGTAAAGCCATTTTCCTAATAGTAACTGAAGCACTCCACTGCATATTTCTCTGCACTTGCAAAAATGTTTGCAACTAGTCCCTGCTTTCTATCCCTCAGCTAACTACACACCAAGAATCAACCATCTCTTTATCACCATATGCTTTTTATATTTCCAATTGGTTCTATAAGGTGGTACTTAATTACAGTCTTTGGAAAGCACATTAAAAAATTGGATCGGAATGCACTGCATGGAAATCTGGGGATGCAGGTTCAGCTGAGGTATTGAAGAGGGCATTGGATGATTATTTGGATAGCAATAGTAGAACCATAGATTCATACAGTGCAGAAGAGGTCCTTTGGACATTAGTAAGGGGGACTTTTCACAGTCAAAAGGGCTGTTTCTGCACCAGGTGATCCATCCGATTTCACTTCTTTGAGACTTTGTAGTGATTGATACAACTGAGTGGCCTGCTGGGCCATTTCAGAGGGCAATTGACAGTCAACCACATTGCTCTGGATCTGTAGCCACATGTAAGCCAGGCCAGATGAGGATGGCGGATTTCCTTCTCAGAAGGACATTAGTCAACGTGATGGTTTTTTTCCCCCAGTTGTTTCATGACCATCAGTAGATTTTTAATTCCCGAACATTCTTTTTTAATTTGAACCCGGATCCCCAGGACATTAACTGAGTTTCTGGGTTAATATGGCCATCACCTCCCCCATGGTGTTTGGAATTTGTGTAAAAGCACCAGATTCCGTTGCACTGCAGTTGAAGTGATGATTCCACGACGATGACGACATCAGACTGTTTCTTGACCAATCTGTGATACAGCTCTTCCAATTTGGCATGAGCCCCCGATTGCTCATAAGGAAGACGACATGGTCCACAAGGCTTTCTCCTGCCACTGTTGTTTCAGTGCTTAGATTGCTGACAGGTGGTCTGTGTGGTTTCATTCCTTTTTCTCCTTTCAGCTGTGGCCTAACCAAAGATCTCTAGCACTCCAACGTGACTTCAATGCTTTTATAATCTATGCTATGACTGATAAAAGCAAGCATCCTATATGCCTTCTTAACTACCCTACCACTTTCAGGGATCTATGGACAAGTACTCAATTTCTTCTTTTCCTCTAAATTTCTAGTGTCCTGCCAGTCATTGAGTTCTCCCCTGTCTTGTTTCTTTTTCCAAAGTGTATCACCTCATATTTATCAAGATTAAGTTCCATCTGCCACTGATCTGCCTATCTGACCTGCCCATCTGACCAATCCGTTTATATTCCCCTGTAACCTAACACCTTCCTCCTCTCTTGTCAACAACCTGGCCAATCTTTGTGTCATCCACAAACTTACTTATCATCCCTCCCACATTCTCATCTACAATTAATGAATGTCACACACAATAAGGGACCAAGCACTGTTGGGTACTGTCATACTGGGGTGGCACGGTGGCTCAGCGGTTAGCACTGCTGCCTCACAGCCCCAGGGACCAGGGTTCAATTTCACCCTCGGGCGACTGTCTGTGTGGAGTTTGCACATTCTCCCAGTGTCTGCGTGGGTTTCCTCCGGGTGCTCTGGTTTCCTCCCACGGTCCAAAGGTGTGCAGGCTAGGTAGATTGGCCATGCTAAATTGCCCCTCATGTTCAGGGATTTGTAGGTTAGGTGGGTTATAGGGGGATGGGTCTGAGTGGGATGCTCTGAGGGGCAGTGTGGACTTGTTGGGCCGAAGAGCCTGTTTCCACACTGTAGGGATTCTATGATTTATGATCCAGTTACACAAACAGTCTTCTGCTATCACTCTGTCTCCTGTCACTAAGCTAATTTTGGATCCAACTTGTCAAGTTACCCTGGATTCCATGAGCTTTTACTTTCTTTATCAGTTACCCATTTGGGTCCTTGTTAAATTAATGTAATAATAGTTCAGCAAAGTGGTCAATCTATAGGATGGCTTCCAAAGGATATGAAAGCACCCAGTATCAATTCAGGCACATGAAAATGAAATGTCTTTCAGAAAAGAACATAGCACACGAGTAATTTCAGCAAGTTTATCTGGTCAGTAATTTACATCAGCAAGGAACGTGTGAATGATAACTCCTTGCCACTTGGGTTTTGGGTCTGTTGTTCACTGTTTGAAAGAGATTGATTTGTCAACCACAATATTATGGATTATCCGGACGGAATAGAGATCATTAACTTTGGTAACAAAACAATACGGCACGGAGGAAGGCCTGATGATGTAGACAGTTTAGACCAGTGACAATGTGACTGGTTCCAGTTAAGCTGTTCTGGTCAAGAGAAAATTCTTAGATGTGGATAGTTAGAGATTCAGTGATAGTGAAGTCACATTGTCAAGGGGAGATGGTTCAATTCTCTTATTGAAGGCTGTCAGTGCCTGTCACAAATCCTTTATTCTTTGATGAATGCAAGCGTTGCTGAAGTGCTGCAGCACATTCTGGGTGCATATAGTTCTGGTAGGGAGTTCCAGGAATTCGGCCTGGTGGTAATGAAGGAAAAAGCAAATATTTCTGACTAAGAATGGTGTGCAAATCAAAGCAGGCCCTACATGTGGTGGTGTTCCCATGCATCTCCTGACCAAATCCTTCTTATTAAATGACTGACTATCCTTGAAGGGACAAATGACGCACTTTTGCTGTTCCCATTTCTTCTAGGTATTAGAGGTCATAGGTTGTAATGTGGTGCCAGAGAAACCTTGGCGAGTTGCTGCAGTGTATTTTGCTGATGGTACACACTGCTGCCACTGTGCATCAGTGATGGAGAAAATACAGGATGTGAATAGTGTGCCCATCAAACCTTGTCCCAGATAGTGATAAGTTTCTTGAGTGTTGCTGGAGCTGCACTCATCTAGGCAAGTGGGAAGTATTCTAGCATGCTCTTGACTTGTGTCTTATAGATAGTGAACAGAGTTGTATCACGAATTTTCACTGTCATTTAGCAGCCCAGGCCTGAATGTTGTCAATGTCTCACTACTCACCGACATGATTATTTCAATATCTGAGGAGTCATGAACGGCCCTGCACAATCATCAGTAATATTTTCATCTTATGCTGGCAAGAAGGCTATTGTTGTTGGTTAAGTTGCCGAGGGCTAGGAAATCACCCTAATATCCTGAGATGATCTGAAATAGTGCAGAGCTTCCCTGACCTCCAAACAATTCCCATCTATGGTTGCTGGGTATCTTTGACGGCAAGGGCGTCACTCTCACTTCACCTTTTCAATTTATTCTTTTCTCTAGTTTGGGCCAAGGGTGTAATGAGGTTGGGAGGAAATAACTATGACAGAACCTAAACTGAACATTGGTGAGTAGGTTTCTGCAGTCTAAGTGCTGTATGATAGCACTGTCAACATCATCTTACATAATTTTGATGATAATCAACAGTAAGTATTGCTGAACTAACTGAATGGAACTTTTTGTGAAGGGGAGATGCCTTGGCAATTTTCCACAATGTTAGGTCGATGTTCGTTTTGTAACTGGCTAGAGGTACAGCTAATCCTGCCTCCAATTCTTCACTACTATTGCTGGGATGTCATCATTGCCGTTGGCCTTGTTCGAGTCCCAACTCCTGTAGCATAGCAGTGTGGCAATAAGAGCTTACACTTTTTCATATTATTTACTATGCTCTATGAAATTACATGCACATGATCTAAAGCTATTATTGCCTTCTTTGAAAAAAATCATTCAAGCTTCGTAGGCTTGGTCAACATCTATTGCCCATCCTGAGTTGCCCTTAAGGTGTTGGTGAGCTGAATTATTGAGCCCATACAGTGGATGTGCTGCAAGTAGAAGCACAACACTGTTGAGAAAGAGTTTCAGAACTTTGACCTAGCAACACTAAAGGAATATTGATATATTTTCCAGTCAGGATGATGAGGGAGTTAGGGGGGAACTTGCAGGTATTCCTATCTCTAATTCCCAATTTTTAACTACTCTTTATTTTAACATCATTTTCTTTCCAAATCCTTAGTGTCTCTGTTTTAACCACCCCTCTGCTTTATTACAGTTCTCCTCACACTAAGGTTGGCTTGAACCCTTTGCTTTCCATTGTGCTTCCTAACATTGCTGAGCCCAGATCTGTTGAGGTGCAACAGTCACCTTGCAAGAGTTCATCCTGCCACAGAACTTTCATCAATGCCTTGGAAAGCTGAAACCTCTCTTCGTGCGCCAAGTCTCCAGGTACATATTAACCTGACTTATTTAAATCACATGTTTATGCGGCACTGGAAGTAACTTAGTGTTGACCGCCTTTAAATTCCTGTTTAGATTCTTCCCCAGCTCTTGAAACTCTTCACTGCAGGATTTCAGCCCTTTTCCTTCTACTTACTTGATTCCAATACAGTACACACCTCCTTCCCATTTACCTTTACCCTACAAAGGGCTTGAAATCCATTATATTTTATCCTTCACCCTAGAATCAGGGAGACAACATACCAGTGGAGACTCAAAGGTTCAGTGCAAACATGAAAATTATATCAAATTTATAAGGCCTGGAAAATAAATATTTTGCTGCATCAGAAGGCAGTGACCAATCTGTCCATGTTCTCCAATGACCTGTAAACAAAACAAATCCACAGTGACAGCTGACCAAGTCTTTAATGGGTACTGCACTGTGCTTCAGGTCATTTCTACTAAGATCTGCTAACTCTCTGCATTATCTAGCTATTTAATCAGTGGCTTCGCTAACTGTAATAGAAGGCTGAAGTTTTATAATTGAACATAATTTAATGCAATATGCAATCAGAATTGCTAGAAACTTTCTCAAGAAATAAGATGTAATGCAAGTAGATAAGTACTCTACCACATTATACAAATAATGCAACTCCAACAATTAGCTAATTTCTTGCTTATTTATAATCTTATTTTAAAACTGACAGTAACAGGGCTGATTTCTTCTTATTCTACGTGCAGGTTGTTTTCAGTGCTGCTTTCCTCAACTTCCTTTGCTGGAGACACAGACACGAGTTAATTACAGTTCGCTACACGTTAGTTAGTGAATCACCTGTAATTGAACATAAGCATTAAATCTAAGGGTGATACCAAAGGGGATGAGGGAATTCTAATGTGAACACTGTTGATGGCACATCTCTCATCAGTTTTGGCTCAAGTTTGTGGGACCCTTGGTTATGAATCAAAAAGGTTCTGGGTTCAAGCCCCATTCAAATGTTTGAGCACAAAAATCAAGGTCAAGAATTCAGTGCAGCACCAAAGGAAGAGTCATAGCACGGAAACAGACCCTTCAGTCCAACAAGTCCACACCAACCATAATCCCAAACTAAACTAGTCCCACCTGCCTATTCTTGGCCCATATCCCTCCAAACATTTCTTGCTCACGTACTTATCTAAATGTCTAAGTTTCACCTTGCATATTGTGACCTACAATTGAAAAACATGAATGTCCTCTCCAGCAAAAGTATTCTGTTCTTGATAAGGAGGGCATTTTTTCAAATGAACAAATGAAAAGGTACAACACAGGAACTCATCCTTTGGCCTCCAAGCTTGTGCCAACCATCATGCCCTAATTAATCTAAAAACAAACCTGCCATTTTTTTTCCGATCCGTATCCCTCTATTCCCTCCCTATTCATGTACCCATCTAGGTCCCTCTTAAATGTCTTCAACGTGCCCGCTTTCACAACCTCTTCTGGTAGTGCATTCCAGGCTGCTACCACACTCTGCATGAAAAACTTCTCTCACACGTCTCCCTTAAACTTTCCCCCTCTGGCTTTGAACCTGTGCCCCCTTGATTTTGAAACTTCAACCCTGGGAAAAAGCCTCTGACTACCCACCCTATTTATGCCTCTCATAATTTTGTAGACCTCTATCAGGTCTCCTCTCAGCCGCCATCTTTCCAGTGAAAGCAATCCTAGTCTTTTTAACTTTTCCTCATAGTCAATGCCCTGGAGACCAGGCAACATCCTCGTGAACCTTCTCTGTATTCTCTCCAAAGCTTCCACATCCTTCTGGTAGTGTGGTGACCAAAACTGCACACAATACTACAAATGCACTCCAACATGGGTTTTATATAGCTGCAACATGTTTTGCCAACTCTTGTACTCCACACCCCAGGCGATGAAGTAAAGCATGCCCTATGCCTTCTTAATCACCTTGGCCACCTTTGTTGCCACTTTCAGGGAATTGTGGACCTGCACACCCAGATCTGTCTGAAAGTTAGTGTTCCTAAGGGTTATGCCATTTACAATATAATTCACACCAAAATTTGATCCCCCAAATAGATTTAGTTTCCAGTGTTTCAAACTATTCTTATAATTAAATGACAGCTCAGTAAGAATTCACCTGTCCCAATAGGTAGGCAAACCACCCCACTGCACTTAGATTAACAGAGAAACTAATTTCCAATTTTTAAGTTTGTTAGCAGTGCGAGGTAAGAATAGGGATGGAACAACAGGTCAGCTGTGGCTAATAATCAAAATCCTTAGTCATAGAGTCAGAGCTGTACAGCATGGAAACAGACCCTTCAGTCCAACTCATCCATGCCAACCAGATAGCCTAAATTAATCTAGTCCCATTTGCCAGTATTTGACTCATATCCCTCTAAACCCTTTCTATTCATATACCCATCCAGATGCTTTTTAAAATGTTGTAATTGTACCAGCCTCCACCACTTCATCTGGCAGCTCATTCAACACACGCACCATCTGCGTGAAAAAATTGCTGCTTAGGTCCCTTTTCAATTTTTCCCCTCTCACCTTAAACCTAGTTTTGGACTCCACTACCCTGGAGAAAAGACCTTGACTATTCGCACTGTCCGTGTCCCTCATGATTTTATAAACTTCTAAAAGGTCACCCCTCGGGTTCCAATGCTCTAGGGAAAATAGCCCTAAACTATTAAACCTCTCCCTATAGCTCAAACCCTCCAACCCTAGTAACATCCTTGTAACTCTTTTCTGAACACTTTCAAGTTTCACAACAACCTTCCTATAGCAGGGAGACCAGAACTGAATGCAGTATTCCAAATGTGGCTAACCAATGTCCTGTATAGCTGCAACACGACCTCCCAATTCCTATACTAATGTAGACAAACAGGAGGCTGGAAGAACACAGCAAGCCAGGCAGCATCTGGAGGAAAGGAGAAGTCAACATTTCAGGTATTACCCTTCTTCAGGACTGGATGTGGGGGTAGGGGAAGCCACAGATAAAGGGGTGGGGGAAGAGCAGGGTAGCAGGATGGTGGTGATAGGTGGACACCAGTAGTAGGTATGATCTGGTTGGTTGGTTGGTTGGGGTGGCGGGGGGGAGCAGAATGAATCCAGTAATGCGCTGACCGATAAAGGCAAGCACACCAAACACTTTCTTCTCCATCTTGTCTGCCTGCGACTCTACTTTCAAGGAACTATGAACCTGCACTCCAAGGTCTCTTTGTTCAGAAACACTCCCCAGGACCTTACCATTAAGTGTATAAGTCCTGTCCTAATTTGTCTTTCCAAAATGCAGCATCTCACATTTATCTAAATTGAACTCCATCTGCCACTCCTCAACCCATCAGCCTATCAGATCAAGGTCGTGTTGTACTCTGGGGTAACCTTCTTGGCTGTCTAGTACACCACCAATTTTGGTGTCATCTGCAAACTTACTAACCATATCTCCTACATTCACATCCATGTCATTTATATAAATGACAAAAAGCAGTGGACCCAGCACCAATCCTTGCAGCACACTGATGGTCACAGGTCTCCAGTCTGAAAAGCAACCCTCAATCACCGCCCTCTGTCTCCTACCTTTGAACCAGTTCTGTATCCAAATGGCTAGTTCTCACTGTATTCCATGTGGTCTAACCTTGCTAACCAGTCTACCACGCGGAGCCCTGTCAAACACCTTACTGTAGTCCATATAGATCACGTCCACCACTCTGCATTCATCAATCCTTTTCGTTACTTCTTCCAAAAACCCAATTAACCTAGTGCGTGGATTCTTGAGAACCATTCAGAATAGAAAAGAAACAAAAGGGAAGGAAGGCAAACCAGAATAAATTGAGGGGTCAATTAGATATTGAATCAGAAACAAAGTGAAGGGAAAAAAGACTGGATTAACAACAACTGGCATATGTAATAAAACATTCCAAGAAATCATGTAAGTATAACAGATGTGTAAATAGACCACATAGCTCCTCAAGCATGCTTGCACTTATTTGGTCATTGCTGTATTTTTGCCTGAGCTGCCTCAAGCACTCAATTCCCTAGCTGACCAGACTGACTATCGCAGCTTGAATATACTCGACAATAGAATCTGCACTACCTAGGTGGTAGATATTTCCAAACATTCACAACACTATGAATCAAGACATAGCTCAGCTTATCATAACTGAGGTAACAGAACGAGTACAGGCACAATGGATTGAATGGCCTCCTTCTGCATTGTAACAATTCTGTGATTCCGTGAACTGATTGACCCCAAATCCTGACATTATCGCCCTCCACCATGTTCTAGATTCCCAGTCAGGACCATAAAATAATTCATTACCCTGTCAGAATCTTGTGCATCAATGAGATCATCTCACATTCTCCTGAATTACAGAGAGTATAGACACAGTTGGCTCAGCACCACACCCCAGCTACCAATCCAGTGAATCTTCACTGTACAGCTTCCAATATCGGCTTACTTCGTTAGAGACAAAAACTTCACACACGGTATTCATTATTTGAAGTCAGTTTCAACCATACAATCACAAAATCAATATTTATTTTGTTTGCATAAGTGATTCAAAAAGTTAGAAGCCATTGCCCCAAAATGGAACACGAACAGGTTGTTCACACCTGCTAATAGTAATAGTAACCTCATTTTTCTGCCGTGCACAAACATTGCATCTGTTGGGAGTGGGCATTTCATTTTGAGCTTGGGTAAATAGCCAGTCAGTAGGAGGTGTAAATTGGTTTGGAACTGTACATGTCTCTTCAAGAGAGGGCATTCCACCGGCAGTTACTTACATTTTGAAGAACATTCCAGTCGCATGTTTCAATAGAAATAAATCCTTTGTGGAACCATGACTGAAGATCACCTAATTCTTGGCTGGCATCATTGATACTCATTGCCCATTTTTTAAGAGTCTATTTTTAATTGCAGAATGTTAACTGCATCCAGCACACAAAGCAGTGGAAGTAGCGGAAGCATAGCAAAGCAAAGGTGAACCTGGGGGTAAGCAGCAGTGGCAGCTTCCAGATAAATACCCAAGGACCAGGGCCTGGATTGAGCATACTCAACAAGCGGCAGCAGCAGCGGGGGCAGAGCAAAGCGAACCTGGGGTGCAGTGGGAGCAGGAGTAGCCCAGGTATTCAGAAGGCGACTTGGACCAAAGGGAAAGGCTGATTGGTGACTAAGTCCTGATGGGTATTTCCAGACTACATCAAATTGGAAGTCATTGTTTAAGCAAGGGTAGGGACTTATTTAGTATACTTATTTTTTAAAAAGATCTTTTAAACCTTTTAAAAATTAAAGGATTTAGTCACAGCAAGAGAGCCTGAAGACATGATTTGCTCAATGTGGAATGTTGGGCACGTTTCCAATGCTTGAGGCCAGCACACATGTAGGAAGTGTGTCCAGCGGCAGTTGCCAGAATCTCAGGTTTCAGAGCTGGAACGTTGACTAGGAACATGGTGGACATTTGCGTGTCTGAGAGCATTTGTGGATAGAGAGGTGGTCACACCACAGATGAGGAGACTTGAAAATGGAAGGGAATGGATGACCACCAGGCAGTTCAAGGCAAACAGGCAGGTAGTTCAGGAATCCCCCGAGATCCAGCTCACAAATCAGTATTCCATTTTGGAGGATAAGGAGGGTGCTGGCTCCCTCAACAACTTCAGACAAACCCAAGCTCTGGCATCACAAAGAGCCTGTCTGTACAGGAGGGGAGGAATAGAAGAAGGGCAATAGTAATAAGGGATTCTATAGTCAGGGGAATACTTAGGTGCTACAGCGGCTGTCAACATGGCTTCACTGCCTCCCTGGTGTTAGGGTTCAGGATGTCACTGAACTGTGCAGGACATCCTGAAGGGGGAGAATGATACGGCCAAGGTCATTGTACGTATTGGTACCAATGACACAGATAGAAAGAGAGATGATGTATTGCATCAAGGATTCAGGGAGTTAGGCCATAGACTAAAAGCAGGACTTAGTTGTAATCTCTGGATTACTCCCAATGCCATATGCTAGCGGGCACATAAATAGTCAAATTGTGCAGATGAACGCATAGCTTAACAGATGGTGCAGGAGGGAGTGTTTTAAATTCCTGGATCACTGGGACCTGTACAATCAGGATGTACATCTGAACCAGAGCGGGACTGACATTCTTGCAGGAAAGTTTGCTTGTGCTGCTCAGAAGAGTTTAAACTAATTTAGCAGAGGGAGGGGACATAAACTGCTTGCAGAATAGGGAACAGAGTCATTCAACTCAGAGGGAGTGCAGCTATATTAATTTGAGGGAGTAAGACAAGGCTGGGTGGGATTTACTTTAATGCCGGGAGTATCACAGGTAAAATGGATGAGTTAAGGGTGATGATTAACATATGGAAGTGTGATTATACGGCCATCACTGAGATGTGGTTGAGGGAGGGCATGATTGGCAACTCAACATTCCAGGATATAGAATCTTCAGGTGAGAAAGAGGACAGGGTAAAAGAGGCGACATTGCATTATTAATTAAGGAATCAGTTACTGTAGCAATCAGAGATGATATTTTGGAGGGACATCGAATGAAGCTTTGTGGGTAGCGCTTAGGAATAAAATAGGGCAGTTATATTGCTACGTTCAGGGTTTGAATGAAGATTTGTAGCTTGGGTGCTGGTTGTAGATTTTAGTGTGTTTGCCAAGTTGGGAGGTTTGATAGTAGATGTTTCAGCCGCTTACTAGGTGACATCCTCAGTGCTGTGGAGCCTCCTGTGAAGCACTGTTGTCTTGTGTCGTTCAAATTTATACGGTCTGGTTTTTGCTGCTTCCAGTAGGTGCTGGTTCTGGCTGTGCATTCTAACGGTCGGTAATTCAATGTGTTTCTTGATGGAGTCCGCAGATGAATGCCAAGCCTCCAAGAATTCCCTAGCTATCCTCTGTTTGGCTTGACCAATGATACTAGTGTTGCGCCAGTTGAAAATGTGGTTTTTCTCGTCTGTCTGTACTGAAACCAAGGATATCTGGTCGAGTCGTTTAGTTGCTAGCTGATGTTCATGGATGCGGGTTGCTAGTTGTCTGTCTGTTTGTCCTATGTTACAGAGATAGTAGGAACTGCTGATGCTGGAGAATCTGAAATAACATGGTGCAGAGCTGGATGAACACAGCAGGCCAAGCAGCATCAGAGGAACAGGAAAGCTGACGTTTCGGGTCGAGACCCTTCTTCAGAAAAT
>NC_063334.1:46557864-46589798 GCF_021869965.1 Rhincodon typus
CTGAAGAAGGGTCTCGACCCGAAACCTCAGCTTTCCTGCTCCTCTGATGCTGCTTGGCCTGCTGTGTTCATCCAGCTCTACACCGTGTTATCTCTGTTTGTCCTATGTAGTATTTTGTGCAGTCTCCACATGGTATCTTGTAAACCATATTCATCCTGTCCATGATATCTCTTGGGTCTTTAACCCTGGTCAGTAGCTGTATTAGTTTGGCTGCCAGTTTGTGTGCCATCATGCTTCCTAGCAGTCCGAGTAGTCTGGCTGTCAGGTCTGAGATTTTTTTTTTTGTATATGGTTTGGTGGTTACTGTTTTGGGTTTTGGTGTGTCCTGGTATCGTGAACTCCATCAACAAACTCATTGAATTAGACCTAATATACTGACCATTACAACGCAGAACCGGAACTCGCACCTACCAAAAACCACACCATAAAAATTTGAACCGGTACAAGCCAACAGCGCTTCATAGGAGGCTCCACAGCACTGAAGATGTCACCTAGTAAGGGGGCAAAACGTCCGCTATCAAACCTCCCAGCTCGCGAACACACCAACATCTAAATTGCTGTGTGTTTATCACAGACCTTCAAGGAGTCAGCAGGAAATTGAGGAGCAACTTTATGCTCAATTTGCAGAGCTGTGTAAAAATAATCATAAATGGCAATTATAGTAGGTGATTTCAACTTTCTCAACATTAACACTGTCTCTCCCAGTTAAGGGCTTGGATAGAGTGAAGTTCTTGAAATGTGTACAGGTGAACGTTTTAAGCCATTATAGTGGGTCCAACAAGCCACAGAGCTTTTCTAGACCTAATTCTGGGAAACGAAGCTGGTGAAGTGGTTGAGGTGGTGGTGGGGAAGCATTTCAATGATAGTGATTACAATATGGTACAATTTAAGCTTATTGTAGACAAAGAAATAGGCAAGTTGCAAAAAAAAAAAAGTTTTGAATTGGGGAGAGCGAATTTAGTAAAGGAAGGTAAGATCTAGCCAAGTTAGACTGGAAATAGCTATTAGTGGGGAAATCTACAAAAGAGCAGTGGGGAAGGGTATTCGAAAAGGAAATGGGGAGAGTAAAAGCCTAATGTGTTCCTTCTAGGGTGATAGGAAGCAGTAACAAGCTGAGAGAACCATGGATGACAGTGATATTCAGGATACAATAAGAAGGAAAAGTGACGCTTTTAATAGGTGAAAGGGGAACAAATCAGCAGAGGCATCTGTACAGAAAGTGCAGGATGGAGCTTAACTATGCAATTAGGAAAGCAAAAAGGGATATGAGAAAGCTCTAGCTGGTAAAAGTAGGGAAAAATCTCAAGATATTCCATAAGAAAATCAATGGGAAGAGGATAACCGGGGTAAGAGTAGGGCCTATTAGTGACCAAGGGAGCAATGTGTGGATGGAGCCAGAGAATATCGGAGCGTTGAACCAATACTTCACATCTGTCTTCACGCAAGAGAATTAGGTTGTAGGTATGGAACTCAAGAGAGACTGAGGTGCTTGAGCAAATTGACATGGGAAGGGCATGATTATGGTGGTGTTGGAAGTATTATAAGTGAACAAATCTCCCTGTCGAGATAAACTCCCAGGCTGCTTTTGGGGTCAAAAGGAGATTGCAGGGATACTGACCCAAATTTTTAACTCCTCTCTGGCCACGGGGTAGGTGCTAAAGGACTGGAGAACAGCTAATGTGGTGCCAACATTTAAGAAGGGCTGTTGAGATAAGCCAGAGAACTACAGACCAGTGAGCCTCACATTAATGGAAGGGAAGCTATTGGAAAAAATTCTGAAGGAGAGCATCTTCTCCACGTGGAGAGGCAAGGCTCTATCAGGGAAAGTCAGAATGGCCTTGTCAAAGGGAGGTCATGCCAAACAAATTTGATTGAATTTTTTTGAGGTGGGGATCGAGCGTCTGATGAGGGCAGTGCAGTTGATCTCATTTATATGGATTTCAGAAAAGCCTTTGTAAGGCCCCACATAAAAAACATATCAAGAAAGCAAATGCACATGGGATACAGGGTAACTTGATAAAGTGGATTCAAAATTTGTTCAGTTGTAGGAGACAGAGGGTAATGTCAGAAGGCCGCTTCAGTGACTGGAAGAGAGTGTCCAGAGGCATACCACAGGGATCTGTGCTGGGCCTCCTACTATTTGTCAATTATATAAATGACATAGATGACTGTGTTGGGACAGAGGGAGTTGATTAGTTAAGTTTAACAGCGAGGTCGAGCATCTTGGATTACATGAAGATATAAATAGGATGGTCAAATGGGCTGACAAGTGGAACACAGAATTGAACCCTGGAAAGCATGATGTGATACACTTTGAAAGGAGTAATTTAACAAGGAAGTATTCAATGGACGGCACACTAGGAAGTCCTGTGTAACAAAGGGACCTTAAAGTATTTGGCCACGGATCTCTGAAGGCAGGTTGGCATGTTAGTAGTGTGGCGAGAAAGGCCTATGGGACACTTGCTCTTATCAACTGAGGCACAGATTATAAAAGTAGGGAAGTGATTTTGGAGTTGTATAGAACTTCGGTGACACCACAGCTAGATTACTATGCGCAGTCCTGGTTGCCACATTAGTAGAAGGATGTGATTGCAGTGGAGGGGGTGCAGACAGGAGATTCAATAGGATGATGCCGGAGATGGAAAATTTCAGTAATGAGGAAAGGTTGGATAGGCTTGGGTTGTTTTCATTGGAGAAGAGAAGGCTGACGGGTGATCTGATTAAAGCGTACTAGATTATGAGGACATGAACAGAGTGGATAAGGAGCAGCTGTTCTCTTTAGTCGAAAGGTCAGTCACAAGAGGACACAGATTCAAGGTTAGGTGCTAAAGGTTTGGGGGCGGGGGCGGGATTTGATGAAAACTTCTTCACCAAGAGGGTGGTGATGGTCTAGAATCTGCTGCCTGGGAGGGTAATACAGGCAAATTGAAACCCAAAAGAATTGAAGATGTTGTAAATCAGGAACAAAAACAGAAGTTGCTGGAAAAGCTCAGCAGATCTCGCAGAATCTGTGGAGAAAAAAAATCAGAGTTAATGTCTTGGGTCCGGTGACCCCTCCTCAGAATTGGCGAATTGCTTCACATGCTTTAAAAAAAGTACCTGGATGAGCACTTGGCACATCATAACTTTCAAAGCTATGTGTCCATGCAGACTTAATGGGCCAAAGGGCCTCTTCTGCAAGGTGTTTTGACGATTCAAGACTCCACATTGACTAAAGTTCACATTGTGCAAGTTAAGACTGGGTTAACTTTACTGGGCAGGAGACTACCAGCTGAGGTGCACCATACAGAGACAGCCCATCTGAAACTGACTTAGTTGCTATATGTCCATCATCTTTTGAAGAACGATGCGGATTTATATCCCCTCCAAAGGCAGTCATATCTGAATAACTGGAAGAATGGAGATTCTGAGAGAAGGGTGTGACAGCCTCACAGCATTGGCAAGCGTGTGAAGGTTTGTAGAGTCTCGGAAGTATTAACATCTGCATGGATTGCTGATGATGCATGACAGTGCACAAGCAGTGAGAGGTTGGGCGGTGGGGTGGGGTGCGGGGATGTGGGTATTATATGTCATTTAAAGATGCATTAACTGACTTTGACCACGTATGCTGGGTCATTCAACTTTTATAGACACTGCAGCTAATTTTTCAGCATTACAGTCTTGGAACCATGCCTAGAATTATTGAAGCCTAATTAATTTGGAGTATGATGGTCTTGATCCCCATGAAAACCCCATCACTCTCCTCCTTTCCATCTGTACCACTGAGGCCTCTAGGGTCACATCAAACAGACACATGGAACTTTTGCCTGGCATGGTGCTCCGTTAACAGCCCTGTCCTGCAAGCAAAGCCGTCCTCAGCCTGTTCCAGTAACTGCTTGGCCTGATTACAACCTCCTCTTTAAGAAGGTCAGATTGCCTCGAAGTAGTGCAGGCTAACTGTATGTCATGTGAGCTCCACAAATCCCAAGTCATTTACGGAGTATGCGGCAACCTCCGTACTGTACAGCGCGCAGAAATTCAGTAACGTCAATGCAACTGAGATTTTACAAGCTGCATGCCTGAACAGGACCAGGACACCCACAAAAATCAGCCCTATTGAGCTTTTCACTTTAAATTTCACGTGATTGAGGTTGATTCAGGAGGAGATACAGTAAATTAATGTAATGCTGACTACCAAGTTATCAAACCGGTCACCTGTGGAAAAGCATTGCCACCCGTACCTTTACATGGAGGAGCACTGAAAAGAAAATTCACACCCTGAAAATGACAACCCAAAAAAAGTGCCAGCAACCAATGCACCTTGGACTAGATTATACCAGAGAGAATAAGTTGCAATCTGCTCTGCCTTCTCCAATATTCAACACACTTGTTGCTGAGGTCCTCAAAAGTATTTAAGTGTATCTATGTACACCTGTGTATACATGTCCTAAGTCAAATCTTACATTTATTTCATTTTCCTTTCCAAAAACCTGCAACTTCTTTTCAAAAAGTGTGTGGAAATGTGAATTTGTGTGCCCACACGAATACCACAATCAGACCTGGAAAGGGGGCACACATTAATACTGCATCCATCACCACGGGCTGCCCCCTCACCGCTCCGTACACCACTGGGTTGGCTGACCCAAAGCACATCCCCTACTCGCCTCCTTACTGCTTGCCTCTCAGCAGCCCTCGCACTCAGGAGTGAGGCTGCAGTTAAAGAGGCAGGGAAACACAGGGATCTTTCTCAGCACTACTATATGTCAGACAGTTTGCACTTCATTACGGTAGCACCAGGCTGCTGCACGAATTAAACTTCAAGGATGAAGCTAGTACCCAGTACCATGGCAATGCAATGACTGCATGGACTAGTTAGATTGTTGCTTTTGACCAACACAGACACGATGGGTCAAACAGCCTTTTTGTGTGCCGTGGATCTCTCAGACTCTATGACTGCCCCAGCAGCAACAAATACAGAGACAGCAATAAGCCAGGTGCTATCCAACATCATACCAACTGGAATTCTCTCATAAAAATTCTCAACAACTTTACTTTCTTGCTAAAAATATTCAGGCGACTCATTCTTTAAAAGCTGACAATAGGTCATTGAAAATCTGCAGAAGCTGTTCTTGGGTTTGACATTAAAATTTCTAAATTAATGGGTCAGTTTCAGTTATTGTGCCTGCTCAGAACTACCAGTGAAACTGACAGGCTGATCTGTTTTTAAACAGGATAATTTGAAGGACGCCATGTCGGTCATGTGGCTAGCACGGTCTTCAGTTGTGCTTGGTTTTACTGTGATCCTTACAACACTGTGGTCCTGAACTGCATAACTGCTTCCTCTCAATGGAAGGGCATCACTTTGGTCTTGTGCCTGGAGTAATGCAACTTTCCCAAAAACCAGCATTTCTGGTTAATCAGCAAACATTCCCCAAGTACACCGAATAATAAATACTTGGCAGTATCTCATTCTAAAGGGAGTGCATGAACAGACAAACCTGTGGAGTTTAAGACTGCAGAAATGACTGGGAGATTTATGAAAAAGAGATGTGGACTCCTTGCCTTGATAAGCAGAGGGAAAGTGCATATCTGCTAGATTAGCGAGACTAGAGTATGAAATCCAATTTGGAACAATAACTCAAGTATGGATAGATAAAACATTCATTAGGATAGACCTGGAGTGATTTCATAGCAGTGATGAAACTCAGGAAGGTTTTGATTGGGAACAGAATGAGGAATTGTGTCCAGCTAATATATTTGACTATCCCATCTCTGATGCAGCCCCTGTGAATGTAGAAAACAAAATGAAGTTGCATGACTCCTCTAACATGCAGAATCTGAACACACTCATCTCACCTGCCATCATCCTTTGTGCCTCATAAGGTTCCATGTAACCATTATTGTCCATCTCTGGCTTTTTGACAACTTTATTCTTCAACTCATTTTTGGCATCAAATGGATCAGAATAGTCATCTCTCATGGCAACCTGAAACAATCAAAAAGTAGTTCAATCTATTACCATACGTACAAATAATAGCAGCATTGAGAAATATGTACAAAAATGAATTTTCTTGACAGTGAAGTGATATTGCCCACAATGACTTCACAAGAGTGCAATCAGGCAAAACTTGACAAAAAGGCAAAGGAGCGATTATGACAGTTAACCAAATGCATAGCCAAAGAAATAGATATCAATAGCATCATAAATGAGTTATGGCAGGTTCCTTCAGAGTATATGTACATTGAACAAGGCAGAATTCACTGAGAGCTGTAGGACTGAAGGGGGTCAGAGGTGACATTAAGGAGGGACAAGGTTAACGCCTCATCTCTGGTGGAGCAGCATTGGAAACTCTGCAATCAATTCGATTCACTCCATGCTATATCAAGAAATGGTAGGAGGCACTGGATACTTCAAAGGCTGCGGGTCCTGACAACACTCTGCAATAGCACTGAATACAAGCTCCAGGACTTGCCATGCCCCTAGCCAAGCTGTTCCACTATAACTGGCATCTAATCAACATTGTGGAAAATTGGATTGGCATGTCTTATACACAAAAATCAGAATAATACCATTGCAGCAAACTCCTGACCAGTCTATTCCTGATGGTCAGTGAAGATTAGAATAGATTAGCGAGTTATTGCCACATGTATTTTTACAAGAAAAAAAGTAAAAAGTTTTGTAAGTTGCCATACCATAGTGCCTATATTTACGACAAAATTAGTGGATAAAAAGAAAGTAGTAAAAATTAAGACAGAGTTCATCTTAATGTTCTTTCAGGAAAGTTGTTCAAGACCACAAATGGTGGCATACAAGGAAGCCATCGTCAAAGACGACCTCCACACTAGGAAAAGACCACCAAACCTGGAGACCACCATGCCAAGCCGAAAGCGCTTCACTGGGACATGGCCGCCACATGGAAGACTGTTGGTCCAGGCTGGAATACAAGATCCCCACACCACCTACCAGGATGAGAACTCCATGCCAGGACTGGATGAGATCGCCACACCAGGCAGCTGGAATACCCAGAAGGAACCGCCAAAGACCTCCACACAGAGATACAATTGCCAAAGCTCTTCCAGAATGATACTACGACAACAGAAGACTGCTGCACTAGGTCAAGACCTCCATGCCAGCCTCGAAGCTCCTCTTCGCTGGGCCTAGGCCAGGACAAGATGCCTGCCGCTGAAGGAGTTTAAAAAAAGCTAAGACGATAAATGGAAACATTAAGAAAAAGCAGCAAAAGCAAGCAAGTAAAAATAGACAGAGTACATGAGCTCCAGGCTCCTGGGCTGAGGAGCCCGCAAGCTGCACTGCTACACCGCCGCCATTTTGCTTGGACGTGATGAAAAGGAGTCTTCAACAGTGCTATCCAGCAGCATCTGTTTCACAATAACCTGCTCACAGACACCCAGTTTCATTTCAGCAAGGGTCACTCAGATCCTGACCACATTACAGCCAATCTCTAAATAGCTGAATTCCAAAAGTAAGAGTGATTGTCCTTGACATCAAGGCCACATTTGAGTGTGGCATCAAGGAGCCCCAGCAAAATCTGACCCAAGGGGAATCAGAGAAAACTATCCACTGATTGAAGTCATACTTGACACAAAAGGAAGACTGTGGTTGCTTTTAGAGGTCAGTCATCTCAGCTCCAGGATATCCCCGCAGAAGACCTTAAGACCATAAGTTAAAAGGAGCAGAATTAGGCCATTTGGCTCATTGGGTCTGCTCCACCATTCAACTATAACTAATGCTTTCTCAACCTATTCTCCTGCCTTCTCCCCATAAGCCTTGGTCTCCTTACCAATCATGAACCCATCACTGCCTTAAATACACTCAACGAGTTGGCTTCTACAGCCCTCTGCAGCAGTTAGTCACAAATTAATCACCCTCTGGCTGATGCAATTCCTCCTCATCTCAGTTCTAAAAGATCGTCCCTTCACTCTGAGGCTGTGTCCTCGGGTTCTAGACACTGCTACTTGTGGAAACGCTTCTCCACATCTACTCTATTCAGGTCTTTCAGTATTCTATAAGTTTCAATCAGATCGTCCCCTCATACTTCTAAGCTCCATCCAATACAAACCCTGAGACTTCAACCAGTCCTCATATGACAAGCCCTTCATCCCCAGATTTATTCTTGTATATCTCTTCCGGACCCACTCAGCTCAGCAGCACATTCTTTCTTAGATAGGGGCCCCAAAATGGCTCACAATGTTTCAAAATGTGGTCTGGCCAGAGCCTTATACAGCCTTGCAGGCATCTCTGCTCGTGTTCTAGCATGCCTAAAATGAATTAGGGGCGGCACGGTGGCACAGTGCCTAGCACTGCTGCCTCACAGCGCCAGGGACCCAGGTTCAATTCCACCCTCAGGCGACTGTCTGCATGGAGTTTGCACATTCTCCTCATGACTGCATGGGTTTCCTCCGGGTGCTCCGGTTTCATCCCACAGTCCAAAGATGTGCAGGCTAGGTGGATTGGCCATGTTAAGTGGTCTACAGTGTTCAGGGATGTGTAGATTAGGTGGGTTATAGGGGGATGGGTCTGGGTGGGACGCTTTGATGGTCAGTATGGACTTGTTGGACCCAAGGGCCTGTTTCCACACTGCAGGGATTGTATGAATCTATGAATGCTAACATTGCATTTGACTTATCTTTGTGTCCTCTACAAATGTAGCAAACAATACCCTCCGTTCCTTCATCAAGATCATTAATCCATAACATGAACAGTCGTGCTCCTAACACTGACCCCTGCAGAACTCCACTCGTCACTGGCTGCAATCCTGAAAGAGACCCATTTATCCACATTCCCTGTCTTCTCCCAGTCATCCAATCCTCTATCAATGCCAGTACCTTGCCCTAATATCTTGGGCTTTGATCTTATTTAGCAGCCTCCCAAGCAGCACCTTGTCAAAGATCTTCTAGAAATCCAAACAGAGCATGTCCACTGGCGTCATTTGTTTAAATTGCTCATTTCCTCCTCAAAGAATTCAAACTGATTTGTCAGGCATTACTGCATCTTGATGAAGCCATGCTGACACCACCCTATTTTAATATTCACCTCCAAATACTCCACAAACTCATCCATAATAATGGACTGTAAAATCTTACCAAAGACAGAGGTCAAACTAAGTGGCCTGTAGTTTCCAGTCTTCTCCCTCCTTCGCTTCTTAAATAGTGGGGTTACATTAGCTATTTTCCAGTCCTCTGGGACCTTCCCTGACTCCAGTGATTCCTGGAAGATCACCACCAACGCTTCTACAATCTTTTGAGACATCTCCTTCAGATTCTGGGGTTTCGTCCATCTGGTCCAGGTGATTTCTCCATGAGCAGGCCTTTCAGATTCCCCAACATCTTCTCCTTAGTGATGACCCCTACATTCCCTCTCGTCCCTGACTCTCGAAGTTCTGGTGTGCTGCTGGAAACTGATGCAAAGTACCTATTCAGTTCATAGAAACCTTATAATGCAGATAGAGGCCAATTGGCCAATTGCATCTGCACTGACCTTCCAAAGAGCATCCTAACCAGACACAGCCTACTCTATCCCTGTAACCTGCGTTTACCATGGCTAATCCATCTAACCTACACATCCCTGGACACCATGGGACAATTTAGCATAACCACTCCACATCACCTGCCCATCTTTCCTTCAGTTCTGAGGAAGGGTCAGCAGACTTTTGTTTTTGTTTCTGCCCATTTTTGGACTGTGGGAGGAACCCACAGTACTGGCAGAAACTCACACAGACACAAGGAGAATATACAAACTCTACTCAGACAAAGTCACCCAAGGCTGGAATTGAACCCGGATCCCTTGTGCTGAGACAGGTGTTAACTACTGTACCACAGTGGCTTTCCCAAATTTTTGCTCCCCATTAATACTTCTCCAGCCTCATTTTCCAGCAGTCCAATGTCCACTCTTGCATTTCTCTCCTACTGTTTAGATACCTAAATAAACTTTTACAATGTTCCTTTTTATTACTAACTAACTTACTCTCATATTTCATCCCCCTACCCCCATTGCTTTTTTAATTATCCTATGTTGGTTTTTAAGGCTTCCCACTAATCTTTATTACATTTGTACGCTTCAGGGTAATGTCCTAGACCCAACCATTTTCAACTGTTTCAACAATGACTTTCCCACCTCAATCATCATGCTGAGCATAGAATCCCTGCAGTGTGGAAACAGGCCCTTCGGCTCAACAAATCCACACCAACCCTCAGAGCAGAGATATCCTGCTCGCCTTCCTGCTCCTGTGATGCTGGTTGGCCTGCTGTGTTCATCCAGCTCTGCACCTTGTTATCCCAACCCTCAGAGCATCCCACCCAGACTCATCCCCCTATAACCCACCTAATCTACACATCCCTGAACACTACAGGAAATTTATTATGACCAATCCACCTAGCCTGCACATTTTTGGACTGTGGGAGGAAACTGGAGCACCTGGATGAAACCCACACAGATAGTCAATCCAGTGTGGAATCGAACCTGGGTCCCTGGTGCTGTGAGGCAGCTGTGTTAACCACTGAGCCACCATGCCGCCCCTTCATGATTGCACAATGTTCAGCACCATTCACAACTCCTCAGGTATTGAAGTAGTCCATGTCCAAATACAGCAAAACCTGGAAACAGCCCGGTTTAGGCTGAAAATCACATGTTGCTACATTCATATCATATAAATACCTGACATAAATACCAGAACTAGGGAGAACCTAACATCACTCCTTACTGTTCAGTAGGAGAGCCATCACATTATCAACATCCTGGTAGTTACCATTGACCAGAAACTGAACTTCAACTGCCATATAAATAGTGACTACAAGAGAAGGTGGAAGGATAGAAGTACTGCAGCAAGTAATTCATCTCCCAGCTCCTCAAAGCCCGTCTACCACCTAAAAGACACAAATCACGCGTGATGGAATACTCCCCACTTGCCTGGAAGACTGCAGCTCCAATAACACTCAAGACGCTCGACACCATCAGGACAAAGCAGCCTGTTTTACTGCCTAACCCAAACATCCACAAAAATTCATGCCCTTCAAAACCTCAGACACTCGGAAGCAACAGCATATGCCATCTACAACACGCACTTCAGAAATTCATCAAGACTACTCAGATTGCACCTTCCAAACCTACGATCGAAGGATAAGAGCAGCAGTCACATGGAAACACCACTGCCTTCAAAGACCAAGCCACTCACCATCTTGACTTTGAAATACAATCCCACTCGTTCACTATTGCTAGGTCAAACGCTCTCCCTGACGCCATTGAGGGTTTACCTACACTTCAGGAGTATTATGGTTCAAGAAAGTAGCTAACCACCATCTTCTGAAATGCAATGAGGAATGGACAATTAAGTGCTGGTTCATGCAAATTGTGCATCTGAACTTAAGTCTGAAACACAATGATAAGTACTATAGACCACTGATTTTTAAATCAAGCCAGTCTGAGATGAGGAACGGCACTGGATCAGAAGGACAGAGCATTTCTGGCACTTCTCAGCCAGCACCTGACATGCCTGTTTACCCTCACAAGTGCAGAATGTGTCTCTGTGGAGGTGCAGCTGGAGATGTAGCAGAATTGCAAGCTGAAAAAAATTGTAATTTAGCCACTGCATACACATTTTGGACAAAATGCTAAAGTGTGAAGTTTCCTGTCTCTTTTAAACAACGTTTATTGAGTAGTGTCACTTACCAGGTCTTGCTTATTATTGCATTCTGAAATAACTGCACAGAGACCGGTATGCTGTCACTCAGTCACCCTTTATTTACTTGTGCACAGTACACTAGCTGTGGTCAGCCAGCACGGAGTCAGTCCCTGGGCTGAGGAGATTCTAATCTTCTGGTTATTTTGGTCAGCCAGGGCTTTCCTGATTGACTGGATTGTTAACCTGGGCCAATGAGGTCAACTGGATCCAATCACTACTCATAGGCCATTTGGTCCAGTTTCCACTGTAGGGATTCTATGATTCCAAATACTACGTCGTCCTTTCACTTGTTTCAGTGACTGACAGTAGAGGATCGGACCCCATGGGCAAATTCCCCGTTGATGAATGAATAGTTGAAAGACTATTGGTTGATCTTGATAGCAGGTGCAGACAGCTGACTTCAGTTTCACATTAGATGACCCCTCGCAATACAAGGCCAACTACGGCACCAATGCAAATGGCTGATAATAGATGCCTACTTTCACCTGTCTACACTTAAAGAATGAAAGCACGATTGGTGACAGACATTTAAAGACACTTCCAATAAATCTCAGTAAAGATATAGCCCTGTGAGAAACAAAGACTCATTCAGAAAGATGCAACATCCATTTCTAAATCAATAAGTTAAGCATTGTGTCACATTAAAACAAACACAACACAATTCTTCAAAGGATTAGTGACAGGGCAGAAGATTGGACAGGTTTTTTAAACAACCCATGAAAAGGGATGCGCTTCGGAGAATCAGTGTGGACTTGTTAGGCCTGGTCACCTGTTTCTACACAGTAGGGATTCTTTGATTCTATGATTTAAAAAGGAAATGTAAAATGAGGAGTGTGATACACGAGAGAACATGGCTGGGGAATTAATAATGGAAAATAAGGATGCAGATGAATCAAATATTAAGTTTGTTTTCACTGTAGAGAAAACAAATAAAATCCCAGAAATAAAATGTGTAACAGATGATGGAAAAAAAAAGGAGGGAGGAACTCAAAACCATCAACTCACCAGTGAAAGAAAACTTTTAGCACTAAAATCTGAGCGCTAAACATTCTTTCTGCATCTACCTTGACCGGTCCTGTTAGAATTTTATAGGTTTCTATGAGATCCCCCCTTATTCTTCATCCTCGGCTATGATAAGAAGTTTCTGCTGGAATAAGAATGACTTTTTCAATATTGCCTAAGACCTGGAAAGGCCATATCAAATAGGTATATAATGAATATGCCTTCTTTGCTCAATGTTGAGCGGAGACAGGAAACGACAAGTCAGTTAGCCCAACATCTATCATTGGAAAAATGGTGGAATCAATTATTGAGGAGGATACAGCAGGGCATTTTGAAAATCTTGATGCAATTAGACAGTCACGATGGTTTGTGAAAGGGAATCATGTTTGATCAACTTACTGTTGACAAAGTAGACAGACTTAAGAAGCTGGGCTGTTCTCCTTAGAGGACAGAAAAGAACAGATGATCGAGACAAGATTTGATGATGTTCAAAATGACATAGGGTCTGAGCAGATTACACAGGGAAAAAATATTGCCATTGATAGAAGTGGCCAGAGACTTGAAAGTATCTGGCAAAGCAAACAAAGCAAAAACAAAACAAATACCTAGGACGATGGGCAGAAGATGGGGAAGTGGAACCTGGTACATTATGAAGTGGAAGGAATGATTAGCCATGTATCCAAGTTTGCTGATGACAGTACTTGCAGAACAAGTAGTTTAGATGACAGCAGAAAGTTGCAAAGAGTGAATAAGTAAACAGCCAAAGCAGCACAGATGGATTTTAATATCACTCTCACGAAAGATCCACAAGTTTAATATGTAAATTAGTGACATATGGGTATGGTTACTTTTGTAAAGGGTTTCAGTTTAAACAGAAAACTAGATCATATAGTCCTTGCAGGACAGTAATGTAATCCAGAACACATCAGAGAGCAGGAACTACAAACCCAACAGGGTTTACGTCAGGTAGAGTAATTATTTCATGTCAATTGCTTTGTATTCAGCTCAGAAGAGGAAAAAATCTCTTCTGAAAATAACAGAATGGTGGTCAGACGTATATGTAATTCCTCTCTGAAAAAGCAGCTTTTCAGGGTAGGTTAGACAATTAGTCACCCCAGCAGAAGAATTTAATTTGTGCAGCTTCTTAAAATAGGAGTGTTTGGTTTGGAATCTCCAAGTTATTAGAACTGAGAAAGCATTGGTTCTCAGAGCTATGGGAGAGTTCATGTTAGCAGATTTGGACAAGACTCAAATTGTCTCCACGGTCCATGACAAAGAAATTGTTTGACTTGAGATATGGGGTGTAATTTCACTAGATTTAAGTCTTTGCAATATATAGCACTGGGACTCAGTTTGAAACTTGACCTATTGAGTATTATGTAGTGGTTGAGTATTGCTGAAAAAGTGAAGACATGTTGGTGAAGCTTCTCATCCTGCACTCAAGGCATTTTACAAGAATACCAATTCTAGCAGAAAATCAACATTTATACTGTAAAACAGGAGAGCACAAATTGGTAGGCAAGTGAACTCTATTTGGAAAAAGCATTGCCATGGTGAATGAACCAATTAATGCTGATTGACAGTTAACTGCCCACCTTTGATTAAATTTTAAACTAGGTAGGTTGACTCATTGTTCAGAAGAGAAGTGAACTAGTGAATAGCTATTGCCTATTTAGTTGAGTTGAAACAGGTGTAGTGTATGCACATGTCATTTGCAAAGAACATTGACCTCTATATGGATATATGCAAGCACACCCAACTGCAAACAATGTTTAACAGAATTTTTCTCAACTCACATTTGCTTCTTTTGTAGATCGGTTTCAATGATGCCCTTTCATTCTTGATCCTTTTATGAACAGGGAGAAGCTATTCCCAGCTGCTCTATCTAACCCACACATGATTTTGAATGTTTGAGAGAGATTTTCAGTCTCTTCTCAGCATTCTTCTCTCGAAGGAGAATAGTCTCAATCTCTCCATTATATCCTCATGCCAGAAGCTTTTCTTCTTCTGGAACCAATTCTTTCAAATTGCTTCTATGTGCACTCCAATGTGTTCACATCCTTATATAAATTACACCCAGAACTGCACACAATACTCCAACTGAGGTCTAATCAGTGTCTTGGACAAGTTCTGCATAATAGCCTGGTCATGTACTCTACATTCCTATCAATTAAGCCTATAACACAATATGCTTTGTTAACTGCTCTCTCCACCTGTGCTGCCACATTTAATGATTTATGCAGATATACAACCAGGCCCTTCTGCTCTTGAAAATCAAATAGTAGCCTTTATTTTATGCTGTCTCTCCACGTTCCCTGTACCAAATTGCATCATCTCAATTCTCTCAACATTGAACCTCATCTGCCACCTATCTCCCTACTCACAACTTGTCAATGCACTTTTGTTATTTTATACTATGCTCCTCAGAAGTTGTAAGTTGGGGGAAGGCTGATTTTAATAAAATTAGATATGATTTAGCCAGAGTGGAAAGGCACTAAATACTTTCAGGTACATCTGAAGAAGGGTAATACCCAAAACGTTGACTGCTCCTTTCTGCTCGATGCTGCCTGGCCTGCTGCATTCTTCCAACCTCCCATTTGTCTACATCTAAAAGTGAGATACACTCAAAATGCAAATATGGAGAATACAGGCCAACATATTCCAATGAAATAAAATGGTGGGATCATCAAATCCTGTGAACTCTGGATATTGAGGGATGTACAGCATTGGATTAAGAGAAAGACAGATTTGTGGCAGATACTGAGAGCTCAAAGCAGAAGCCCTGGAGGAGTAAAAGATAGGCAAGAGGGAACTTAAAAAGGAAAGCAAAAAGACAACACGACAGGATACTAGCAAGTAAAATAAAAGGAAAATCCTAAATTGTTTTACAGGTACATGAAGGGTAAAAGGAGAACAAGAGACAGAGTAGGACCAATTAAGGACCACAATGGTAATCTGTGTGTGGAGCCAAAGAATGTAGCTAGGGTTCTTAGTCAACATTGTGTCAATGATCACCAGTGAGAGGGGCAATTTGGATACAGAAATCAGAGAGAAGGTCTGTGATACCATTAGACAAATTCGAGGAGGTTCTGAGTAATCTGGTAGGCTTAAAAATACTTGAATCTACTCATAAGGATGAAATGTATTCCAGGTTAATGATTGAGGCAAGGGAGGAAATAGCACTAGCAAAAATTTTCAATTTCTCTCTCACCATGGGAGAGCTAACACCGGACTGGGGGTCAGTCAATGTCGTACTGTTATCAAGGAGGGAGCAAGGATGAAATCAGGAAATTGTAGGTCAGTCAGTTAGTCTAACTTTGGTTGTGGAGAAGCCATTGGAAGTCAACAGACAAACACTTGGCAGATGAATGTTGATGCAGAGAAATGTTTCTTCTACCAAATGCATTATCTCATACTGAGACACAATGTAGGCTCAATGGTGCAGCTTTGAGGGGAGTACAGGAGCAGAGGGACCTCGGGATTAAAGTTCATAATTCTCCAAAAGTGGCCAGCCAAGTTGAAACAGTTAAGAAAGCTTAGAGGAGCACTGGATTTATAAATAGAGGCATAGATTATAAAAGCAAGGAAGTGCTCTGCAAATCATTGGTCAGACCACATTTGGATTATTGTGTTCAGTTCTGAGCACCTTATTTAAGGAAGGATGGTAAAGCCCTGGAGAGAGTGTGCCAAGAAGATTTGCTAGAAAAATACCAGCAATGAGGGATTTTCGATACATCGAAAGATAAGTGAAATTGGGCTTATTCTCCTTACAGCAAAGTAGACTAAGGGATTAATTTATTGAGGTGTTCAAAATTGTTAACAAATGATAGGGGAAAGAGGTTATTCTGTTTCCACTAGTTGGTATGTCAGTAACTAGGGGTCACAATTACAGGATTGTCAGCAAGACAGATAGGAGTGAGATAAGGAGAAACTTCTTTACTCGAAGAAGTGTTAGGATTTGGAATGTATTCCATAGGAAGCTTCAAAAAAGAGCTGGATATATATTTGAAAGTGATGAACATGGAACATAGAATATTACAGCCCTTTGGTGCACTATGGTGTGAACATGATGCCAAATTAAATTAATCTCTTCTGCCCTGCCCTTGATCCATATCCCTCCATTCCTTGCATATTCATCTGCTTATCCAAAAGTCTCTTCAATGCCCCTATCGTATCTGCCTCCACCACTACCCCTGACAGCGCATTGCAGACTCCTACCACACTTTGTGTAAAGAACTTCCCCCTCAATTTCCTTTGCACTTTCCCCATCTCACCTTTAACACATGCCCCCTAGTATCACACATTTCAACTCTGGGGAGAAAGAGGCTGACCGGCAACCCTATCTAAGCATCTTAATTTTATAGACTTCTATCAAGTCTCCCCTCAGCCTCTACCGCTCCAGAGAAAACAACTAGAGTTTGTCTCGCTTCTCCTTATGGTTCATACCCTCTAATCCAGACAGCATCCTAGTAAACCTCTTCTGCACCCTCCCCAAAGCCTCCACATCCTCCCTGCAATGTGGTGACCAGAATTGAATATAATACTTTAAGTGTGGCCTAACCAACGTTTTATAAAGGCACAACATAACATCCTGACTCATATACTCGATTCCCCGACCATTAAAGGCAAGCATGCCAAATGCCTTATCAACCCCATCTACTTGAGTGGCCACTTCCAATTTAGAAGGCTACAAAGATAAAGCTGGAGAATGGGACTAGCCGAGTAGCTCTTTAGGCAGCAATTGCAGACATGATGGGCCGAATGGCCTACTTGTGGTTATAATATATTTGTGATAAGCAATTCTGAGGGATAAAATTAATTTACGTTCAGAGAGGCAGGAATTAATCGAGAACAGTCAGCATGGTCTTGTTAAGAAACTGTCAGGTCTGATCAACTTGAATGAATTTTTTGAAGAGGTGTGGTAGAAGAGGGCAATGCTTTTGATGTCGTCTATTTGGACATCAGCAAGGTTCTGGTAAGGCCCTGCATGGGAATATGACAAAGATCCTATGGGATCCAATGAAATTTGGCAAATTGGATCCACATTTGGCTGCATGTCAGGAACACAGGATGGTGGCTGAGGGGTGCTTTTCCGACTGGAAGTCTGTGTCCAGTGGGGTCCCACAGGAGTCCATGCTGGCGCCTTGCTGTTTGTAGTTTATATGAATTAGCTAGATTCAAATGCAGAAAGGGTGATCAGTAAGTTTGCAGACAATATAAAAATTGGCAGGGTGATAAAAAATGAGGAGGATAGCCTTAGACAGTCTGAGGATACAGACAGAGTGGCAAAGTGAATTCAATCCAAGATAAATGCGAGGTGATGCACTTGGGCAGGACAGACAAGGCAATACTCAATGAATGGTAGTACCCTGGGAAGCACAAGGGTACAAGATATCTTGGCGTGCATGCACACCAGTCCTTTAAAGGTGTCAAGGCAGGTTGATAAAGTGGTTAAGAAGGTACATGGCATACTTGCTGTTATTAGCTGAGACACAGAATTTAAGAGCAGGGCAGTTATAGTGGAACTGTATAAAACATTGGTTAGGCCGCAGCTGCAGCGCTGTGGGCAGTCTACAATCCACTTTATAGGAGGGAAGTGATTGCACTGGAGAGGGTGCAGAGGAGATCTCAGTTATGATGAATATTGAACAGATTAAGAGGTGACATGATTTAAGATGCATGAAATTGAGGGGCATAGAAAGCGTGGACAGGAAGAAACATTCCCCTTGATAGAGGGGCCGTAGATTTAAGGTAAGGGGCAGAATGTTTAGAGGAGAGGTGATAAAAAATCTTTTTCACTCAGGTGGTGAGAAAATGGAACACTCTGCCTGTAAGAATGGTAGATGGAGAGCTGGCACCACCCTCATAAGAGGGCATGAGGTCATGAGGGCAGAAACTTTCAACATTTAAATAGTATTTAGATGTACATTTGTGATGCCAAGGCATACAAGGCTGTGGACCAAGAGTGGGATGAGAATAGTAAGGTGGTTATCTTTGATCAGCACAGACGTGATGGCCCAAAGGCCCTTCTCCATCCGCAGATCTCTATCAGTACATAACTAAGAGTCAAGGGCTGAATAGTTTACTCCTAGAAATAGGTACAAGCCTATTTCTACTTTCTACATTGAATTAGGTTTGTTGTCACGTGTACTCACATGAGTAAAGTCAAAAGTTTACAAGTCGCCACTTACAGTGCCATTTAGGTACAAAGGTACCTGGGTACAAAATCTTGGTACAAAGCAGAAAACTAAAGAAAACAAAGTTAAAGAGTTAAACATTACAGTCCTCCTTTAGCAGAAAAGCAAAGAAACATAGTTAACAGTTGAGTACCACAGTCTGTAAGCACCTAGCCATGCCGGGCTGGCACTCAGTCATCGAGTCACAGAGCATGGAAACAAACCCTTTAGTCTAACCAGTCCACGCTGACCATAATCCCAAAATAAACTAATCCTATCTGCCTGTACTTGGCCCATATCCCTCCAAACACGTCTTATTCAAGTAGTTATCTAAATGTCTTTTAAACAATGCACTGTACACTCATCCATCGCTTCCTCTTGAAGTTCATTCACAAACAGATCACTAAAAAAAAAATTGTCCCTCATGTCTTTTTTTTTAAAAAAAAGGAGTCGTCTCTCCTTTCATTTAAAAATAAGCCTCCAAATTTTGTAATCCCCCACCCGAGGGAAAAGACACCTGCTATTATCCTTATCTATACCCCTCTATTTTACAAACCTCTACAAGGTCACCTCTCAACCTCCAATGCTCCAGCGGAACAAGTCCCAGCCTATCCAGCCTCTCCTTATAACTTAAGCCCTCCATTCCTGGCAACATTCTGGTAAATCTCTTCTGAACCTTCTCCAGCTTAATAATATCCTTCCTATAACAGGGAGACCAGAACTGGACCCACTACTCCAGAAGAGGTCTCGTTAACGTTCTGTACGACCTCAACATGATGCCCCAACTTGTAAACTCAAAGGTCTGAGCAACAGAGGCAAGCACACTGAACGTCTTCTTAACCACCCTATATGTGATGCAAACTTCAAAGAATGTTGTCCCTCAACCCCTGGGTCTCTCTGTTCTGCATCACAGCCCCAAGACCCTACTTTTAATTGTACAAGTCTTGTCTTTGTTTCATTTACCAAAATGCAACAACTTTGCATTTGTCCAAATTAAACTCCATTTGCCACACTTCAGCCCACTGACCCAATTGATCAAAATCTTTTTGTAATCTTAGATAACCTTCTTTACTGTCCATTGTACCAATCTTAGTGTCATCCACAATCATGCTATCCTCACAAGGGCTCGACCTCATTGATCTGAGCTCGACCTTGCCTCCACTGCCACCCCCACAGTTGTCTGCTCTCACCACCCTGTAGCCTGTTCCTGTCTCCAGCTGCCTACGCCTAATTCCTCCGCTGGACACCTCGGGCTAACTGCTCCTGCTCTCACTGCCAGTCGCCTTGGGCTGCCTCCAATGCAGGACCAACCGCCTGCTCTTACCACCAGCCACCTCAGGCTGCATGTTCCCACTCTCTCGGTCACTCGGGATGACTGCTGTCCGACACAGGGGACAACTTTTGCCGCCACTTTGGGCTTGCCCTCCACTCACTGGCTCAATCTCCTCACAATTTACAATGCAAGTTTTGGATCCTCTACAAATATTGAAATTATTCTCTAAACACCAAGATCTTTACTTTAATTCTCTTGTGGGATGTGGATATCAATGGCTGGCCAGCAATTATTGCTCATCCCTCGTTTCCTTTCAGAAGGTGACGGTGAGCATGAACCTCTTCTGCAGTCCCTCTTCTGTAGGTAGACTGCTGTTAGGAAGCGAATTCCAGGATTTTGATCAGGTGACAGTGAAGAAATGGTGATATATTTCCAAGTCGGAATGATGAGTTGCTTGGAAGGATAACTTGGAGGGGAACTTGTAAGTGAGGTAATTTCTATGTATTTCCTGCTCTTTCAGGTGAAAGTGGCTGTGGGTTTGGAAAGTGCCGACTAAGGATTTGGTTAAAATCTGCAGTGCTCCTCGTAGGTATTACACACTGCTGCTACTGAGCGTCAGTGGTAGACGGAGTGCATGTTTGTGCGTGTGATGCCAATCAAGCGAGCTGCTTTGTCCTAGATGGTGTCAAGGTTCTTTGAATATTGTTGGAGTTGCACTCATCCAGGTAACTGAGGAATATTCAATGACACTCCTGCATCATAGATGGTGGAAAGGCTTTGGGGTGTTAGGAGACTGCAGACTGGAGTCAGAAGCTGCATCAACCTGCTTGCTTTCCATAACTAGTCTACAAGGATATTCAAGTTCCTTTCTTTCAGAGCTATTCTTTCAATTTTTCCCAGGTTCCATTCCTTCCTAGATGTCCTGTATTCTTCAATATTCAGATTTCAATCTGTGTTATATTAGGGGCTTAGATGGGGCAGAATTTGTAAGGACCATTCAGAAGGGTTTCTTGACACAGTATGTAAACAGTCCAACCAGGGAACGGGTTATACTGCACCTGGTTTTGGGAAATGAACCCGGCCAGGTGAGTGAAATTTCAGTGGGGAGCATTTTGGGAATAGTGACCAGAATATCGTGAGTTTTAAGATTCTCTTGGATGAAGATAACAGCAGTCCTCAGGTGAAGGTGTTAAACTGGGGGAAGGCGAACTACAACAATATTCAGCAAGAACGGGAAAATTTTGATTGGAGACGGTTGTTTGAAAATAAATCCACATCAGATATGTGGTGGTATTTCAAACGGCAGTTGATAAGAGATCAGGAGCGTCACTTTCCTGTGAGAATGAGGGATAGGCTTGGCAAGTTAAGTGAACCTTGGATGACCAGACATGTTACGACATTGGTCAAAAAGAGGAAGGAAACACATGTAAGATCTCAGAGGATGAGAACTGACAAAATCTTTAAGTATGTAAGGAAAGTAGGAAAGAACTTAAACAAGGAATGAGAAGGGCTAATAGGGGTCATGAAACGTTGTTAGCAAAACAGGATTAAGGAGAATCCCAAGGCTTTTTATACGTATGTAAAAAGCAAGAGGGTAGCCAGAGAAAGGGTTAGCCCACTCAAAGACAATGGAAGGAATCGGTGTGTGGATCCAGAAGAGGTAGGGGAGGTCCTAAATTAATACTGTGTGTCAGTATTCACCAAAGAAAAGCAATTGGTGGAGGATGATCTCAGGAGAGAGTGTGTCGAATTTCTTAGCCAAATAACTTTAAAAAGGAAGAGGTGTTGTGCGTCTTAAAATGTATTAAGGTGGATAAGGCTCCAGGCCCAGGTGGGATCTATTCCACAACATTCAGGGAAGCAAGATAACAAATTGCTGGAGTGTTGACAGACATTTTTGCACCCTTTTTGGGCACAGGTAAGGTCCCACAGGACTGGAGAATAGCCAATGTAGTCCTATCGTTTAAGAAGGGTAGCAGGGATAATCCAGGAAATTATAGGCCTGTGAGCCTCACATCGGTGTTCGGGAAACAATTGGAAAAGATTCTTAGGGACAAGATCTATACGCATTTAGAAGCAAGTGGACTTATCAATGATAGGTCGTGCCTCACTAACTTGAAGTTTCTTGGGGGAGGTGACGAAGATGACGAATCAGGGAAAAGCATTTGATGTTGTCTGCACAGGCTTCAGTAAAGCCTTTGACACGGTCCCTCCTAGCAGACTGGTACAAAAAGGTGAAGTCACATGCTATCGGGGTGAGCTGGCAAGATGGATAAAGAACTGGCTTACTCATAGAAGACAGATGGTAGTGGTGAAAGGATGCTTTACCAGAATGGAGGGTTGTGACAAGTGGTACATCACATGGATCAGTGCTGGGACCTCTGTTGTCCGTGGTCTACATAAACGATTTGGAGGAAAACATGACTGGTGTAATTAGTAAGTTTGTGGACAATGCAAAGATTGGTGGAGTTGCGGATAGTGAGGAGGATTGTCAGAGGATACAACAGGAGGCATGGGCAGAAAAATGGCGATGGAGTTTAATCTGGGGTGACGCAAGGTGATGTATTTTGACAGATCATGTACAGGTGGAAATTATACCGTGAATGGCAAAACCTTTAGGTGCATTGGTATGCAAAAAGGATCTGGGTGTGCAGGTCCACAGATCACTGAAGGTGGCAGTACAGGTTGATAGGGTGGTTAAAAGGCCTGTGGTACGCTTGCTTCCATTGGAAGGGACACCAAGTATAAAGATAGGCAGGTTATACTGCAGCTTGATAGAACATCAGTTAGACCGCACTTTGAATATTGCGTACAATTCTGGTCACCACACTCCCAGAAAGATGTGAACGCTTTGAAGAGGATATGGTAAAGGTTCACCAGGATGTTGCCTGGTATGGGGGATTTTAGCTATGAAGAAAGGTTGGATAGACCGAGTTTGCTTTCACTGAAACACAGGAGGGTGAGGAACAATCTCACTGAAGTTTAAAAGATAGTGAATGGCATGGATAGAGTGGAAAGTAGAAGGCCTTTTTCCCCAGGGTGGAAAGGGTCAATTCCTAGAAGTGACACATGGGGCAGTTTAGACGAGTTGTACGAGGCAAGTGTTTCCACACAAAGGGTGGTGAGTGTCTGGAACGCACTACCAGAGGTGATGGAAACAGACACAATAGTAGCATTTAAGAAACACCTGGACAAATACATGAATAAGAAGGGAATAGAGGAATATGGATTCAGTGAGTAAAGACACTTTTAGTACGGAATGGCAAAATATGTTGGCACAGGCTTGGAGGGCCAAAGGGCCTGTTCCAGTGCTGTATTGTTCTTTATTCTTTCTCATGTCACCCTATAGTCACATTTCTGTGATGGCTATCGGACTGGACTCATTTATTTCTATCCATACTATCAGTTCACTTCTTTGGTTTTCAATGCTATATGCAAAATCTTAGCTTCATCCATACGGAATATTAATATATGACCAGGAAAAGCAAGGGTCCCAAAACTGATGCCTAGAGAACTCCACTAAAAACATTCCTCCAACTCAAAAAATATCCAATGACCACTACTCTCTCTTTCATGTTCCTCAGCCAGTTGTACAAACTTCTGACTGGACTTCATCTGGAGATGTGCATTCAGTTCACAGTCTGTTACTTCAAGAAGGCACAATGACCTCTAAGCAGGTGCAGTTCAGCCTCACAAGAATTCATTTTAACAAGGGTTAAATGATGAGAATGGTTTGCCTACATTTCACTTGTACACCAAGAATGCAAGATTATGCGTTCACAGAATTGAGGGATTTATAATTAAAGCAGTAGTGAGAAAACATGCAACATGGCCGAAAGATTTAAAAAAGTGTGAAATCAAGAAGAACTTCACACAAAGTAACACAAAAAATGGAAGAGAAACTTTCCTCTACATTGGCCACAACTACCTCACTATTGAATCTGAACATTTAGAAACTGGATTTTTGTTAGGCCAGAGAATGAAGGGATTTGGAGCCACGAGTTACTATAGATTTTTAACTAGCAAAGGAATCAATGGTTATGGGAAAATGGCAAAATGGAGTCGAAGATCATCAGATCAGTCATGGTCTCACTAAATAGCGAAACAGACTCAATGAGCCTGTCCCAAACCCTACAGTTTGGAAACAGGCCATTCAGCTCAAATTGCCACTCTGAAGAGCATCCCACCCCCACCCATTCCCCTACTCTTGCATTTTCCCATGTCTAATCCCACTTTTGCTAAACATCCCTGAACATAGAACATAGAACAGTACGGCACAGTACAGGCCATTCGGCTCACGATGTTGTGCCGAACTTTTACCCTAAACCTGAGGTCTATCTAACCTCCACCCCTACCTTATACCATCATCCATATGCCTACCTAATAGCCGCTTAAATGCCCCTAATGAGGCCGACTCCACTACCCTCTCCGGCAATGCATTCCACGCCCCTACCACTCTGAGTAAAGAACCTACCTCTGACGTCTTCCCTATATCTACCTCCACTCACTTTAAAACTATGCCCCCTCGTAATAGCTACCTCCACCCGAGGAAAAAGTCTCTGGCTGTCTACTCTATCTAAACCTCTGATCATTTTGTACACCTCTATCAAGTCACCTCTCATCCTTCGTCGTTCTAAAGAGAAAAGCCCTAGCTCTCTCAACCTTTCCTCGTAAGACCTTCCCTCCATTCCAGGCAACATCCTCTGCACCTTTTCCAACACTTCCACATCTTTCCTATAATGAGGTGACCAGAACCGGACACAATACTCCAGATGTGGCCGAACCAGGGTTTTGTATAGCTATGAACCCTATGGGCAATTTAGCATGCCCAATCCACCTACCCTGCACATCTTTGGACAGGGGAGGAAACCAGAGCACCCGAAGGGAACCCACGCAGACATGGGGAGAATGTCTGTGTGGAGTTTGCACGGTCACCCAAGGGTATATTGAAACCAGGTCCCTGGCACTGTGAGGCAGCAGTGCTAACCACTGAGCTACTGTGCCACCACGTGCATTTTCAATTTAAATTGTACTGATTAGCTTGATTACATAGCATAACAGTTTTATACCAGGTCAAGCTCCACACAGAATCAAAATGGCAAGGAGAAAAGAAAATTAAGCCTGCTGGTTACGTATGCCACGTATGTGGAAAAAGTATAATTAGTGTCTTATAAATTTACCTTCCAATTATTAGTCTTCAGCATGGTTTTGACTATCTTAATACCTTGGATGATTGGGAAGAAGCAGAATCCAAAATTCAACGAATGATCTGTTTCTGTTCCTTGGTTTACCCCCTATCTCCAATCTCAACCCATTTTGTTTTCCACCCATTCCTCAATAACCAACAAAATTAAAATATCAGCTCCAGATTTAGTGTGTAATATGTATTACTGAAGACAGGTGAATGAGTTTGAGGCAAAGACAGATGCACTTGGACATCGCATTGTCGAGACAATGAAGAAGGGTCTAGACCCGAAACATCAGTTTTCCTGCTCCTCTGATGCTGCTTGGGCTGCTGTGTTCATCCAGCTCTACACCTTGTTATCTCACATTGTTGAGACAGTTGCCTACATTTCATGAACTTGTCAGACCACAGCTGGAATACTGTCAACAGTTTTGAGTCCCTCATCTAAAGATATAACTGTAATGGAGGCAGTCCGGAGAAGGGTCACTGGGCTGATTCCAGGTATGGAGGGGCTGTTTTATAAGTGAAGTTTGAGTAGGTTGTGCTTCCACTCGTTGGAGTTTAAAAGAATAAGAGAGACACCTTATTGAAACATGCAAGATTCTTCAGGGCTTGAAGGGTAGATGTGGAAAGGTTATTTCCTCTTGGGCCGGAGGGCATAATCTCAGAATAAGGGGGAAGTCACATATTTACCAAAGAGAGAGAAGGAAGAATATTTTGTATCAGAAGGTAGTGAATCTGTGGAATTCTTTACCACAAGGGGGGCATCCAGACTGTCATTAAATAAATTCAAGGCTGACATATACAGATGCCTAGTCAGGAAGGGTTATCCGTAAAAGAGAACAAAGCAAAGCAGAGGATTATCAGATCAGCAACAATCTTATTGAATGATGGAGCAGATTTGATTATCCAAATGGCCTTCTTCTGCTCCTATATCTTTCTAAAGTAAGATGGTGTGCAATTGATTGACTAGAACCAGTATGAGTTGGTGAGGTGCAGTTCAACTGTCTTATGAATCAGCTGTTCTTTAATATGTCTTAGTATGCTTTGTTGTGATTACCAAGAGGCCAGAAATCCAAAGCAACAGAACAAGTCCACTTGGAGTTCTACAAGGCTTTTGATAAGGTCTTGCATGGGTGGCTGATAGCGAAAGTAAGAGTCCATGAGATCCATTTGGCTAATTAGATCCAGAATTGGCTGAATGGCAGGAAGCAGGGGGTGAGGTTTGAGGACCTGTATGCTTAGATCCCTCTGTATGTTGATGCGATTAAGAGTTCTGCTATTTATTGTATACTTTCCTCCTGCATTCAATCTACCACAATGCATCACCTCACATTTGTCTGGATTAAATGTCATATCCAGACTGAAATCCATTTGCTACTAATCAGCCCATCTACATCCTGAAAACAAAGACAGTACAGCACAGGAACAGGCCCTTCTGGCCCACCAAGACTGCGCCACCCAGGTTGCCTTTCTAAACTAAAAATCTTATGCCTCAATGCTGCCTGAAACCCTCTATTCTCTGCCTCATATCTGTCAAGATGCCTGTTAAACTTGCTATTGTATCCATCTTCACCACCTCCACCAGGAGGGCATTCCAGGCACTTACTGCATTCTGTGTAAAAAAAAACCTGCCTCTCATCTCCTTTAAACTCCCCTCCATCCCTTTACCTTAAACCTATATCTCCTAATAATTGACATTCCTACCCTGGGAAAAAGACTCCGATTAACCATTCTATCCACATCTCTTCTTATTTTGGAAACTTCTATCAGAATGCCCCTCATCCTTTGATGTTCAAGTGGAAACAAACCGAGTTTGTCCAATGTCTCGTCATAGTTAATACCCTCCAAACCAGGCAATATTGTGGTAAACCATTTCTGTACCCTCTCCAAAGTCTCACATCCTTTGGTAGTTTGTCAACCAGAACTATGCAAAATATTTCAACGTGGCTTAATTGAAGTTCTATACAACTGCAACATGACTTGCCAACTTTTATACTCTCTGCTCTGACTTTTGAGGTCAAGTATGCCAATATACCTTCTTGACCACCTTATTCACTTGCGTTGCCACATTCAGGGATCAATAGACCTGTGCACCTAGATCCCTCTGCATGTCAACGCAATTAAGGGTGCCATTTATTTTAAGCCTCCCTCCTGCATTAGATCTCCCACAATGCATCAATTTGCATTTGTATGGATTAAACATCATCTGCCATTTATTCACCCAAATCTCTTGCCTAACTAGAGCCTTCTGTATTCTCTGGCAATCCTCCTCACTATCCACATTTCCTATTTTTGTGCAAACTTACTAATCATGCCAGCTACATGCTCCAGTAACAGATTTCCAATCTGAAAAACACCCTTCCACTGCTACTCTGTTTTACGACTAAACCAGTTCTGTATTCACCACGGATTCCACGTGACTTCACCTTTTGTATCTGCCTGCCTTGAGGGAACTTGTCAAAGGCCTTGCTAAAGTCCAAGACAACAAGTACCACTCTGCCCTTGATCATCTTTGTCACTTCCTCAAAACACTCCATTAAGTTTGTGAGACATGACTTACACAAAGCCATGCTGACTAATGGTATTAAGTCCATATTTTTCCAAATGTGAGTAAATCCTATCTTTAAGAATCTTCTCCAATAACTTCCCTCCCACTGACAAGGCTCACCAGCCTGTAATTTCCTGGATTATCCCTGTTGGCCTTCTTAAACAAGTGTACAATGTTGGCTATTCTCCAGTCCTCTGGGACACCTCTCCTGTAACTAAGGAGGATACAAAAATTACTTGCCTCCCTCAGTATTCTGGGATAGACCCCATCAGGTTCTGGGAATTTGTCTACCTTGATGCCTTTCAAAACATCCAACTCCTCGTGTGCTTTTTATATTGACATGGCATAGAATACCAAAGTACCCCTCCTAAGATCCACTATCCACCATGTCCTTCTCTTGTGAATACCGATGCAAGATATTCATTAAGGACCGCACCCACTTGCTCCAGCTCCATTGCCCTTGAATGGATTTATCCTTTCCCTCATTATACATACATACGGAACAAGAGGGTAAAGTGCCTTGGAATTTTCCTTAATCCTATTTGCAAGAGACATTTCATGGTCCCTTTTAGTCTTCCTAATTCTTTGAGATTTCTTTCCTGCTATTTCGAGGGCTCGGTCTGTCTTTAGTTTCCTAAAGCTTACGTATGCCTCCTTCTTTTTAAACTTAGCTCTCAATTTCTCGTCGCCCAAGGCTCTCGCGTTTTGCCATCCCTATCCTTCATTTTCAGAGGAACATGCTGGTGCTGAACTCTAATCAATTGGCCTTTAAAAGATTCCTACACGCGAGATGCGAGTTTCCTTTCAAACAGCCACCCACAATCTACATTCCCCAGTTCCTGCCTAATATTGTGGTAGTTAGCCTTCCCCAATTAAGTGTTTTCACCCAAGGATTACTCTTGTCCTTCTCCATATCTAATTTAAAACTTACGGAAATTAGGTCACTGTTCCTGGAATGGTCCCCCACTGAAACTGTGATCACCTGGCCAGGCTCTTTCCCCAATACCAGGTCTAGTATGGCCCTTTCTTTAGTTGGACTATTTGCATATTGTTTCAAAAAGAAATTATCTTGGACACATCTAACAAATTCCCCACCTAGGCACCACACAGGTCCTAGTCAATATAGGGCAAGTTAAAATCATCCAAGTCAACAACCCTGTTGTTCTTATATTTTTCCATAATCTGGCGACATATCTGTTCCTCTATCACCTGTTGGCTATTGGGAAGCCTGTACCTGAATCCCAAAGTGATTGCACCCTTCCTGTTCCTGAGTTCTACCCATATGGCCTTGCTGGATGAGCCTCCAGGTGTTCTTGCTCAGTACAGCCGTGGTATTTTCCCTAATCAGTAACACAACTCCCCTACCTCATTTACATCCCTCTATATCCTGCCCTGAAACAACTGAACCCTGGAATGTTAAGCTGCCAGTCTTGTCCCTCTCTCAATCCAGTCTCTGTAATGGCTATAACGTCATAGTTTATGTATTGATTTAATACATCTCAGATCGTCAGTCCTGCCCTGTTCAGTAATCTCTCCCAGTCTTTTCTTCCTCTCAGCCTTACTGGCCTTAGTTTCTGACTCCTCCTCTCTATCATTTCACTTGCTGACCTACTGCTCTGATTCTCACTGCGACTGCTACGCTAGTTTAAACCCTCAAATCAAACAAGTAAACCTCCCTGCCAGGATATTGTTGCCACTCCAGTTTAGATGCAAGCCGTCCTCCTTGTACAGGTCCCACCTGCTCCAGAAGATATCCCAATGATCCATATACCTGAAGCCCTCCCTTCTGCACCAGCTCTTTAGCCTCATATTTAATTGCACTCCCTACCAATTCCTAGTTCCACTGGCACATGGCACATGGCACAGGGAGTAATCCCAACATTACAGTAAGAGAGGGCTTGCTTTTGAACTTCCTACCTGATTCTCTGAACTCCCTTTGCAGGACTATGTCTCTGTTTTAGCCTATGTCATTAGTACCAACATGGACTACAACCTCCAGCTGCTCACCCTCCCCTTTCACAAATTCCTACACCTGCTCAGAGCCATCCTTGATCCTGGCACCTGGGAGGCAGCACACTATCCTAGAGGTTCGCTTGCAGCTACAGAAATGCCTGTGCCCCCAACTATCGAGTCACCTATCATTACTGCTCATCTACACGTCGATCCTTCCCTCTGTACAACAGTGCCAGTTGTGGAGCCAACAACCTGACTGCTGCTTTCTCTTGAGAGGCCAACCCACTCAATATCCAAAGCTGTAGACCTGTTTGAGGGAGGAAATGGCCACAGGGTGTTCCTGCATTGCCTGCCCACACAAACTGTATTTTTGGTGGTGACCCAACTCTTCTCTATGTTACCCTTACTAGTGGTGCGACCAGCTCACTAAACAAGCAGTGATACTCTCAGCCTCATGCATTCTCCACAGTATGTCCATTGGCAACTCGAGGCACTCCATAGGGCAAATTAGCAGCAGAGAGTAGGCAGCCCTGCCTGACTCCAGATCTGATTGGGAAGCTTTCTAATTCCCACCCATTGATTAAGACTACACTACTGATGTTGGTATAGAGCAGTTGGATCCAATTGCAGATTCCCTCCCCAAGCCCCATTTTGGACAGCACATCCTTCATTTAGGTGCATGATATCCTGTCAAAAGCCTCCTCCTCATCCAAGCTGATGAGACAGATGTCCATCCCCCTTTCTTGCATATAGGCAGTCATATCCCTGAGAAGCGCCAAGTTCTGAGAGATTTTCCTGCACCGGTTTAGTCAGGGTGAATCACCAATCTCGGAACAGATCTGATCCAGTTCACGATGACCGTAGATAGGATTTTGTAATCCATGTTCAAAAGTGAAATCGGTTACCAATTTCTAATTTCCTCTCTCTCCCCCTTCCACTTGTATATGAGGATGATGATAACTTTCCTTATGGATTCACACATGCTACCTGCCAGAAGTATACGGTCAGACTGCCAATCAAGTCCCACAGAACAGAGTACAACTTGGCTGTAAGTTATCGCTTCCAGAACTTTTATTCTTTTCAAAAGGACTCCAATGCCTTGATCAGTTCACTCAGCCTTTCCTTTGTGCTGTCATTCCAGATCTCCATGATAGAGGACAGGAATGATTAGGAGGTTGTGCTACCTGTAGGCTGTGTCATTCAGTCTGGCATAAAAGGATTTGCTGAACCCCAGGTGTCAGACTGAGATGATATTGTCGAACCAACTTCCTTCAGGCTGCTGATCACAGCTCTCCCTGTCCACCTTCGGGAAGAAGAAACAGGAGCACATCTCATTCCGCTCCACTGAGGGGACCCTGACCCGGAAGATTATCTTGGAGACCTCAGAGAGGAAGACTGAAACTTGCGGGCTCTTCACCTCCTGGAGATCATCCTTGACATCAACCCCCCCATTGTCTGTAGCAGGAGTAGGTTCTACATGCATGTCTGGAGTTTGGACAGTTTTTCCCACATCTCTCTCCCTTCTGAACACCTTTGAGAATGAAGAATATCTTGATGTTCCCCTTGACTGTCTCACACCAGTCCACTCGAGACTCAAAAGATGCGTTTTATGGTTCTCAACTTGGGTAATCCCTTTTGGAGTTCCTCAACATGTTCTGCGGTCAATATTTTCACGTTTAAGCTTCCATGTTCCCATGCTGACCTGTTGGTCGCCCTGTAGGTGATAGTTAGGCAGCAGATAGCAGTGGTCAGAAGAAGGTTCAGGGCTGGATGAACACAGCAGGCCAAGCAGCATCATAGGAGCAGAGAGGCTGACGTTTCGGGCCGAGACCCTTCATCAGAAAAGGGGGAGGGGAAGGGGGTTTTGAAATAAATAGGGAGAGAGTGGGAGGCGGATAGAAGAGGGATAGAGGAGAGGATAGGTGGAGAGGAAACAAACAGGTCGAAGAGGCGGGGATGGAGCCAGTAAAGGTGAGTGCAGGTAGGGAGTTAGGAAGGGGATAGGTCAGTCCAGGGAGGATGGACAGGTCAAGGGGGCAGGATGAGGTTGGTCCGTAGGAGATGGAGATAGGTGGGAGGAAGAACAGGTTAGGGAGGCAGAACAGGTTAGGGAGGC
>NC_063334.1:46594798-46642663 GCF_021869965.1 Rhincodon typus
GGAATAAAAGAATGACTAGAGTAAGATTGGGGCCGGTCAAGGACAGTAGTGGGAAGTTGTGCGTGGAGTCCGAAGAGATAGGAGAGGTGCTAAATGAATATTTTTCGTCAGTATTCACACAGGAAAAAGACAATGTAGTCGAGGAGAATACTGAGATCTCTATGTTCTATCACATTAGTGCTGTCTCCTTCCAATTGGACACAACTTCCCAGGAAGGTCAGGAGATCTGCTGCTGGAATGTGGGGGTTATACATTTGGATATCAACCAGGTCACTCCTCTGTGTAGGTAGGAGGAGCAACAGTGCCGCAGACAGGACAGAGGGGGCTCTCACCTCCTTTCTCCTCAGAAGATGCTCATATTACTTCACACTCTACATAGAACATAGAACATAGAACATAGAACATAACACATAACAGCGCAGTACAGGCCCTTCGGCCCTCGATGTTGTGCCGACCTGTGAAACCAATCTGAAGCCCATCTAACCTAAACTATTCCATTATCATCCATATATTTATCCAATGACCATTTAAATGCCCTTAAAGTGGGCGAGTCTACTATTTTTGCAGGCAGGGCATTCCACGCCCTTACTGCTCTCGGAGTAAAGAACCTACCTCTGACATCTGTCCTATATCTATCACCCCTCAATTTAAAGCTATGTCCCCTCGTGCTCGCCATCACAATCTGAGGAAAAAGGCTCCCACTGTCCACCCTATCTAATCCTCTGATCACCTTGTATGTCTCTATCAAGTCACCTCTTAACCTTCTTCTCTCTAACGAAAACAGCCTCAAGACCCTCAGCCTTTCCTCATAAGACCTTCCCTCCATACCAGGCAACATCCTGGTAAATCTCCTCTGCACCCTTTCCAATGCTTCCACATCCTGCCTATAGTGCGGTGACCAGAACTGTACGCAATACTCTAGAAGATCCCATCAAAATGCTGTCCGCTGGGGAAGTCCTGCAGACGGTAGATGTCTACTGCTTGAAACCCACAGCAGTCTAGGAGGATCCACTTCATGAAAAGGCCCAATTGACCAGCATACCATCTTCAACCTGTTATGGACCAGACCAGAGCCCTTCAACATATTTTAAGACAGTAGCCCAGACATTAACTTTTTCTTACTTTAATGTAAATATGAAGTGTCTGTTCAAGATGCCTGTTCAATTCGTAGGAGCATGGAATGCATTGCTGAAGAGGGTAGTGGAGTCGACCATTTAGGGGCATTTAAGCGGCTATTAGATCGGCATATGGACGATAGTATAAGGTAGGGGTCGAGGTTAGATAGACCTTAGGTTTAGGGTAAAAGTTCGACATAACATTGTGGGCCGAAGTGCCTGTGGTGTTCTGTGTTCCAATATGGCTGGTCAGACTACTTGACGTTAAGAAAAACAATGTATTTTAACTATAGTGTTTAAGTAAAAACAAAAGAAAGAGGAATCTAGAATAACTTAATTGGAAAAAAGACTTAACTGAATAATAGATATTGCACCAATTACTAATTATAGGAACAATAACAATATATAGGAACATCCCATAAACACATTCCTCAGGAAAAAGGCAAATTCACGCAGTTCTTAAATCCAGGAGGGACAAAACATCAAGAGAAATTTGAGAGAAAATAACTGCTAGGAATCATTCACTGAAGCTTCCAGCTCTTCTGAGACTCCAAACAGCTTCTGACTGCTACAGTAAAAGAAACGGGAAAGACTGGTCTGTGAGAGGTGGCCACACCCATTCAAGCTGTTTCCAATGTTCCGTCCTTAAAAATCTAAAGGCCTCAAGTTGTTTACCCTGGTGGTTCTGGTAAGACTGCTCAATGCCTCTTCCTTTACAATTTCTCTTCAAATAAAAAAACCCAAAACAAAATAACCTTTGAAAGTGACAGCATCGTCACTTCTACCCCCCTTAAAAAAATGAACCAATCTACAAAGATGGTTTCATTTTTAAAACCCTTAGGCTTAGTCTACTTGTTCATTACAATACATTGATGCTAAGCATGCAAACATTCACTACTACAATCTGTTTCAGTTTCTTTACTCCTGCCAAATGCCTCTGTTTTTCTTCAAAGTTGTAATTGCTGATGTGTTGTCACATCTTCTCATCCGGACACGTGTATAATTTTCAATCTGGAAGTTTTGTCCTTAAATTTGTCCAAAAGCTTTAATGGATTATGATCAGTATATCCTACTGTCTCAGACACATTACTGACAATATAAATGTTGAAAAGTTATAAATGCCAACACTAAGCTCAAGGTTTCTTTCTCAATCGTGGAATATTTGTTGATAAGTATTCAATTACAGTCATGGAGTCATAGATTAATACAACATGGTCCGTGCTGCCAATTCAGCTAGTTCCATTTGCCTACATTTGGTCCATATCCCTCTAAACCCTACCCACCCATGTACCTAAACTAATTTTTTTTTTTAAAAAAAGCCCATTAGGATGAAAGCTAAAAGGCAGGACGGGAAGAGGAGTAATCTCAGGATTACTACCGGTGCCACAGGTTAGTGAGGCCTGAAACAGAGCGCGAGTGCGGCTGAACACGGGGCGACAGTGCTGGTGTAGGAGGGAGGGCTTCAGATTTGTGGATCGTTGGGACATCTTCTGAGCAAGGTGGGACCTGTACAAGAAGGACGGGTTGCACCTGAACTGGAGGGGCACCAACATTCTGGGCGGGAGGTTCACTTGAGCCCTTCGGGAGGATTTAAACTAGTTTGGCAAGGGGATGGGAACCAGAGCTACGGATCAGAGAATGGGGTAGCTGGTGTACAGGCAGATACAGCATGCAGAGAGTCTGAGAAGAAAGACAGACAGTCAGTTAATAGGGCAAAGTTGCAGTCAGTGTTACAGGTTGAAGTGTATCTATTGCAATGCAAGAAGAATCAGGAATAAGGGTGATGAACTTAGAGCATGGATCAGTACTTGGAGCTACAATGTTGTGACCATTACAGAGACTTGGATATCACAGGGGCTGAAATGGTTGTTGGACGTTCTGGGATATAGACGTTTCAAAAGAAATAGGGAGGGAAGTAAGAGAAGAGGAGCAGTAGCATTGCTAATCAAGGACAGTATCACAGTTGCAGGAAGGAAGGTCATCGAAGAGGGTTTGTCGATTGAGTCAGTATGGGTGGAAGTCAGAAACAGGAAAGGAGCAGTCACCTTATTGGGAGTTTTCTATAGAACCCCCAATAGCAACAGAGACACTGAGGAACAGATTGGGAGGCAGATTTTGGAAAGGTGTAGAAGTAATAGAGTTGTCATGGGTGACTTGAACTTCCCTAATATCGAGTGGAACCTCCTTAGCGCAAGTGACTTCGATACAAATGACAGGTGCGTCCAGGAAGGATTTCTGATTCAATATGTAGATAGGCTAACTAGAGGGGAGGCCATATTGGATTTGGTGCTTGGCCACAAACTAGACCAGGTGTCAGATCTCTTGGTGGGAGAGCATTTCGGTGATTGTGATCACAACTCCGACCTTTAATATAGTTGTGGAGAGGGATAGGAGCAGACGGTACTGGAAAATATTTAATTGGGGGAGGGGGAATTGCTATGCTATTAGGCAGGAACTGTGGAGCATAAATTGGGAACAGTTGTTCTCAGGGAAATGCATGACAGAAATGTGGAGGTTGTTTAGGGAGCACTTGCTGCAAGTGCTGGATAGGTTTGTCCCACTGAGGCAAGGAAGGAATGATAAGCTGAAGGGTCCTTGGATGACAAGACATGTGGAACATCTCGTCAAGAGGAAGAAGGAAGCTTACTTAAGGTTGAAGAAACAAGAATCGGACAGGGCTCTACAGGGTTACAAGGTAGCCAGGAAGGAACTGAAGAATGAACTTAGGAGAGCTAGAAGGGGGCATGAAAAAGCCTTGGTGGGTAGGATTAAGGAAAACTACAAGGCATTCTATACTTATGTGAGGAACGAGAGGATGGCCAGCATGAGGGTAGGGCCGATCAGGGATAGTGGAGGAAACTTGAGCCTGGAGTCGGAGATGGTAGTGGAGGTCCTTTATGAATACATTGTTTCAGTATTCACCAGTGAGAGGGGCCTTGTAGTTTGTGAGGACAACATGAAACAGGCTGATATGCTTGAACAGGCTGATGTTAGGAAGGAGGATGTGCGAGAAATTTTGAAAAACCTGATGATAGATAAGTCCCCTGGGCCGGATGGGATATAGCCAAGGTTATTAAAGGAAGCAAGGGAAGAGATTGCTGTGCTTTTGGCGATGATCTTTGCGTCCTCACTGTCCACTGGAGTAGTACCGAATGACTGGAGGGTAGCAAATGTTATTTCTTTGTTCAAGAAAGGGAATATGATAACCCTGGGAATTAAAGGTCAGTCAGTCTTACTTCTGTGGTGGGCAAATTGTTGGAGAGGATTCTGAGAGATAGTATTTATGATTATTTGGAAAAGCATAGTTTGATTGGAAATAGTCTGCATGGCTTTGGAGAGGGCAGGTCATGCCTCAAGTCTTACTGAATTCTTTCAGGATGTGACAAAACACATTGATGAAGATAAATCAGTGGATGTGGTATATATGGATTATAGCAAGGCATTTGATAAGGCACAGGATTCAGGGAAATTTAGCTGTCTGGAAACAGAATTGGCTGTCCAATAGAAGACAGAGAGGGTGGCAGTAGATGGAAAGTATTCAGCTTGGTGCTTGGTGACCAGTGACCAGTGGTGTTTCACAGAAACCTGCTCTTGGACCTCTGCTCTTTGTAATCTTTATAAATGATTTGGATGAGGAAGTGGAAGGTTGGGTTGGTAAGTTTGCCGATGACACAAAGGTTAGTGGAGTTGTGGATAGTGTGGAGGGTTGTTGTAGGTTGCAACGTGTCATTGACAGGATGCAGAGCTAGGCAGAGAAGTAGCAGATGGAATTCAACCCGGATAAGTGTGAAGTGATTCATTTTGGAAGGTTGAATGTGAATGCAAAGTACAGGGTTAATGGCAGGATTCTTGGCAGTGTGAAGGAACAGAGGGATCCTGGGGTCCACATCCATCAATCCCTCAAAGTTGCCACCCAAGTTGACAGAGTTATTAAGGTGTATGGTGTGTCGGCTTTCATGGGCAGGGAAATGGAATTTAAGAGCCACCAGGTTATGCTGCAGCTCTATAAAACCCTGGTTAGGCCACACTTGGAATATTGTGCTCAGTTCTGGTCGCCTCATTATAGGAAGGATGTGGAAGCCTTAGAGAGGGTGCAGAGGAGATTTACCAGGATGCTGCCTGGAATGGAGGGCAGGTCTTATGAAGAAAGGTTGAGGGAGCCAGGGCGATTTTCATTGGAGTGAAGAAGAATGAGAGGTGACTTGATATAGAGGTTTATAAATTGATGAGAGGCATAGATAAAGTGGATAGCCAGCGACTTCTTCCCAGGGCGGAAATGACTATCACGAGGGGCCATTATATAAAGGTGATTAGAGGAAGGTATAGGGGAGATGTCAGAGGTAGGTTCTTTACACAGAAAGTGGTGGGTGCATGGAATGCACTGCCAGTGGTGGTCATAGAGTCAGATACATTAGGGACATTTAAGCAACTCTTGGATAGGCACATGGATGATAGTAAATGAAGGGTATGCAGGTTAGTTTTGATCTTAGAGTCAGATAAGAGGTCAACACAACATAATGGGCCAAAGGGCTTGTACTGTTCTATGTTCCAAATCTTTCCCTCTCACCTTCAACCTATGCCGTCCAGTTTTCAATTCCCCATCCTACGGGGAAGCACTATTTGCATTCATCCTATCCAAGCCACTCATGATTTTATACACATCAATAAAGTTACCCCTCATTCTCCAACATTGCAAGGAATAAATAATATTCTGGCCAACCTCTCCCTGTAACTCAGAACTACTAGTCCTGGCAACATTCTTGTAAATTTTCTTGCACACTTTCCAGTTGAACTGTGTCTTTCGTATACAAGGTTGATCAAAACTATATGCAATACTCCAAGTGCAGCCTCACCAACGACTTCTACAACTGTAATATAATGTCCCAACTCTTACATCCAATGCGTTGACCAATAAAGGCCAGCAAAGTTAAATGCCTTCTTCATCAACCTGTCCTACCTGTGATGCCACTTTCAACAAACTGTGTACTTGCACTCCGAGGTCCGTCTGTTCGGCAACACTCCTCAATAGGTCTTTGTGTTCTTATTGTCTGCTTGACAAGTACAGCACTGAGCCACATCACTCGCATCGATAGACCCCTCCTTTGATTCCTGAAAGGTTGTCTGTAGGCTTCTGGCACTAGCTCAAATGCACTTAAGATGGCTTTCTTCACTTCCTCATATTCCCCAGATACCTCCTCTGATACTGATGCAAATACCTCACTAGCTCTACCTACCAAGTTTGTTTGGGTCAACAATACTCACATGGTAACAAGGTGTAGAGCTGGATGAACACAGCAGGCCAAGCAGCATCACAGGAGCAGGAAGGCTGACGTTTTGGGCCAAGATCCTTCTTCAGAAATGGGGGAGGGGAAGGGGGTTCTGAAATAAATAAAGGAGAGGGGGGAGGCTGATAGAAGATGGATAGAGGAGAAGAGCAGGTCAAAAGAGGCGGGGATGGAGCCAGTAAAAGGTGAGTGTAGGTTGGGAAGTAGGGAGGAATAGGTCAGTCCAGGGAGGACGGACAGGTCAAGGGGGCGGGATGAGGTTAGCAGGTAGGAGATGGGGATGGGGCTTGAGGTGGGAGGAAGGACAGGTTAGGGAGGCAGGGACAAGCTGGGCTGGTTTTGGGATGCGGTAGGGGGAGGGGAGATTTTGACGCTTGTGAAATCCACATTGATACCATTGGGCTGCAGGGTTCCCAAGCGGAATACGAGTTGCTGTTCCTGCAACCTTCGGATGGCATCGTTGTGGCACTGCAGGAGGCCCAGGATGGACATGTCGTCTGAGGAATGGGAGGGGGAGTTGAAATGGTTCACGACTGGGAGGTGCAGTTGTTTAGTGCAAACCGAGCATAGGTTTTCTGCAAAGCGGTCCCCAAGCCTCCACTTGGTTTCCCCGATGTACAGGAGGCCACAACGGGAACAGCAGATGCAGTATACCACATTAGCAGATGTGCAGGTGAACATCTGCTTGATGTGGAAAGTCTTCTTGGGGCCTGGGATGGGGGTGAGATGTAGGGGCAGGTGTAGCACTTCCTGCGGTTGCAGGGAAAAGTGCCGGGTGTGGTGGGGCTGGAGGGGAGTGTGGAGCGGACAAGGGAGTCACGGAGAGAGTGGTCCCTGCGGAAAGCAGATAAGGGTGGGGAGGGAAAAATGTCTTTGGTGGTGGGGTCGGATTGTAGATGGCAGAAGTGTCGGAGGATGATGCGTTGGATCCGGAGGTTGGTGGGGTGGTACGTGAGGACGAGGGGGATTCTTTTTTGGTTGTTATTGCAGGGAGGGGGTGAGGGATGAGTTGCGGGAAATGCGGGAGACACGATCGAGGGCGTTCTTGACCACTGGGGGCGGGGGGAGCAGAGATGTTGCGGTCCTTGAAAAACGAGGACATCTGAGATGTACGGGAGTGGAATGCCTCATCCTGGGAGCAGATGCGGCAGAGGCGAAGGAATTGGGAATAGAAGATGGCATTTTTGCAGGAAGGTGGGTGGGAGAGGTGTATTCTAGGTAGCTGTGGGAGTCGGTGGGCTTGAAATGGATATCGGTTTCCAGGTTTTTGCCTGAGATGGAGAAAGAGGTCCAGGAAGGAGAGAGAGGTATTAGAGATGGTCCAGGTGAACTTAAGGTTGGGGTGGAAGGTGTTGGTGAAGTGGATGAACTGTTTGAGCTCCTTGTGGGAGCACGAGGCAGCGCCGATACAGTCATCAATGTAATGGCAGAAGAGGTGGGGTTTAGGGCCAGTGTAGGTACGGAAGAGGGATTGTTCCACGTAACCTACAAAGAGGCAGGCATAGCTTGGGCCCATGCGGGTACCCATGGCCACCCCCTTTGTCTGTAGGAAGTGGGAGGAATTGAAAGAGAAGTTGTTGAGGGTGAGGACGAGTTCGGCTAAGCGGATGAGGGTGTCAGTGGAGGGGGACTGGTCGGGCCTGCGGGACAGGAAGAAGCGGAGGGCCTTTAGGCCATCTGTATTGGGAATGCAGGTGTATAGGGACTGGACGTCCATGGTAAAAATGAGGTGTTGGGGACTGGGGAATTGGAAGTTCTGGTGGAGGGCATGGGTGGTGTCACAGACGTAGGTAGGGAGTTCCTGGACCTTGGGGGAGAAAATGGAGTCGAGATAGGTGGAGATCAGTTCGGTGGGGCAGGAGCAGGTGGAGACAATGGGTCGACCAGGGCAGTCAGGTTTGTGGATTTTGGGAAGGAGATAGAAGCGGGCGGTGCGGGGTTGGGGAACGATGAGGTTGGAGGCTGTGGGTGGGAGGTCACCTGAGGTGATGAGGTTGTGGAATGGTTTGGGAGATGATGGTTTGGTGCTGGGGGGTGGGGTCTCATGATCAAGGGGGCGGTAGGAGGAGGTGTCGGAGAGTTGGTGCCTGGCCTCGGTGATGTAGAGGTCAGTGCGCCATACTACAACTGCACCTCCCTTGTCCGTGGGTCTTACGTTGAGGTTGGGATTGGAGCGGAGGGCTGCACGTTCTGCGGGGGAGAAGTTGGAGTGGGTGAGAGGGGTGGAGAGGTTGAGGCGATTGATGTCTCGACAGCAGTTGGAGATGAAGAGGTCGAGGGAGGGTAGGAGGCCTTGGAGTGGTGTCCAGGAGGAGGTGCAATAGGATTAGGATTAGGGTTAGGGTGCTGCCCTGCCGAGTCTTCACCATCCCCCCAGACCTCCCCTTTACTGAGAATGAATGGTCAGTCCTCAGTAAAGGGCTCACCTTTGTCCCCCTCCACCCACACATCAACGAATACCGGTCACGTTTGGACATAGAGCAGTTTATCTGCCGACTCCGCCTCTGCGCTTGCTTCTTCAACCGTCCCTCTACTGAACCCTTCTCCTGCCTCCAACACACCCCCTCCACCTGGACACCATCCCAAGGCCTCCTACCCTCCCTCGACCTCTTCATCTCCAACTGCTGTCGAGACATCAATCGCCTCAACCTCTCCACCCCTCTCACCCACTCCAACTTCTCCCCCGCAGAACGTGCAGCCCTCCGCTCCAATCCCAACCTCAACGTAAGACCCACGGACAAGGGAGGTGCAGTTGTAGTATGGCGCACTGACCTCTACATCACCGAGGCCAGGCACCAACTCTCCGACACCTCCTCCTACCGCCCCCTTGATCATGAGACCCCACCCCCCAGCACCAAACCATCATCTCCCAAACCATTCCACAACCTCATCACCTCAGGTGACCTCCCACCCACAGCCTCCAACCTCATCGTTCCCCAACCCCGCACCGCCCGCTTCTATCTCCTTCCCAAAATCCACAAACCTGACTGCCCTGGTCGACCCATTGTCTCCACCTGCTCCTGCCCCACCGAACTGATCTCCACCTATCTCGACTCCATTTTCTCCCCCAAGGTCCAGGAACTCCCTACCTACGTCTGTGACACCACCCATGCCCTCCACCAGAACTTCCAATTCCCCAGTCCCCAACACCTCATTTTTACCATGGACGTCCAGTCCCTATACACCTGCATTCCCAATACAGATGGCCTAAAGGCCCTCCGCTTCTTCCTGTCCCGCAGGCCCGACCAGTCCCCCTCCACTGACACCCTCATCCGCTTAGCCGAACTCGTCCTCACCCTCAACAACTTCTCTTTCAATTCCTCCCACTTCCTACAGACAAAGGGGGTGGCCATGGGTACCCGCATGGGCCCAAGCTATGCCTGCCTCTTTGTAGGTTACGTGGAACAATCCCTCTTCCGTACCTACACTGGCCCTAAACCCCACCTCTTCTGCCATTACATTGATGACTGTATCGGCGCTGCCTCGTGCTCCCACAAGGAGCTCAAACAGTTCATCCACTTCACCAACACCTTCCACCCCAACCTTAAGTTCACCTGGACCATCTCTAATACCTCTCTCTCCTTCCTGGACCTCTTTCTCCATCTCAGGCAAAAACCTGGAAACCGATATCCATTTCAAGCCCACCGACTCCCACAGCTACCTAGAATACACCTCTCCCACCCACCTTCCTGCAAAAATGCCATCTTCTATTCCCAATTCCTTCGCCTCTGCCGCATCTGCTCCCAGGATGAGGCATTCCACTCCCGTACATCTCAGATGTCCTCGTTTTTCAAGGACCGCAACATCTCTGCTCCCCCCGCCCCCAGTGGTCAAGAACGCCCTCGATCGTGTCTCCCGCATTTCCCGCAACTCATCCCTCACCCCCTCCCTGCAATAACAACCAAAAAAGAATCCCCCTCGTCCTCACGTACCACCCCACCAACCTCCGGATCCAACGCATCATCCTCCGACACTTCTGCCATCTACAATCCGACCCCACCACCAAAGACATTTTTCCCTCCCCACCCTTATCTGCTTTCCGCAGGGACCACTCTCTCCGTGACTCCCTTGTCCGCTCCACACTCCCCTCCAGCCCCACCACACCCGGCACTTTTCCCTGCAACCGCAGGAAGTGCTACACCTGCCCCTACATCTCACCCCCATCCCAGGCCCCAAGAAGACTTTCCACATCAAGCAGATGTTCACCTGCACATCTGCTAATGTGGTATACTGCATCTGCTGTTCCCGTTGTGGCTTCCTCTACATCGGGGAAACCAAGCGGAGGCTTGGGGACCGCTTTGCAGAACACCTACGCTTGGTTTGCATTAAACAACTGCACCTCCCAGTCGCGAACCATTTCAACTCCCCCTCCCATTCCTCAGACGACATGTCCATCCTGGGCCTCCTGCAGTGCCACAACGATGCCATCCAAAGGTTGCAGGAACAGCAACTCATTCCGCTTGGGAACCCTGCAGCCCAATGGTATCAATGTGGATTTCACAAGCTTCAAAATCTCCCCTCCCCCTACCGCATCCCAAAACCAGCCCAGCTTGTCCCTGCCTCCCTAACTTGTCCTTCCTCCCACTTATCCCCACCTCAAGCCCCACCCCCATCTCCTACCTACTAACCTCATCCCGCCCCCTTGACTGACCTAGCTCCTCCCTACCTCCCCACCTACACTCACCTTTACTGGCTCCATCCCTGCCTCTTTGACCTGTCTGTCTCCTCTCCACCTACCTTCTCCCCGCCTCCCCCTCTCCCCCCATTTATTTCAGAACCCCCTTCCTCTCCCCCATTTCTGAAGAAGGGTCTAGGCCCAAAACGTCAGCCTTCCTGCTCCTATGATGCTGCCTGGCCTGCTGTGTTCATCCAGCTGTACACTTTGTTATCTCAGATTCTCCAGCATCTGCAGTTCTTATCTCTAATACTCACATGGTCACTGGCCACTTCAGTTGCTTAGCCACTTTCTCAAATGAAATGGAAAAGGCTCCTACAACGTTCTCATCAAATTTAGGCAATGATTGGACATATTTAAACAGATCCCACCAGGCCTTTGGTCATGATCATTGTCCTCCTCACTAAGCCTACCTTCTACTTTCACCTTAGCTGTTTTAACTCTACTTTCCTCTCTAATTGCCAACTTCCAAAGTTCAAACACTCACTCTCTTCTGCTCGGGCATTCCTCTCCTTTTCTTTTTAAGGATAATTCAAACTGTTCAATTTCCTTTTCTCTTTCTTTTTTGTTCTACCAGGGCTATTCTTTGTTTTACTTTTGTATTGAATTCAAGCTGCTTCATTTATAATTGAATTTTAGCCATTTCTGGAAATTTTAAATGTCAAACTATTATTGCAATTATCTCCCCTTCTCTCATAGATCCAGGCAAGCCTAACTCCAGCTTGCCTGCTATTCCAACAGCTTTGCCTTGCTCATTTTTTGTAAAACTCCCAAAGTCACTTCTTCCACCCCCAGAAAACTTTTAGTGACCTTGAAATACAAACAAAAAGAAAGGAATCTAGCATAACTTAATTGGAAAACTTAACTGAATAATAGATACAGTACTTATTACTAATTGATTTTTCCAATGCAGTAAAATCCCATAAACACATCCCTTTGCAAAAAAGCAAATTCAGACACAGATTCTTACACTGCAGTTCTCCAATCCAGGAGGAAAATTTGAGAGAAAGTAGCAGCTAGGATTCATTCTCTGACACTTCCAATTCTTCCGAGACCCCCAACAGCTCGAGTGCTATAGCTAAAATAAAACACTAGAAAGCCTAGTCTTTTGAAAGCTAGACACACCCATTCAAGCTGTTTCTATTTTTCCAACTTTCTAAAACAAAACCTAAAGGCCTCATACGTTGTTTAGTTTAGTGATTCTGCAGACTGCTTGGCACCTCTGCCTTTACAACTTCTCTTCAAATAAAAACCAGGATAAAATAACCTTCTAAAGTGACAGCATTGTCACAAACCTTCCTCACTGACACTTTAGTTGTGTTCCAGACACCCTTGCAGAGGCCATAGCTCTGGCTGGCTGTAGACTGAACAGGTGTTAGGCCAAAACCACAGTAAAGATCCACCAATAGAAGCTTAGCTCAACAAACAATCCTCCGACATCCAATCACAATCCAGTGATGATCTCGAAATCCTCTCATGACTCAACTCGGACCTTACACTTGATCTTAGTCAAAAACCCAGGAAGCGAACTGGTCACTTATTTTTGCAAGAATATACTTTATTCACAAAAAAAAAAAATTTATGTACATAGTCCAAGTGTATCAAAAAAAAAACAAAGATGAGTCTCTCTCGACACTAATAACTCATCTGCAAACCTGATTCCTGACCAGTCAAACCTATGTCTGCAAACTTCTTCTCAGTCATGGCGGCTGAGCCAACTTCTCCCAGTATCCTTCTCAGTAAAATGGCAGTTTCCTTCCCTAAAGGACATTAGCGAACCAGATGGGTTTTCCCGACAACCGACAATGGGTTCTTGGCATCATTCGATTCTTAATTTCAGATATTTTATTGAATTCAAATTCCATCATCTGTCGTGACAGGATTTGAACCCTGGTCCCCAGAACGTTATCTGGGTCTCTGGATTAGCAGTCTTACGATAATACCACTAGGCCCTTGCCTTCTTTACGTCCAAGTAAACTACATCAAAAGAATTGCCTTTATCTACACACTTGGTCACCTCTTCAAAAAAATTCAATCAAGTTGGTCAGACATGACCTCCCCAAGACAAAACCGTGCGGACTGATCTGCCTCTCCAAATGTAGATTAAATCTGCCCCACAGAAATTTTTCCAATTGTTTCCCGATTGCCAAGACAGATGGATTGGCCTGTAGTTTACTGGTTTATCCCTTGTACGCTTCTTGAATAATACCACATTGGCTGTCCTCCGGCACCTCTCCTGTGGCCAGAGGGGAATTGAAAATTTTTACCAGCACCCCTGTTATTTCCTCCCTGCTTCACTCAACAACTTGGCATACATTTCATCCCGCCCTCAAGATTTATCTATATTTTAGCCCACCCAACCACTCAGAAGTTCCTCTCTGTTAATTTATTTAATTGTATCACAGACCTTTTCCCTGATTTCTACACCACATCATCCCTCTGAATAGCAAACATGAACATAAAATATTCATTTAAACTCATCTACGTTCTCTGGCTCAATGCACAAAATACTTCTGTGGTCCCTAATGGTCCTCATCTTTCCCTTGTTATATATTTACCCTGAATATACTAGTAAAATAATTAGGATTTTTTCTTTATTTTGCCTGTCATTATACGTCCATGCCCCTTTTTTTTGCTCTCCTAATTTCTTTCTTTAAGTTCCCTTTTCCACATTCTATACTCCTCTTGGGTTCCTGCTGTTTTAAGTCCCCAATATCTGCCATAAGCCCCACTTTTTTTTTTAAAAAACTTTATCTAATCATGTATATCAACATTTAGGATTCACAGGATTTAGTGGTCCCACCCACTATTTTTATTGGAAAATGTTGGCCCTATACTGTTCTGGCCTAGATTTACCTGAAGTACCTGCTCCCAGTCTACTCTGACCAACTCATTCTGATCCTATTAAAATCAGCCTTCCCCAGTTGAGGGCTTCAATTTCAGGCCCATCCCTGCCCTTTTCTATAATACTGTTGAATCTAACGGATTATGATAACTGTGTGTAAAATGCTTCTCCCACTGATACCAGACCCACCTGCCCACCTTCATTAGCAAATATCAAGTCCACAAACGCACCCTCACTTGTAGGGCCTTCCCTGTACTGGCTTAAATAGCTGACATGGATGCACTAAGAATTCCACTCCCTGCAAACCTTTCATACAATGACCAAACCAATTAATGCAGAGGAAGTTAAAATCCCCAGCTATCACTATTCTACTGCTTTTGCACATCCTTGAAATTTACGTACATATCTGCTCTATTTTTCTTGGACTGTTAGGAGGGCTGTAGTACATTCCCAGCAAACTCCTTTTTGGTTTTCAAATGCTACCCATATTGTTTCATTTGAGAAGCCTCTTGAGGCATGATCCTTCCCTACAGCTGTATTTGACTCCCTTATCTGCAAAACCTCCTCCTCTTTTACCTCCTTCCCTGTCTCACTTGAAACCGTATATCCTGGATTATTGAGCGTGGATCAGGAGGCTTTTGACAGGATATCATGCACCTACATGAGGGATGTGCTCTCCAAAATGGGGCTTGGGGAGGGAATCTGCAATTGGATCCAACTGCTCTACACCAACATCAGTACTGCAGTCTTAATCAATGGGTGGGAATTAGAAAGCTTCCCAATCAGATCTGGAGTCAGGCAGGGCTGCCTACATTCTGCTGCCTTGTTTTGTGTGTTGTGTGTTGTGTAGAGTTTTTTGCAAAATCCATCAGGAAGGATGTGAACCTGAGAGGGGTGACTATTTCAGGCAGCAAAGGCCTCCCTGCACATGGACGATATCACTGTTTTCTGCTCGAATCATCTGTCAGCACGCAGGTTCATGAGCATCTGTGATCAGTTCAAACTGGCTTTGGGAGCCAAGGTAAATTGATGCAAGAGCGAGGCCATGTTCTTTGGGTACTGGGCTGATCGATCTTTTATACCCTTTGCCGTCAGGACAGATTGCCTGAACGTGTTGGATATATAGTCCCTGCACCAGGGACAGCTGAAGCTTCCACAATTTGCTACGTACCACAGGAGGAGCATATGGGTGCTAGCTTTACTGCCATTTCATCTTTTCAGCCTCTTAGTAACTCTCTTTTCTAAAATCATTAAAACTACACTTATGTATGAATACTGCTAACTTACTTCCCAGACATTAACTGTACTTCCCTTCCCCTACATTGCTTACTTATATTGCTTTCCTACATTGACGCTGAGTTTAGAGACAGGCTTTGTGCAGGTATACAGTGAGCTGGAGGAGGTGGTTACTATTACATCATTTAAAAGGTATCTGGATGGGTACATGAATGACAAGGGTTTAGAGGGATACACGCCAAATGCTAATAAATGGCACTGAATCAGTTTAGGATATCTGGTCAGCACGGAAGAGTTGGACTAAAGCGTCAGTCTCCATGCTGTATAACTCTATGACTCTAGGGCCGTTTAGATTGTCTGACCAATGGCAAATGGAATTCAGTCTGGATAAGCGAGAGGTGATGCACTTGGGCAGCACGAATAAGGCAAGGGAATACACGACAAATAGTCAGACCCTGGGAAGCACCGAGGATCAGAGGGGCCTTGATGTGCATGTTAACTGGCCCCTTAAGGCAGCATGCAGATAGCATCACAGAGATATACAGCAAGGAAGCAAACCATTGGTCCAACTCATCCATGTGGACCAGATATCCTAAATTGATCCTGGAAAGTTAATATCCCTGCCATTACCACCCTACTATTCTTACAGATAACTGAAATCTCCTTAAATTTGGTTCTCAATTTCCCGCTGACTACTGGGGAGTCTACAGTACAATCCCAATAAGGTGATCATCCCTTTCTTCTTTCTCCGTTCCACCCAAATAAATTCACTGGATGTACTCCCCAGAATATCCTCCCCAAATACAGCCTGACCATTATCCCTAATCAAAAATGCCATTCCCCCTCCTCTCTTGCCCCCCTTTCTATCCTTCCTATAGCATCTATACCCTGGAACATTAAGCTGCTAGTCCTGTTCGTCCCCGAGCCATGTCTCTATAATAGCTATGATATCCCCATATCCCAGTCCCATGTCTCCAACCATGCTCAGAGTTCATCTGCGTTACTTGTCAGGCCTCTTGCATTAAAATAAATGCAGTTCAATTTATCAGTCCTACTTCGTTACTTGCTTTGCTCCTGCCTACCTTGACTATTGACTTGCTCCTTTTCCCAACTGCTCCAGCCTCAGGATGATCATTTTACTCACTATTTCTCTGGGTCCTGGGTGGCTCTAGCAAATCTCCCTGCCAGTATATTAGTCCCCTTCCAATTCAGGTGCAACCTATCCTTCTTATACAAAAATGGGTATCCTTCTCCCATGCATCACCTCCTCAGCCATACATTCATCTATTCTATCCACCTATTCTTAATCTCTTTAGTATTGGGAGTATTTGGCATTTGGGAGTAATCCAGATATTACTACGTTCGAGTACATACTTTTTAAACCATCTGTCCAATTTCCTATTTTCTATCCTCAGAGCCTCATCCTTTTCTCTTCCTATGTGGTTGATTCCAATGCATACAACAACCTCCTGCTGGTCTCTCTCCCTTTCGAGAATATTCTGCACCCTCTGAGGCATCCAGGAGTCAACACACCATTCTGATGAGTCGAATGGCCTTTTTTGTGGGCTGTTGGACCTCCATGACTCTGTTCACCAAAAACCAGCACCATCTTCACCAACAAGCATCTGAACTTATGGTTTGTTAACCTACTGCATGACAGCTTTCATTTTTTTTTCCCATTCATTGATATGGGTGTTGCTGGTTAGGCCAGTATTTATTGCCCATCCTTAATTGCCCAGAGGGCAGTTAAGACCCAACCACATTGCTGGGGTCTAGATTTACATGTAGGCCAGACAAGGCAAGGATGGCAGATTTCTTTCCCTAAACAACACTAGTGAATAAAATGGGTTTTTACAACAACTGGTAACGTATTTAGGGCCAGGTGCATATTTCAAATTTTAATCATTCTTCATCTGCCATGGTAGGATGCGAACCCAAGTCCTCAGAACTTTGGCCCAGGGCTCTGGATAACTAGCCTAGTGACATCATCACTATGCCTTCACCACTCCCATTTAACCGGAACAAAACTACACATAGCTTTCTGGTCCTGCTCATTTCTGAAACTAAAACACACCACAGAATTGATTGTAAAAGCTACACCCATTAATTTACATAGAACTCTACATCTATACTTTTCCTAAAATAGTTATTGATGCAATCTGAAAATTATGATCTATTCAGACTAAACACTTCAAAAACAAAATCATTACTGCTTTTCCTAAAGAACTCCAATTGCTCATGATTAATACTTTCACTTGGGTGTGTTTAATGTATCAAAGTAACACAGTCGTGTTCAGTTTGTGCATTTTAGGTATTTCTTGAAAAATGAGTAGATCAATTTGCATACCACTTTTTGTGCCCTGCAGGTAAGATTGTAAAGGTTACTATGCTGAAAGAATGTTGCAATATGGGATGGTCACATCCGCCAGGTGCTGATGAAAGTCATTGCATCATTTGCTTGGCTTCTAGCCATGAGTTTCCCATAAATGCAGTCTGTTTGCTTGACCTCTGATACAACCTGCAATTTTCTCAAGAATGGACACCTTTCCTGATCATATCTGTAAAAAAAATCTTGAAGGAGTCCTTGTGGTAGTCATTTCATATCATTCATTTGATCTCTATTTGTGATGAATAATATGTCTGCAAATTTAACATGGCCAATATGTGTATGATATATTATCATTTTGGGAATTTGCATTTTAAAGTAGAGCTAAAATAGATGCATGGTTTCAGTTCTGTTCAGGTCTTTTTTTTAAAAAAAGGGTCAGGTGGTCATTTGGAAGACTTATGATTTCATTTCAAGGAAGCACATGATTCAATTAAAGTGCTCAGCAGGATACCTCTGTTGTTAATTGAAGTGTTTACTTCTGACATATTGGTCCAGCTACTTCAATGGCCAGAGAGTTGTTGGAGCAGAGCAGACTGTGGTTGTGCATCAGAGAATCCCACACACAACAGATTCTATTGGAACTACCTGGGACATTGAAGATTCTGATGGGTAATTCCTGTTTCTGGAGTCCTTCAAAAAAGTCCATTAAAGTCAGAATTCAGAATTCAGAAGGTCCCAAAAGTTACTCAGGAAATGTTTGCAGATTTTAAACCTTTTCTAACTCCAGGGTCACTGTTAAACAGAGCCTACGACTCTCACTCTCACTCTCCCCCCTCCCACACTGCTACACCTGCTCCAATCAATTACAACCCCTGGACCGCTGACTACCAACATCAAATAGATACCATTCCACCAGTACGAGAGTTTTAGAGGGAGCAGAATTCTCAAAATGCATCCAGTTCTGCTTTTTATGCCAGTACTTAGAAAACCCTACACGAGAGCGGGCAGCCCTGGACTTAATATCAGGTAATGAAGGATGAAGGTGGGCAAGTGGGAGAGTATTTTGCATACAGTAATCATAACTCTATTAGATTCAAGACCGTTACAGAAAAGGAAAAGGATGGGCCTGAAATCAAAGTCCTCAAATAGGAAAGGCTGATTTTAATAAGATCAGATATCAGTTGGTCAGAGTAGACTGGGAGCAGATACTTTTGGTACATCCAAGTCAGAACAGTATAGGGTCAACTGTTCTGACAGTTATCAATAAAGGTAATGATGGGACTGACAAATCCTGCGAACCCTGAATGTTGAGGATATAAAGGATCGACTAAAGATAAAAAAGGAGGCTTATGGTAGATATCAAGGGCTCAAAACAGAAGACCTAGAAGGGTTTACAATGTGCAAAAGGGAACTTAAAATGAAATTAGGAGAGCAAAGAGGGCATGAAATGATAATGGCAGGTAAAATAAAGAAAAATCCTAATTTATGTTACACGCACATTCAGGTAAATATTTAAAGAGAAACAATAGGACCCATTAAGGACAACAGAGATAATTTGTAGGTGGAGCCAGCAGATATAGAAAGGGTTCCAAATGAATACTGTGCGTTGGTTCTGGCAAATAGGAAGGACAGTGTAGGTATAGAAATCAGGGAGAAGGTCTGTAATCAGTTACCATGGACAGAGGAAGTTCTGAGTGGTCTGGTAGGCTTGAAAGTAGATAAATTTCCAGGGCCAGATAAAATGTATCACAGATTTTAAGTGAAGCAAGGGAAGAAATAGCAGGGATACTTGCAAAAAATTTTCAGATGTCAGATGACTGGAGGACAGTTTTCAAGAAAAGGAGCAAGGGACAATGGAGGACACTACAGGCCGGTCAGTCTAACCTCAGTGGCAATTAAATTATTAGGAGAAATTCTGAGAGACAGAATTATCCATTGCAGAGGCAAGAATTAATTGAGAACAGTCAACATGGTTTTGTTAAGGGGAAATAGTGTATGACCATCTTAATTGAGTTTTTTGATGGTTAGGTGTTTAGATGAAGGCAATGCATTTGACGAAGTCTGCTTGGACTTCAGCAAGACTTTCACTAAGATTCCACATGTGACACTGATTGTGAAGTTAAGAGTTCATAGTATCCAAGAAAATTTGGCTAATTGTATCCACAATTGGCCGAGTAGTGGGAAACAGATGGTGATGGTCAAGTAGTGTTTTTGGTGACTGGAAATCTGTGTCCAGTGAGGGATCAGTATTTGAGGCCTTTCCGTTTGTGGGTTTTTTAAATAACCAAACTTGAATGTAGGGGGTTGATCAGCAAGTTTATGGATGACAGAAAAATTGGTGCTGTAGTAAGCAGCAAGGAGGATAGCCTTAGATTAGAGGAGAATATAGACTGGATAGTCAGATGGAATAATCAAAGCAGGGAACGAGAGAAACAGTAGATCCCTGGGAAGTACCAAGGTTCAGAGGGACAATGTTGCGTATGTCCACTAGTTCCTCAAGGTAGTGGGCCATGAAGATAAAGTCGTTCGGAAGCCATATGGGATTCATGACTTTAGTGTCATAGAGTCATAGAGATGTACTGCACAGAAACAGACCCTGTGGTCCAACTTCTCCATGCCAACCAGACATCCTATGTAAATCTTGTTCTACTTGCCAGCATTTGGCCCATATCCCTCTAAGCCTGTCCTATTCATATACCCATCCAGAAGCCTTTTAAAGTGTTGTAATTGTACCAGCCTCCACCACTTCCTCTGGCAGCTCATTCCATACATGCACCACCCTCTGTGTGAAGAAGTTACCCTTTAGGTCCCTTCTAAATCTTTCCCCTCTCACCTTAAACCTATGCCCTCTAGTTTTGGACTCCCCCACCCAGGGAAAAGACCTTGGCTGTTTAACCTATCCATGCTCCTCATGATTTTATAAACCTCTACAAGGTTACCCCTCTGCCTCCACCACTTCAGGGAAAATAGCCCCAGCCTATTCAGACTTTCCTTATCACTCAAACCCTCCAATCCTGGCAATATCCTCTTAAATCTTTTCTGAACTCTTTCTAGTTCCACAACAACCTTCCCCTAGCAGGGAAACCAGAATTGCCCACGATACTCCAAAAGTGGCCTAACCAATGTTCTGTACACTGCAACATGACCTCCCAACTCCTATACTCAATGCACTGACCGATAAAGGCAAGCATACTAAATGCCTTCTTCATGATCCTATCTACTCCCCAGGACCATTAAGTGTATAAGTCCTGCCCTGATTTGCCTTACCAAAGTGCTGCACCTCACATTTATCTAAACTAAACTCCATCTGCCACTCTTCAGCCCATTGGCCCACCTGATCAAGATCCCATTGTACTCTGAGGTAACCTTCTTCGCTGTCCACTACACCTCCAATTTTGGTGTCATATGCAAACTTACTAACCATACCTCCTATGTTCACAAACAAATCATTTACATAAGTGACAAAAAGCAGTGGACCCAGCATCAATCTTTGTGGCACACCATTGATCACAGGCCTCCAGTCTGAAAAGCACCCTCCACCACCATCCCGTCTTTTACCTTTGAGCCATAGTCGAAGTATAGAGTTTAAGACAAGGAAGGTGTATGCTCAAATTGTATACAATGTTGGTTAGGCCACAGCATGGGCAGGAAATAGCAATAAGGGATTCATTTTCAGACAGACGACCAGTGACTATCAGAATTCCACAGGGATCAGCATTCAATCCGCAACCGTTTGTTATATATTAATGACTTGGAAGAAGGACATGAATGTACTGCAACCAAATTTGCAGATGATATTAAAATTAGGCAGAAAGGCAAGCTGAGAGAGGAATACAAGTGGTTTCATAGATTCATACAGTGCAGAAAAGGCCCTTCAGCCCATCACGTTTGCACTGGCATAAAGTGCATCAATTGGCCAATTGAGCATTATGTGGAGAAAACGAAGTTTTTCATTTGGAAGGGAGAATAAAGAAAGGATCAAAGATGATAGGGAGAAGGCAGGAGAATGGGTTTGAGAAATATCAGCCATGATCGAATGGCAGAACAGACTCAATGGACCGAGTGGCCTAATTTTGTTCCCTACCTCATGGTCTTATAATAGAGCATTGTTTAAACAGGGAAAAACAGTGGAAATCTGCAACATAGACTTGAGGGTACTTGTGCACACAACACAGAAAGCAAGCACACAGGTGCAGCAGGTAATCAGGAAGGTTAACAGAACATTGGCCCTTATTTCAAGGCAGTTGGAGTATAGAGTATACAAGTCCTATTGCAACTGTATAAAATACTAATTAGACCATATCTGGAGTACTGACAGCAGTTTTGGTCCCCTTATTTCAGGGAAGATTATTTCATTGGGGGTAGTTCACTAGGATGATCCCCAGTGTGGAGAGATTGTTTTATGAACAAAGGTTAACAGTGAGTTCTACTCACTGCAGTAGTGAAGAATGAGAGATGATCTCATTGAAACACGTAGGATTCTTAAAGGACTTGACAGGGTAAGGATGCTGAGAGGATGTTGTTTCACTTCCTGAGGGTAAACTGGAGGATCACAGCACATAGTCTCAGAATTAAGTGCTGCCAGTTTAAGACTGAAAGGAGTAGGAATTTCTTCTCAGAGTTCAGACTCTTTGGAACTCCTTGCCACAGAGAGCTGTGGGGGCAGAGTCTTTATGTATTTGAAGCTAATAAGGATAGATTCTTGTTCAGTAGGCACATCAAGGGTTACAGTTAAAAGGGCAAGAAAATTGAATGTGATCCTATTGAATGGCAAGAGACTGAAGGGCTTACTCTTGTCCCTACTGCATATGGTCTTATCATCTTATGGACTCCTAATTTTTAAACTTACTTTCTCACTCCCTATATTCTGCTTACAGGATCTTATCTTTTTTTAAACTTACCTATGCTGTTTATACTAATGTAGATGACAACCACTGGCTGCTCACCTACCCCTCCAGAACGTTCTGTCAATACCTTGAGACATTCTTGACCTTAGAATCAGGGAGGAAACATACCCTGAGTTTTGTTTATGGTCACAGAAATACCTGTACATTCTCCTTTTGATAGAATCCTCTATTATATGTTAATTTTAATGTTTTTCATGATGATGCAGAGGAGAAAAAAAAAGTTATAAATTGGAAAAACAAGGACAAATAGGAACAACAAGTTCAGGGAATACATGACAAATAGTAGGACCCTGGGAAGATCTTGATATGCATGTACACCATCCTTAAGGTACGAAGACAAGTAGATAAAGTAGCTAAGATGGCATATGGTATGCTTGCCTTTATTAGCCGAGACACAGCTTAACAGCAGGGAAGTTGTGCTGGAAGTGAATAAAATGCTGGTTAGACCACAGCTAAATATTGAGAGATGTTCCGGAATCTACAATTTAGGAGCAATGCAATAGCACTGGAGAAGGGGAGTAGGAAATTTGCCAGGATATTGCCTGGGCTGCAGAAGTTCAGTTATGAAGAAAGATTGGACAAACTGGGGTTTGTTTTGCTTAGAGCAGAGGAGATTGAAAGGGAACATGATTAAAATGAATGAAATTATGAGAAGCATAGATAAGGTGGATAGAAATAAACTTTTCCATTTGATGAAGGGATCAAAGACCATGGGGCATAGATTTAAGGTAAGAAGATTTAAGGCAGAAGATTTAAAGGAGATATGAGCAAAAGCTTTTATACCAAGAGTAGTGGAAATCTCAAACAACTCCTCCTTGCTCTTAAATACTATGACTCGAATAAGAAAGGCAAGTGAAATATTTGCCTCCTGAACTACTTTATCCACTAGTATTGATACCTTAAGTGACCAGTGTGCATACACATCAAGGTCCCTCTGATCCTCAGTGTTTCCCAGGGTACTACAGGTCATTGTGTACTCCCATGCCTTGTTTGCCCTCCTGCCTTTCACCTTATAATTACGTCCCCTGGTTATTGAATCTTTAGCAAAGGAGAACAGCTGCATTCTATCAGCCCTGTCCACACACCTCAATCTTATATATCTCTATCAGATTCTTCCTTAACTTTCTATGCTCCAAGGAAAATAACCCATACTTATCAAGCCTCGCTTCGTAGCTAAGATGTTCCATCCTAGGCAACATCCTCGTAAATCTCCACTGCCCCCTCTCCAATGTAATCACACCCATCCTGCAGTGTGGTGACCAGAACTGCACAGCATTCCAGCTGTGGCCTAACTAACATCTTGTACAGCGACAACATTATATTCCTGCTTTTATAACCTATGTCTTGACTGATAAGGGCAACCTCTTAGCTAATCAACGAGTAGTGTTGCTTGCAGTAAAACATGGACTATGTTCTGGAGCGATAAGTGTTAAGTAACATTCATACCATACAAGTGCAATGATCATCTCCAATCAAAGAGAATCTAACCATCGCCCTTGACATTCAACACCAGGTGCTTCTCCAACAATATCCTCCTAGTCACTATTAACAGGAAACATAGCCCGCTTGGTCTAATAAACAATGACTATCAGAGCAGGTCAGAAACTAAGTATTCTGTGACAAATGATTCACCGCCTGATGCCCTCTCCTCAAAAGCCTCTCCACTATCCACAAGACATGGGTCAGAAGTTTGATAAAAAAAACTGTCCATTGCATGGATAAAGGCAGATTCAAGAACAAAAATATCACTACTGCACAGTTCATCACCCTGCACACTACAAACTTTGTTCACTACATCATAGCTTCTGCAACTGCACATTGACAAACAACAACCTCTACTGCCCACAGGACCAACAGCAATAGACTCATGGGAAAACCACCTCTTGCAAGATCCCCTTTAATTCACACACCATGCCTTGGAAAAAGTGAAGGTATGGTCCTCTGTCAATGGGCCAAAATCTTGGAATTCCTCCCCAGTATCACTGTGGCTGAACTTCAATCACATGGACTGCAGCAATTTAAGAAGGGATTTCACTACCATTCTCTCAATAAATTGGAGATGGGCAAGAATGTCAATCTTGCCAGCGGTGCCCACATTCCATTAATGAGTTTTTAAAAAAGAAAACTTCATCTACACGAGTGGCTTCATTCAATTGAACTTGTTAGACAAAACTGTCCTTTACAAGTCTATTCTGGTGTTCTCTGACCAGCTGATATTTGCCTACATAACTAGTTTTCCTGGTCCCGATTGCAAATTCTTGTAACTAACCCATAAGAGATGTGAATCTATAACTTCCTGATTGCACTCACCAACCCAACTGTAAATCAGTGTCATCAGAAACTTTTCAATCCAAGGGGGCAACTCTTGAAAGAAAAACTTGGAAGATCAAACCAAAGCATTCCTCATGTATTTTGTACATTCTTCATTTCCTTAACTCCTTTCAGTGCAAACCATCAGTCTTCAGGATTGTCCAACTTCAGTCTTATTGTTTTGTCTATTTTTAGTTGAATTAAGTTTAGTGAATTCCAACCCTTTGATTTATTTATTTGTAGTTGTCCCTCTGGCACTTTTTCTTCTTTATGTCCATCGAAGATAGATACATATCCATTAAGAAATTGCCATTTCAAAGAAAAGAACAAAGAAAATCACAGCACAGGAACAGACCCTTCAGCTCTCCAAGCCTGCACTGACATGCTGTCCTTCACAACTAAAACCCCCTACCCTTCCAGGGACCGTATCCCTCTATTCCCACCCAATCGATGTATTTGTCAAGACACCCTTTAAAAGTACTATCGTATCTACTTCCACTAACCCCCCCCAACCCCTGGCAGCGAGTTCCAAGCACCTACCATTATCTGTGTAAAAAAAACTTGCCTCGTACATCACCTATGCCCCCCTAGTAACTGACTCTTCCACGTGGGAAAAGGCTTCTGACTATCCACTCGTTCCACGTCCGTCATTATCTTGTAGATCTCTATCAAGTCACCCCTCAACCTCCGTCATTCCAGTTAGAACAACCCAAGTTTCTCCAACCTCTGCTCATGCCCTCCATACCAGGCAACATCCTGTTAAATCTTTTCTGTACCCTCTCTAAAGCCACCACATCCTTCTGGTAGTGTGGCGACCAGAATTGAACACAATATTCAAAATGCGGCCTAACTAAAGGTTCTATAAAGCTGCGACATTACCTGCCAACTTTTAAACCCAATGCCCCAGGCAATGAAGGCAAGTATGCTGGATGCCTTGTTGAAAACCATTTCCACCTGTGTTGCCACTTTCAGTGACCTGTGTACCTGAGCACCCAGATCCCTCTGCGTATCAGTACTGCTAAGGGTTCTACCATTTACTGCATATTTTCCATCTGGATTAGACCTTCCAAAGTGCATTACCTCACATTTTTCCACTTAAACTCCATCTGCCATCTCTCTGCCCAAGTCACCAACGGTTCTATATCCTGTATCCTTTGACGGTCCTGATTGCTATCTGCAATTCCACCAACCTGCGTATCATCGGCAAACTTACTAATCAGACCAGTCACTTTCTCCTCCAAATATATATTTTGCAAACAGCAGTCGGTCCTAACACTGATCCCTGAAGAATGCCACTAGTCACAGCCCTCCATTCAGAAACGCACCCTTCCACTGCTATCCTCTGTCTTCTAAGACCGAGCCAGTTTATTATCCAACTTGCAAGTTTACCTCTGACCCCGTGTGACTTTACTTTCTGTATGAGCCTGCCATGAGGGACCTTGTCAAAGGCCTTACTCAAGTCCATGTCAACAACATCCACTGCCCTACCCTCACTGATCATTTTCGTCACTTCCTGAAAAAACTCAACCAAGTTAGTGAGACACGACCTCCCCTTCATAAAGCCTTGTTGCCTCTCGCTAATATGCCCACTTATTTCCAATTAGCAGTAAATCCTGTCTCGAAAGATCCTCTCCAATAATTTCCCTACCAGTGATGTAAGGCTAACCGGCCCAAAATTAGCTGGATTATCCTTACCACCCATCTTAAACAAAGGAACAACATTGCCTATTCTCCAATCCTCTGGGATCTCCCCTATCGCCAGTGAGGATACAAAGATTTCCCTCATGGCCCCAGCAATTTCCTCCCTTGCCTCTCTCAGTATTCTGGGGTATATCCCGTCAGGCCTTGGGGACTTGCCTACCTTACTGTTTTTCAAGACCCCCAATACCTCCTCCCTTTTGATCTCAACATGACCCAAACAATCTACATACCCTTCCCCAGACTCATCATCCACCAAGTTCTTCTCTATGGTGAGTACTGACGCAAAGTACTCATTTAATACCTCACCCATTTCCTCTGGCTCCACACATAAATTCCCTTCCCTGTCCTTGAGTGGGCCAACTGTCTCCCTGGCTACCCTCTCGCTCTTTATAAATGTGTAAAAAGCCTTGAGACTTTCCTTAATCCTGTTGGCCAATGACTTCATGATCCCTTTAGCCCTCCTAACTCCTTGCTTAACTTTCTTTTGACTTTCCTCGTTTCCACCCTTGCTTTGTGTGTTCCCAGCCTCCTAGCCTTGACAAACGCTTCCTTTTTCTTTTTGATAAGGTTCACAATATCTCATTATCCAACGTTCTCTAAACTTGCCATACTTATCTTTCACCCTTACAGGAACGTGCCAGTCCTGGGTTCCCAGCAACTTACACTTGAAAGCTTCCCACATACCAGATGTTGATTTTCCCTCCAACATCTGCCTCCAATCTACATTCTTCAGTTCCTGCCTAATATTGTTGTAATTAGCCTTCCCCCAATTTAGCACCTTCACCTGCCAACTACACCTACCTTTATCCATCAGTATCTTAAAGCTCAAAGTGATCACTGTTACCGATCTGCTCCCCTACTGAGACATCGACCATATGGCCAGGCTCATTCCCCAATACTATGTTCAGTATGGCTCCTTCCCTAGTTGGACTGTCTACATACTGTTTCAAGAAGCCCTCCTGTACGCTACTTACAAATTCTGCCCCAAGCAGTAAGTGAGACCCAGCCAATATATGGGAAGTTGAAATCACCCATGACAAAAATCCTGTTACTTTGACATCTTGCCAAAATCTGCCTTCATATCTGTTCTTCTATCTCCTGCTGGCTGTTGGGAGGCCTATAGTAAACCCCAAACATTGTGATTGCACCCTTCCTGTTCCTGAGCTCTACCCATGTCGCGTCGCTGTATGAGCCATCTGAGGTGTCCTCCCGCACTACAGCTGTGATATTTTCCTTAACAAGTAGTGCAACTCCTCCACCCTCTTTACAACCCCTCTATCCTGCCTGAAACATCTGTATCCTGGAATGTTAAGCTGCCAATCCTGTCTCTCCCTTAACCAAGTCTCTGTGATAGCAACATCATAATTCCAAGTACTAGTCCAAGCTGTAATCTCATCTGCCTTACTTGTTATACTTGACAACAGCCCGTCCGCAAAACGACCTTCCAGAAGCACTGATGCAGATCTTCCCCATGTCAACCAATCAACGTCACCACTCTGCTGCCCTCTTCCATTTCCTTAGTTTCAACAGGATGGCACAAACATGTTTAGGCAACCTCTCGAGCTTGCTCTAATAACAGCTATGTGACCTCAACCTCTTTTAGCATTTGCTGTTCTAAACTTTGTACTAAAATCATTCTCAAAACCGGACACCCTCACACTTGGGCATTTTGAATTCTACCCAGCAGCCACAATACAGGGGAGCAGTCTGCAATCACAAAATATGGACAAAAATATCCCACAAAGAGCAAGAAGGAAAATAAAAAGTGCACACAACTGGTGAAAGAATGAGGTGTGTACATCACTGACAGCTGCCAAATACAGTGGAAGAGGGCAGCTTTTCAAACAGGAATTCACACCAGGGAACATACAACTGAGAATACTTTCATTCAGCTGATCTTTGGGTTAGGTCTTAGATCAACAACACAAATCGTAAAAAAAAGCACGATCCTTGAATCCATGGTATTTTGATGCAAAGAATTCACCTCCCCCGATACTTGCTTTCAGCTCAATTGGAAACAAAGCAAAATAACAAGCTCTTCCCAATGTTTCAAAGCTCAAGAGCCATAAAACAATGAGTTTTAAGATGAGAGACAGTAATTTTTAATTTATCATGTTATGACATCTCCACAGTAGGAGAGACTTGAACCCAGGCCTTCTAGTTCAAAGACAAGGATTCCACCACTGTGCCATATATATCAGAGAGTACAGGGCAAGGTATTTTGTAGTATCCTTGACATGTATAGGTTACTTGAACATTGTTATTGCTTTCCCAGTCTTTTTAATTGCCCAATCTACAGCTTAGCCAGCCATTGTACCATGGACTTGGCTCTGGCTGCACAGAGGACTGTCACTCTTTTCAGCATCGTAGGAGGGAGCAAATATCCCTGTCGTTTAGAATACTGGACCAAAATCCCTGGATTCTTAACAGAACTTTTAAAACAAAAAGAAAAGCAGCTAGGCTGTGCTTTGGAATACAATATCACAGGGACAGCTGCCTGGAACCATGGTTCAGTTAGAAATCCTATTCACGTCTTAGCCCTATGGGAACAATGAACTAGACCTAAGACAACAACTTCAGACATCTTGGAATCAGAGGTACCAAGGCATTCAACCTGAATTAATATTCATTTGCAGAAATACTAGACATTCCACTCAATCAAAACACGTTTACACCTAATCTAAACTATTAGGAAGCCAATTCACCACAAAGGGGACAACAGAAACACAATGAAGGACACAGTATAACTGCTGGCCCTGATCTAGGAGTGAGAGAGCCATCCCCACCAGCTACCAACAGAAGAAGGATCCCAAATAGCTACTCTCCCCGAGTACTCTCTGCACAGCTATCTTACTGAAGCCTACTGTCACAGGGCTGGTCTGTACCAGGGGAATCAATGGCAACCGACCATGACCTCCGAAAACCACTGACATGACTGACAAGGCCTCAGACACATCCTGAGGTGAAAAACGGCTCATGAAACCACCACAAAGTAAGAAAAGCCAAGTTTTCAATCAGACCGAACGCCATCCGAAGTCTTCAGTGAAGCACTGGCTACAGCAAGTGGGAACAGCCAGCTGTATTTCAAAATTTTGTTTATCCCCAGTGGGGAGCCTATTTCCTCGAGACCCAAAGTATCTAACCTAGCTAGCAGGGAGGGGAAGGTGGGTTGGTGACAGTGCAGGGAAGCCCTAGGTCAGAAAGTCTGATTAAAATGTCTGTGTTTGAGACTACTGTTTAGTTTCTAATAATAATTAGCCTGTGTTAAGTTAATAATTGATAGTGTCAGTTTCACTGTTTTAAATTTGCCTTTTTAACTCTTGTATTCACCTTTGTTTTATTTCCCTATTTATTACTTTTGCCTTTTTATTTCTTGTAATATACTAGTCTTTGCATTTAATAAACGCAGAGATTCTTTGCCCTGAAACACCTGTCTACTGCCTTCTTCATTTCACATTCCTAATTTAAGTCCAGTGTCAGAACCAGGGATCTGGGAGTGATTCGAACCACCAAAAAAAATCAGCAGATTACTGATCACAAATGACAATCCCTACAGCATTCAGAATAGAGTACCAGTTGGAAAGCACAATGATCCCACATAGTCCTCCTTAACTGCCTGGCCGTCACATATTTGCCCTGTTCCTACAACCCTCAAGTTGCAAAGCAGCCACGTGTACAGATTGTAAATACGGCGCAGGGGTGTCACATGCTGCTCAAACCCCAAAATCCAGAATTTGAGTTCCTGCAACAGACAATTCCTGAATACACAGTTATCCAAGACACGAGAACCATTCTAAAACTTCCCACATAAAATAGAATGTGTGCCACAAGTTCAGGTTATCCTGCTATAGGGTCAGTTTGTTGGCCTGTAAAACCCTATTTAAATACATGAAGACTCAGCAATTAACTGATCCTTTCTACCAACATGCATTTATTTTTATAAAGGAGGTTACTTATAACATTTTACTTAACTTTTATCTAAAAAGATATAAATTTTAATTTACTGACATAATGAAAATCATTGAGCATTACTATGCTTGCTTATTTAATGGTAACTTTAATGAGTTCAAAAACGATGGCCAATGTGAAAGTCAAGGATGTATTTCACCCTGCCCCTATTAACTAATTCATTTGTCATTAAACCTATATTTAAATCACATATGGCACACAGTTCTCAGTTTGACAGTACAGTAATAATATTGCTCAACTAGATTTCCAGGGCTTAAGTTCAAGAAATTTCACTACAACTCCTCTACAGTGCTAAATTACCTTCCATGCCAACAGTGGACAGTACAAACTTGATTTACAGGCTTGATATTCAACCTGACATTTGAGAAGTTCTTGGCTTACATTTTAAAAAATAATCAGGAACCCTCTGATTGCAAAAGAACCAACACTTAATAATGCCAATGCAAGGGAAACCAGATGTTGGCATAAACGAAGGGAACAACTACTAGGCTGCTACTTAATCAGCACTTTAATGATATTACAGCATTTTTTTTTAAATTCACTTGTGGGATGTGAGCATCACTAGCTGCTCCAGCATTTATTGCCCATCTCTCGTTTCCCCCGAGAAGGCGGTAGTGAGCTGTCTTCTTGAACCACTGCAGTCCATGTGCTGTAGGTAGACTTACAATGCCATTGGGAAGGGAATTCCAGGGTTTTGACTCAAGGATACTGAAGGAACGACAACACGGTGGCTCAGTGGTTAGCATAACTGCCTCACAGCGCCAGGGAGCCAGGTTCAATGCCACCCTCAGGCGACTGTCTGTGTGGAGTATGCACATTCTCCCTGCATCTGCGTGGGTTTCCTCCCACAGTCCACAGATGTGGAGGCTAGGTGGACTGGCCATGCTAAATTGCTTGTAGTGTTCAGGATGTGTACATTAGGTGGGTTATAGGGAGATGGGTCTGGGTGGGATGGTCTGAGGGTCGGTGTGGACTTGTCGAGCCGAAGGGCCTGCTTCCACAATGTATGGATTCTATGGTTCTATGTCTCCAAGTGAGGAACAGAGTGTTGCTTGGAAAGGAACTTGCAAAGTGAAGGAATTCCCATGTATCTGCTGTCCTTATCTTTCTAGATGGAAGTGTTTGTGGGTTTGGATGGTGCCGTCTGCAGAGCCTTGATGAATTTCTGCAACTCACCTCGTAGATGGTATACATTACTGCTACTGAACACCAGGTTGGTAATGCCTGTATTGTCTGGAATGCACTAGTTGGACCATAAGGACACACATGCAAACTTGAGAGAACTCGTTGTGAGCTAGGAGACAAAATGTTCCAGACAATGCACGGAGTCCTCCAATCTCCCCAAACTTGCCTCTCTCTCCACTTGTAAGCATTAGCAGGATTAAAGTCCTGTTTAGTGCTAAAATTAAATTCTTTTGGGATCTTGCCTCTCAAAGACATCACAAGAAAAGTATGGCCTCCTAATATTGTCACTTGAAGAGTAATTCAGAAACCTAAGTAATGTTCTAGGGACCAGGGTTCAAATCCCAAAGAAAAAAAAACCGCAGAATTGTTATGGTGCAGAGAGTGGGCCATTTGGCCCAACATCCCTGCATTGACTATCTTCTGCCAAATGAAGATATTGTTCACAATTCCAAATTCACACAACCTTCCACAGTACCAGTAAAAACCAGCTCATCCTTTGCTCTAATGAAAGCCCTACACACCTCTGCAACCAAATGTTCAAAACTTCATGAACAGCTACAACCAGCGTCTCATTTTATAGTGCAGATTTGTTATCTTTGGACTGTGGGAGGAAACCCACGAAGACACAGGGAGAACGTGCAAACTCCAGACAGTCGCCCGAGGGTGGAATTCAAATTCTGTCAAGTCGCCTCTTAAGATTTGGACTGTTGTCCCCACACTTACCGAGGGTCCCTGGAGGGCGGGTCCAGCGACATTCCGACTACATCACTGTCCCCCTGGATAGTGGCAATCCCAGACCTTGGCAAATCACAGAAATCATAGGAACCCCTGATATTTCTGCGAGACCAATCCTTAACGGAAATCATTCTATGTTTGAAAGTACTTGCTCAATAACACATGGAAAAAATGAAGGCGACGGGAACAATCGGCAGAAAAGTCGTTCACACCCTGCTAAAGTGAAATATCACTCCAAAAATGATTCACTGTATCATCGAGGATTTGTAGGAAGACAACGGCCCGGTTTTGTCCGGAATCATTGATGGCAAACGAAGTCAGACCTCGATGTTCAGAAAGTATTTTGTAAATATTACAATCGAATGTTGTCCTGGGAAACAATTCCTACAAGTGGTGTAACATTCAAGTTAATTTTTTTTGTTTACATATATTATGAAAAGTATTCCGGCGGTGGAGAATACGTGATTGACGTATTTAAGAATGTGCTGAAATTAAGAGGAGAAAAGTAGCGTAAGAGTGTGTAACAAACCAGTTCACAGGAGAGCAGCTGACAATCTGTAAAGTGTGACTCACCCGGTCCTTCGTGAGGTCGTTGTGCTGGGGTTTTTGCACTTTCTTGCAGTTGCTGCTGTGGTTCCAGCTGATGGTTGCGCTGCGTGCCGGGGAGGGACTGTCGACTTTAATGAGCCGATGTTTTGTGGAGTTGCAGTTGCTAGTTTCGGCTCTCTCACTGTTGCTACGGTAAAAGGGCCGCTCTTCAGGCAGTTGGCTCTGCCGAGCAGTCCTTACTCTCCGCAGGCTGAACGCCTGCCACCCGCTGTAAGGATCCTCAAAATCTCGCTCTTTCTGCAGTCGGTAGGCTCTGAGCATGAACTCGGTGTCAGTCCGAGCCGGAGTCCCGCTGGCCCCTTCCCACCCCCCAAGCTCCGACTTCGCTGCCCGCGGAGAGCTGCGCCCCTTGTGCCTACCCCAGTTCAGGTACTCCCGAAGCCACTTGGCCATAACCGTAGACCCTAAACTCCACCACTCCAGTCAGCTCCTGTTTGCTCCGTTCCAAACGACACACACTGCCGCTTCACTCTTCGTCTACTCCGCAACCAGTAAAGCCAACGAGGCTCCGCCCATCCCCTTCACTTCACTTCCCTTCCTCACTGCGATATCCTCGCTCCCAACCCTCCCCCAAATCCCTACGTCTTTGCACCCAAATGTCCTAACCCAATCACTCCCTCACCCAACTAAATTAACCCTCCTCCACTCGGATTCCCCTCCTCCAATTTAGCGTACCTTTTCTCAAGGTTTCCACTCAACTTCGACACCACATCCCTCCTTTAACTATTCAACTCCCACCACCCATTCAACACTGAGTCCCCTTTGTTCTCCCCCACAACATTCTGCCCCTCTTTCTCTCCAGCAAATCTGTTCTCTCCCCATTTCTCCCCCCTTCCCCCCAGCTCTGCCTGTCCCCACTCTCTACGAGCCCCTTCCCTCCCCATTCGCCTTCCGCTAAGATGCATGGAATCCATGATGACTTGGCGGTGTGGATTCAAAATTGGCTCGCCCATAGAAGGCAGAGGGTAGCAGTGGAAGGGTGTTTTCTCAGGCCGGAGGTCAGTGACTCGTGGTGTTTGCCAGGATCCATACTTGGACATCTGCTGGTTAGGATATATATAAATGATTTGGATGAAAATGTACATGGGTGTTAGTAAGTTTACAGATGTTATAAAGATCGGTGGAGTTGTATAGAATGTTGTCAACAGACATAGTTGCAAGTATAGGCAGAGAAATGGCAGATGGAGTTTAATTTGTGTAAATTTGAGGTGTTGCACTTTGGGAAATCAAATGTTAAGGAAAAGTATACAGTTAATGGCAGCAACCTGAACAGTATTGATGTATAGAGGGATTTTGGGGTTCAAGTCCATAGCTCCCTGAAAGTGGCCATGCAAATAGATAGGGTGGTAATGAAGGCCTTTATTGGTCAGGGAATTGAGTACAAGTGTCAGGATGTTGTGTAGCAGCTTTACAGGACTTTAGTTTGGCCACAGTTAGAGTATTGCATTCAGTTCAGGTCACTATATTATATAGAGGCTTTGGAGAGGGTGCAGAAGAGATTTTCCAGGATGCTGCTGGATTAGAGGGTATGAGCTATAAGGAAAGGCTAGAAAAACTCAGGTTGTTTTCTCTGGAACAGTGGAGGCTGTGGGGACCCATGATAGACATCTGTAAAATTAGGAGATGCATAGATAGGGTTGATGGTCAGAATCTTTTTCCCAGAGTTGAAATGTCTAAAACCAGGGGGCATGCATTTCAGGTGAGAGGAATGAAGTTCAAAGGAGATGTGAGGGGTAAGTTTTTTATGCAGAGAGTGGTAGGAGTCTAGAACGTGCTATCAGGGGTGGTGGTGAAGGCAGGTACGATAGAGGCATTTAAGGGATTTTTAGATAAGCACATGAATATCATAGATCATAGAATCCCTACAGTGTGGAAATAGGCCATTCAATCCAACAAGTCCACACCAACCCATCCCCCTATAACCCACTTAATCTTCACATCCCTGAACACTATGTGCAATTTAGCATGGCCAATCCACCGAGCCTGCACATCTTTGAACTGTGGGAGGAAACCGGAGCACCTGGAGGAAACCCACGCAGACACAGGGAGAATATGCAAACTCCACACACACAGTTGCCCGGTGGTGGAAACAAACCCGGGTCCCTGGTGCTGTGAGGCAGCAGTGCTAACCACTGAGCCACCATGCCACCCTAAAGGAATGGAAGGATATGGATCAAGGGCAGGGCAGAAGGAATTAATTTAATTTTGTCATATTCGGCACGACATTGTGCACCGAAGGGCCTGCTCCTGTGCTAAACAGATCTATATTCTATGTTCTATCAATTATTTCTTATGGCTATGGACAGGTGGAATTCTGTTTACCTTCTGGTCTTGTCGGCTCAGCAGTTATTGGTAGCCCTGAGAGTGGACAAGATCATGAGGCAGTGGTGCTAGGGTTTCTTCTGCAGGGTCCTGGGGGAGTGGGGGCGGGGGAGGGTGGGGGGGTGGAATGTCCTCTCCTCTCACCCATGTTCAGTAAGTTGGTTTTCATTGTTATAACTGGTGGTGTGACCTGTACTGCAGCCATGAAGACATGAAAGGTAGCCTCAACATCAAAGGCAGCAGGAAGACCCAGAGCAGATTTCATATCCTCTTACTCTCAGGAAAGGAACGTATGTGATGAGCCTTCTGCAAGAAACTTATACAGTTTCAGGAGACAAAGCCATGTGGCACCTGGAGTGGCAGGAAACTCTGTGGGTCAAGGAGTAGGTGCCAGGCCATCTGCTCCAATTCACAGTTCATATCGGAGGCATGGTACTTCACTTTGTGAGCATATATGCATCTTGAATTGAGTCTGAGCAGACGGGCTTCGAAGTGTCTACTCTTCTTGCCTTCTTCGGTGGGGGAGAACTCATCCTTCTTGGGGAAGATTTCAATGGCACCCTCAAGAGGCAGGACCATAGCAGTACCCAGAAGAGCTCAGCATCAGTGGGTGGGGACGTTGAGCGACTTCATTAAGACCTTTTGCTTGGTAGACGTCTGGTGAAATCTCCATCCTGATTGCACTGCCCTCACCTTTGTGAGGTCTGGGGTCGGAATGTTTAGAATTGACCACCTCTACATTTCCAGGGCATACACCTCCTGTGCTCCAAAGGCCTCCATGCGGCAGGTGCCATTTTCTGATCACAACCTTTTATGGATGGAGCTCGTTCCGTTCAGTGCCAGAATGAGGTCGGCATACTGGCACTTTAACAACCAGCTGCTGGAGGACGAGCGGTTCCAGGACTTGTTTCGTGACTTCTGGACCGGCTGGAGGAGGAAGCAGGGGGGCTTCCCCTTCTTTATGCTCTAGCGGGATGTGGGCAAGACTCATGTCTGTGTTTTTCTGTCAGCAATATGCATGGGTGTCAATGAAGAAGCGGAAATCCAGGATTGAGGAGTTGGCGAAGGAGGTGCGCAACCTGGAGTAAAGTCTCAGTCAGCCCGACATAGACCCGTCCCTGTGGAGGCATAAAAATTTAAGAAGGCCACGCTCCAGGATCGGCATCTTGTCAGGTCCGGGATTGAGTATTTGAGGTTGTGGGTCCTGTTCTTTTGTGATCTGAACCGTAGCTCTCCCTTCTTCTACTTGCTGGAAAAAAGGCACGGGGTCCACAAGCAGCTCCTTGTTCTGCTAGCTGATGACAGATCCCTCATCTCGGATCCAGAGGACATCAGGGCCCAAGTGAGGGACTATTATATGGCTCTCTTCTCTCTAGATCTGTCCACCGAGGAAGCTCGCAAAGTTCTGTGGGAGCATCTGCTACGGCTCAGTCCCAAGGATGCCGAGAGGCTCGGTGCTCCTTTGAGTTTGGAGGAGCATATCAGCACCCTTGACCGTCTCTCCATGGGCACGTCCCTGGGGCTGGACAGTGGAGTTCTTCAGGGCGTTCTGGCATGTCCTGAGGGGCGACAATGTGCAGGTCCAAGGAGAATGTATTGCGATTGAACAGACGCCCCTTTCTTGGTGCAGGACAGTCATCACTCTGTTGCCGACGGAGGGATATCTCCATTTGTTAAAGAATTGACCCTCCTTAGCACTGATTACTCAAATCTTCGCCAGGGCACTTTCAACTCACCTTGGCACAGTGCTGGACCGCATGATCTACCTTGACCAGTCCTACACCGTCCCGGGCCAGAGCATCCACAACAACATCCACCTGGTGTGGGACGTGATCCCTGATTCTCAGAGGGCTGCCCTGTCAAACGCGTTTCTCTCCCTTAATCAGGAAAAGGTGTTCGACAGAACAGATCACGAGTATCTGCTTGAGACTCTGTGAGCTTTTGGGTTCGGGACACACTTTGTCACCTGGATCCGACTTCGTTATGCCGCCATGGACTGCCTAGTGAAGGTTAACGGGTCCCTGATGGTGCCCCTACACTTTGGGAGAGGAGTGCGTCAGGACTGCCCCCTGTCCGGCCAGTTATGTTCGCTTTACATGGAGCCATTCTTGCATAAGCGGCTGTCGTGTTTGGCTGTGCGCAGGCTTGGGCTGGAGGTGGTCCTTTTGGCATACGCCTCATGTTCACAGATCTAGCTGACTTATGGAGTATGCGTGGTCTACTCTGTGGTATCCTCCATGAGGATCAATTGGAGCAAGTGTTCGGGACTTCTGGTCGGGCCATGGCAGATGGACACCCTGCCAGAGGAGCTCCGCTGCTTCACATGGAGTACCACTCTCCTCCTCTACCTGGGAGTCGATCTTTATCCTGCTGAGGAATCCTGGCCAACGAATTGGCACAAGTTGGAAACCAAAGTGACCGTTTGCTTAGCACACTGGACAGGACTGCACAGAGTGTCGTCTTGCAGGGCATGAGTGCTGGTCATAAACCAGCTGGTGGCGCATGTTGAGGTACCAGCTGGTCACTTTGGTCCCTCCCCTTTGTCACAACCATATGAAAAGGCTCTTCATGGTTTTCTGGTACAAAAGACAACATTGGGTCAAGCTGCGGTTCTGGCTCTCCCGCTTGAGGAGGGCGGTCAGGCACACCTGTGCTTTCACACCCAGATAGCGATTTTCTGCCTTCAGACCCTGCAGCGATACCTTCCAAGGTGGTACGCCCTGATGACTTATTTCTTCCGTCAGGTGCATGGCCTCCATTATGACATGCAATTCCAGTTTGTGGAGTGGTCCGAGCCTCATGTCTACTTCCAGGAATTGCCTGTCTTCTATTTGGACCTGATCATAGTCTGGGACATGGTTGGCTCGCGCCAGAGCGCTCTCTCTATGGGAGTGGTGGCTGTTAGGGAGCTGCTACTCCGGAACAGGTTCCTCGTTGAGCGCAGTTTGTGCTGGCCATGAGAGGAGTGAGCTCAGGATGCAGAGCTGACTGGAGTCGGGCATACGCTGGATGGCGGAGGAATGGGCTAGATGACACCTGTGTAGTTTGCCAAGAGGATGTCGGTCCACCTCTGGTTCGCGACCCAAGTCATCTAGAGCTTGACGGACATGGTGCCCAACACAAGACATGCAGTGGGGATGTACCAGAGGGGATCTGTCTATCTATATCTGTCTGTCTGTTTATATCTATCTATCTGTCTGTCTCTGTGTCTGTCTCTCTTCCCCCCCCCCCAACTTTGATTTCGCTTGAGTTTATTTTGTTGTCGCCCATTCTAGTTACTGTCCCATGAGTTTGGTGAAGATGGAGCCAAGGAAGAACCATGTTTTTGTTGGTTTCTTTATTTTTGTCTTTTCCCCGCAATAATAAGGACTTTATTTTCATTTAACAAATCAAAGAATCAACGTCTCAAAGCAGTAAGAATGGACTTCACTCTGTCTTTCACTTGATGCTGTCTCTATCTCGGGAGTGTCTGTTGGGGGCAGTGTCAGGGGAGTCTTGCCTTTTTCTGTTTATATCTTTCGTTTAAAAGTGTCGAGGGTTGATTCTTGGACTGAAGGCCTATGACTAACAGTGTGCCGCAAGGATTGATACTGGGTCCACTGCTTTTCATCATTTACAAAAATGATTTGAATGTGAGTATAGGAGGCATGGTTAATATTGTTTGCAGATGACATCAAAATAGATTGTGTAGTGGACAGTGAAGAAGATTATCTGAGAGTACAATGGCAAACCAGGGCAGGACTGACAGTTAATGGTGTGGCTTGGGGAGTGTTGCCAAACAATGAGACCGAGGGGAACAGGTGCATAGTTTCTTGAAAGTAGAATCACAGGTAGACAAGGTGATAAAGAAGGCATTTGGCATACTTGTCTTCATTGGTCAGAACATTGGACCAAGAGCATTGGTCAGCTCTCACCCCAGTTTGAGAGCTGGGGTGTCATGTTGTGGCTTACAGGATATTGGTGAGGGAGATAGTAGGAACTGCAGATGCTGGAGAATCCGCGACAACAAGGTGCAGAGCTGGATGAACACAGCAGGCCAAGCAGCAGCATAGGAGCAGAAAGGCTGACGTTTCGGGCCTAGACCCTTCATTACCAATATCTAGGATATTGGTCTAAGATATAGAATACTGCATGAAATTTTGGTCACATTTCTATAGCAAGGATGTTGTTAAAATTGAGAGGGTGCAGAAAAGGATGTTGCCAGGACTGTATGGTTTGAATTATAGAGAGAGGCTGAATAGGCTGGGGCTTTTTTCCCTAGAGCATTGGCAGCTAACGGGTGACCTTTTAGAGGTTTATAAAATCATGAGAGGTGTGGATAGGGTGAATAGTGAAGGTGTTTTTCCTGGGGTGGCAGAGTCCAAAACTAGAGAGTATAGGTTTAAGATGAGAGGGGAAAGAGTTAAAAAGGACCTGAGGAGTAAATTTTTTTCACGCAGAGGGTGGTGTTTGTATGGAACAAGCTGCTAGGGGAAGTAGTGGAAGTGGGTACAATTAAAACATTTAAGAGGCATCTGGATGGGTATATGAATAGGAAGGGTTTAGAAGGATATAGGCCACATGTTGGCAAATGGGACCAGGTCAGATCGGGATGGGTGGTAGGCGTGCACAAGTTGTTTCTGTGACTGTGACTCTGAGTCTTAAATAGAAAAAGAAAAACTCACAGAAGCACACTATTTTGGCTTGAGGAAGAGGACTGCATTTTACTTTAAAAGAAAAACAATGGGGGTTCACAAGTGTCTTCGTATTTCACCCTGGAGCATGTTGCAAAGCAAGCAACCGAAACAGAAAGGCAGGGATTAAGGGAAGGAATGACTAGGTTATACAGTCATGTGACATGTGAAAATGCCAAAGAGTCACAATTCCTTTAAGAGCTCCAGAGCAGCTAGAAATTGAAGAGATTTGGCAGAAGCCGGATCATGTTGCAAGTAACTTGTCCACATCACTGTGTGACATGGTGTCTCTATGCCTCAGCGAGATGTATCAAGGACATTCTGTGTCATGTATGTTCTCAATTTAAACTGATGCATTTTCATGCAATCACCACAGAACTGTTTATGCAGCAAACAGTTCAAAAGGAGACAAAAGGATTTCAGTAGAAAATCTGTGCTTTGTCTGGAACAGAGGGAATTTGCTATCACAGCAGATGGCAGTCACATTGCACTGTTAAACAACAGACAGGGATTCACACATTAGAAATGGTGCAGTAGACAAAAATGAACATATTGCAGTCAAAGCAAAAATCCATACATCTGATTAAAAGAGCATCAGTGGCTACAGAGTATATCTGAAGAAGTATCTAGACGCCCTTCCTATCACCAGCATAGCTTTTGTGGAGGAAATGTTTGACATCAATTTTACATTTCTACTTAAGTCTTGGGCTCATAACACTACAGAGGAGCTTCCTATAGTTTCCAATCTTGATGTCTAAGAAGGTCTAATTTTCCTGAACCTAATTCTGTTGCTGCAGATGGTGAAGTCATACATTCTGCAGGGCTTGCTAAGATGTCATTATCTGGACAAGAGCAGTCTGGTGCAGAGTGTGGAAATATCACAGTACCTACAGACAGAGAAACTCTTGCACGAGGAGCAGCAAGGAAATGATCAATCCTTCACCTTCAGAATAGTCTTCATTTTCTTTTCATCTATCTGATTCATTGCTGGATGAGGTGGTGGAGAACACTTTCATTGTCACTGTAGCAGTGCATGGTACAGCTGGGGAATTCTTCAAGAGAAAAGAAAGTTTTTCATTTCTTCAAGCTGCTACTTTACTGTTTCCTTTTTTTGGGATCTTTGATACTTCAGATCATGAAGACTTATTTTTTGAAGCAGTACTTCATAGGCCAGTCTTCACTGTTTTTGCCTTTAAGTTATTATCAGTGTCACAGCCTGTTTGCAATTAAGAGGTTGGCATCCCAAAATACCAATATGCCTGTATGACAAGGAAAAAAGAATGAAGTATGTACTACCTCAAAATGACCCAAAGGAAACAAATTGGGAGGCCAAATATATTGAAGAAGAAAATATGATAATTTTTCCTTATTTATTCTTGTGATGTGAGCATCACTGGTGAGATAAAATGTTCGTTGCTAATCCTTAATTAACTTTTGTATCAGGTGGTGAGCTGCCTTTTTGAACTGTGATGAACCTATATGTTGTAGGTGCAATATGGTGGGGAGGGAGTTCTAGGATTTTGGCCCAGGTAGTGAATGATTAGTGTGGATTTGGTTATTCCTCTGCTCTGCCTCTGTTGTCCTCCTTTTCCTGGATGGTAGAGATTGTTTTGGAAGATGCTCTGATTCTCTGAGTCGCAGTCACATTGATTCATTCTTTCACATTGATGCCACTTTCTACTATTGGTGAAAGTGATGGTTGATGTTGAGTAAATATGTTGCTTTATCCTGGATAGTATTAATCTTGTTGAAATTTAGACCCAGCCTCCCACCCTATTTCCATAAACCCACATTTCTCATGGCCAAGCAAAGGAGCCTGCACATCCCTGGACACTATGGGGAATTTACCATGGCCAGTCCACCTAACCTGCATAACTTTGGACTGTGACATAAAGACAGTCACCCAAGGCTGGATTGAACCCGGGCTCCCTGGCACTGTGGCAACACTACAAGCCACTGTGCCGCCCTATCACCTGAATGGAGCTGAACATTCTGCAATCATCAGGAGCATCCCTACTTTTGACCTGATAACGGAGGGAAGGTCATTGATGAGCCAGCTAAAAATGGTTAGGAGACTGTCTTGAAGGTAGACAACTCCTACAGGGATGTCCTACGACTAAGATGATGGGCCTCCAATAACTTTGTGACAGATATGATCCAACCATTGGAGAGTTTCCCCCAAATCCCATTGACTCAACTTTTGCTAGGATTCTTGATGCCACAGTTGGATAAACACTATCATGATGTTAAAGGTACTGCTTTTCACCTCAAACTCTTTTGTCCATGTTTTACCCAAGGGTGTAATGAAATCAGGAGCTGAGTAGCCCTGGCTGAACCCAAAAACAGTGTCAGCGAACTGGCTATTGCTGAGGGAGAGCCATTTGACAACACAATTGTCCATTGTCATTTTGCTGGATCTCCTGGTGGAGAAAGATAAAGTGTTGGAGTTGGTAACCTAAACTTTACTCCTTTATTCTCATTGTCTGGCATTTTAAAGTTTTATTTTATTGGAGTCATGCAGAACTGACACTGGTTTCTATTTCTGCAATAGGATCTAAAATGTCTGTTCTATATGTCAGTGCTTGACTTCCAGTCCTTCCTTTAATTTGTGAACTTTGTTCTGAGTCCACACCAAGGTGTAATCAATCAAGCACAGTAGGCATCAATAGCAACAAACTGATATAATCCAACATAGAACAACTGACCACAATACCCCTGTTTCACTAGTGAGCTTAACAAAGCTTAGAAAACACGTGCAAGATTCAAAATCATCCCAAAACCTCAAGAAAAGATAATTCATTTCCATATTATAACTATGGACTTTTTTCTCTGCAGTGGGTCAGCGAGTGCCCCGGTATCAATCATGTAAAAGTACTTTCCCACAAGTAACAACGTTTTCTCTGTCTCTATACCATTGTACCTCTTCATCATTTTAAAGACCTCCATTAGGTCAAACCTCACCCTATAAATTATGCTAAATTTATGTGACATCCTCTCTTTTAGATGAACTTTGAATCTTCAGTTTCAAGACGAGTTCAACCTGAACATCAGTTCCAACATTTCCACAAGCTTACATGGCATTCCTTTCTGGATTATTTAAGCAGGTGTTTGTTTTAATAAATTTACTAAAATAACAGATTAAGATATTTGGTAAGCTACTATTTGGTGACATATAACCCAAGTTCAGGCTGTACATATAAATATTTTGGAGCTTATTGCCTTTAAATTTTTGTTTTCTTTTCTCTCCTTCCCACTTTCAGGAATTTGAATGATGATATTTTCCTAATTCTGCCCTTTATGCCAGGGCTACCTTTAGGAAAAATTACACAGGCATGGCTCCTAATTTTCAATCTTCTGCACTAAAGTATGTTTTAACATGATTCTGATGGTCAAGGTGAGGAGTACACAGCAGGGAAAGGTTGACTTTTGATCTTGCTGTAATTGGGTTGTGCTTCCACAGGTATGAGTTACTCTTCACCACATTCCAGTTTACTTGTATTGTGTTTGGATAATTGTGATCTCACCAAAGGGTTCACTGAGCATTGGCATGGTGAACCTTATCATGCAGTATAATTATTAGTCAACCTAATAATTCTGCCAAGTAAAAAAAATTGGCTGTATTGTTCAAAATTGACTTTTCTATGAGAATGCGGAGGAATTATTCCAGAAAGTACACTATCCACCTTATCAGTGGAAAATTGTGCTGTTAAGGTATGAGTTATGGTAACTAAAATACAAAAAGCTCAATTCTCTTAATATTTGAAACTGTGTAAAAAATGCACAATGTACAGCAGAGTAAGGGCATCTTTCCAGATTCAAAAATATAGGATTTAGGAGAGTGACTGAGAAATCAGTTCCAGTCTTACAGATGGGGCTTTGGGTTATAATGATATCCTTCTGATTGCATTATAGTCAAACAAACTGAAATCTATAATAGGTAACAACAATCTTTGTTATAGCACTGACACTCAAACATTGTGAACAGAAGAAGAAAATAAGCAATAAGGTCCTGGCAATTTCACAGAATCACAGAATTGAATGATGCAAAAAGGAGGCCATTCAGCCCATCTTGACTCTACCAGCTCTTTAATTAGTGCCAATCTCCTGCTTTTTCTCATATTCCTGCACAACTTTACTGCCCAAAAAAAATCCAATGCCCTCTTGAATACCTCAAGTGAAACTGTCTCTAACACATTTTCAGGCAGTGAATTTGATACTCACTACATCACCCTAACTTCTTTAAATCTATGCCTTCTCATGCGTTTTTCTTATACAAGGGAGAAAAGCTTCTATCAACAGTATCCAGCCCACCCATGATTTTGAAAACCTTGAACAAATCTTCTGCCCGAGGAGAATAGTCCCACCTTTATCAATCTATCCTCATAACGGAAGTTTCTCGTTCCTGGAACCATCTTTGTAAATTACTTCTGCTCCCTCTCTAATGTATCCACATTGTTCCACACTATACATGAGACTCCAGCTGAGGTCTAACAAGCCTTTCATACAAGATCAACATCACATTCTTGCTCTTGTACTCTATGCCCCTACTAATAAAGCTGAGAATACTGTATGTTTTATTAACTGATCTCCTCCTGCCCTGCCATCTTCAATAATCTGTGCACAACATCTGTGAAAAGGCCATAATTCATAACTGTTCTAATTTTAACCTAAACTCGACAATCTTGCAGATGGATAGTTTTTCATTCCATTGATAATCAAGAAATATCTACCTTTGTTTTAAAAATATTTATCTAGGCTCCTCTGCTCCTGCACCTCTTTTAGAATTATACCCCTATTTTATGTTGTCTTTCAGTGTTCTGATCAAAGTTCATCATCTCACACTTATAGAACATAGAAGAGTACAGAACAGGAATAGGACCTTGGGCCCACAGTGTTGTGCCTTGCCTGACGCCAAATTAAGTTAATCCCTTCTTCCTGTCCATAATCTCTCTATTCCTTACGAATTCATGTGCTTATCTAAAAGTCCTTTAAATGCCCCTATCATATCTGCCTTCACCACCACTCCTGGCAGCACGTTCCAGACTCCTACCACTCTCTGTGTAAAAAAAACTTGTCCCTCTCGTCTCCTTTGAACTTTACTCTTGTCACCTTTAATGCATGCCTCCTAGTTTTAGACATTTCAACTCTGGGAAAAAGATTCTGCTTGTCAACCCTATCTATATATCTCATGATTTTATAGACTTCTATCAAGTCTCCCCTCAGCCCCAGTTTCTGCTGCTCAGGAGAAAATTACCTGAGTTTTTCTCACGTCTCCTTATAGCCCATACTCGCTAATCTAGCAGCATCTTGGTAAACCTCATCTGCACCCTCTCCAAAGCCTCCATATCCTTCCTGTGATGTGGCAACCAGAATTGAACACAATACTCTAAGTGTGGCCAAACCGAAGTCCTGTGAAGCTGACTCGTACTCAATTCCCGGACCAATAAAGGCAAGCATTTCATGGTCCCTTCTTGCTCTCTTCATTCCCTGCTTGAGTTATTTCCTGCTTTCTGTATATTCCTCATGGGCTCCATCCAATTTTACCTTCCTAAACTTTACATATGCTTTTTTTTTTCATTTTGACTAAATTCACAACTTCCCTCATTATCCAAGAGTCACTTACCTTGTCATCTTTGTCCTTCCTCCTTACTGGAACGTGCCAGTCCTGAACTCCGATAAGCAGGTGTTTCAACAACTCTCACATATCAAATGTGGACTTGCCTGATAACAGCTCCTCCCAATTGACAGTCCCTAGCTTCTGCCTAATACTGAATTCGCCCTCCCTCAGTTTAGTCCTTCCTTCAAGGTCCTGACTCCTCATTATTCATAATGGTCTTAAAACTTAAGGAGTTACCGTTTCGATACCCTCTTGGATATACTTAACAAATTCTGTCCCATGTAAGCCTCTTGCTCTAAGGAAGTCCCAGTCAATATTGGGGAACATACCCGCTATGACAACCCTGTTCTTATCGCATCTTTCCATAATCTGCCTACATATTTGTTCCTCAATATCTTGATGGCTGTTGGAGGGCCGATAGTATATTCCTATCAGAGTGATTGCACCCATCTTATTTTTGAGCTCTACCCATATTGCCCCAGTGGATGAGCCCTCCAGCATATCCTCTCTGAATGCAAATGTGACATTCTCCCTGATTAGTAATGCAACTCCTCCACCTCTTTTACCTTCCTCCCTATCTCATCTAAAACAACAAAACCCTGGAACATTGAGCAGCTAGACCTGTCCCTCTCTCAACCCTTCTCTGCATTGAACCGATTTGACACCAGACCATCCACTCCACCAAATTGTCAATGTTCTTTTGAGGTAACACACTATCCTCCTCAGAGTTTATAGTTCTTCCAAGTCTGGGTTCTGCTAAGGCCATTCAGCTCCTGACCTCATCACAGCCTACATTCAAACATAGACAAAAGCCAGATTCACTTAGAGTGTCCCTTCCAATCCCATGACCACTTCCGTTGAGAAGGACAATGGCAGCAGACACATGGAAATACCACCACTTGCAAGTTCCCCTACAAGCCAGTCACCATCCTGACTTGGAAATATATCACTATTCCTTCACTGTCATGGAGTCAAAATACTCGAACTCCCTATCGGCACTGTGGGTATACCTAAAGCGCATGTACTGTAGCAGTTCAGGAAGGCAGCTCACCGCCACCTTCTTAAGGGCAACTGGGAACAGGCAATAAATGCTGTCCAACCAATGAAGCCCACATTCCATGAGGGAATAAAAACAAAAGTATCATCCGCAAACTTGGAAATTGTCCCCTAGTTCCAGACCATTAATATAAATCAGACCCGACAAGGCATCCTCTCGGCCTGTTACGACATTCTGCCGGACCAGCATGGCTTCAGCATGCACTTCTGTCTCAAGGTGATTCCAGAGCATTCTCCTGGTCTCGTGAACTATGAGCTGAAGCCACATAACTGAAAGCCTGTACTTCAGGGACCTTTGTACCTAAGATGGCGCTGTAAGCAGCGACTTATACATTTAAGCGTCACCGGACCCAAAACATTAACTCTGATTTGTCTTCACAGATGCTGCCAGACTGGCTGAGGTTTTCCGGCAACTTCTGTTTTTGTTTCTGATTGACAGCATCCACATTTCTCTTGGCTTTTATTTGTAAGGTCATTGTATTCATTTGTGTACATGAGACAATAAAGCTAATTCTAATTCTGATAGAAGAGATCTGAGTGATTCAATAGCCCCTCCTGTTCCTTTATTCCAAATAAACCAGGACACAAATACAACTGATGAACAGAAAGGCATGGAAGAGCTGGGGACAAGACGCAGCAACGGGAAACCAGACCTTGAGCAAAGTTTGTGAGCAGGGGAGAATGTACAGAACAACTGGAGTAGGTCATTCAGCCCCTTTCCGATTGCTCAGAATTTCAGACGAAAGGGCAAGTAGTCTCCTCTTTCCGGGCTTGAGTACCTTTCCCCATGTCCTTACCCCAACCTCGTATTCGAGGGCTTACACGAGTCTTTGTCATCACATGGGCTGCTATCACAAACAACCCATTGTCTGTGACTAATAGTCCCCATTAGCAGCTGTTTTATTTCAGTCCCTCATCACTGATCAATACTGATTGCTCATCCCTAATTGTTCTTGAGAAAGTCGTGGTGAGCTGTCTTGAACTGTTGAAAGTTATATATTCTCTCTAATGTATTACATCACAGGACCCTCCTCTTCCAGAACCTCATCAGTTTTTTAGTGAAAGCAGAGATAGTAGGGACTGCAGATGCTGGAGAATCTGAGACAACAAGGTGCAGGGCTGGATGAACACAGCAGGCCAAGCAGCATCATAGGAGCAGAGAGGCTGACGTTTCGGGCCGAGACCCTTCATCAGAAAAGGGGGAGGGGAAGGGGGTTTTGAAATAAATAGGGAGAGAGTGGGAGGCGGATAGAAGAGGGATAGAGGAGAGGATAGGTGGAGAGGAAACAAACAGGT
>NC_063334.1:46647663-46669290 GCF_021869965.1 Rhincodon typus
TGGAGTGGGTGAGAGGGGTGGAGAGGTTGAGGCGATTGATGTCTCGGCGGCAGTTGGAGATGAAGAGGTCGAGGGAGGGTAGGAGGCCTTGGGGTGGTGTCCAGGAGGAGGGGGCGTGTTGGAGGCGGGAGCAGGGGTTAGTAGAGGGAGGGTTAGGTTCACAGTTAAAGAAGTAAGCGTGGAGGCGGAGGCGGCGGAAAAACTGCTCTATGTCCAAGCGTGAGCGGTATTCGTTGATCTGTGGGTGGAGGGGGACAAAGGTGAGCCCTTTACTGAGGACTGACCATTCGTCCTCAGTAAGGGGTAGGTCTGGGGGGATGGTGAAGACTCGGCAGGGCTGGGTGCTGCTGTCTCCTCTGGAGCTGCTGGCTGTGGAGGCAGTGGGCGGAGTTGCCTCGGCGTCGGCGGTGGGCGGAGTTGTACTGGCGTCGGCGGTGGGCGGATTTGCGCCGGCGGTGGGTGGAGTTGCGTCCGCGTCGGTGATGGGCGGAGCGGCGTCGGAGGTAGGATGAGCGGGGTAGGCGGCGGCTGTAGCGGTGAGGGTGGTCGCGACTTCAGTGTCGGTGGCGACGGCAGCGATGGTGTTTGCTGTCTCGGAAGTGGGGAACTCGGCGGTGACGGATGTGACGTCATCTGTGGGTTCTCCGATAGTGGATTTCACAAGTTTCAAAATCTCCCCTCCCCCCACCGCATCCCAAAACCAGTCCAGCTCGTCCCTGCCTCCCTAACCTGTTCTTCCTCCCACCTGTCCCCTCCTCCCACCTCAAGCCGCACCTCCATCTCCTACCGACCAACCTCATCCCGCCCCCTTGACCTGTCCGTCCTCCCTGGACTGACCTATCCCCTTCCTAACTCCCCACCTACACTCACCTTTACTGGCTCCATCCCCGCCTCTTCGACCTGTTTGTTTCCTCTCCTCTATCCCTCTTCTATCCGCCTCCCACTCTCTCCCTATTTATTTCAAAACCCCCTTCCCCTCCCCCTTTTCTGATGAAGGGTCTAGGCCCGAAACGTCAGCCTCTCTGCTCCTATGATGCTGCTTGGCCTGCTGTGTTCATCCAGCCCTGCACCTTGTTGTCTTAGTGAAAGCACTTCATTTTGTGTTAAGCCAGATAGTTGATAAAACAAAAACAGATATTGCTGGAAAATTTCAGCAGGTCTGGACGTCACGACCTGAAAGGAGAGTGCAGGTCGAAACCCTGAACACATTTAAAAGGTGTTTGGATCTGCAGCTCGAATGCAGGAACCTGCAGGGCTGCAGACCCAACCTCAGAAAGTGGGTGATGTTTGTTTTTTGGCCAGTACAGACACAATGGGTCAAGTGGTTTTTCCTGTGCCTTAAACATTCTATGAATCTATGAATGGATTCACACAGATTTAAAAGAATACTTTAAATTATTGAGTGTGAGAAGAGCTTTAAAAGCACCAGAAATATTCTGAACTGTAATTTCAGAGTGAGGACTGACTGTTGGATTGCTGTCCACAGGAAGAGAGCATTTGGTGCTCAGCCCTCATTTAACATCAGCGTGTTCAAATATGGAAAGAGTTTCACTACATCATGAACTCTGCTGAGATACCAATGAGTTTGCACTGGGGACAGAGCATTCAGCACCTGTGTGTGTGGGAAGGGAGTCAATTGTTTAACCTGGTTCACTTCACACCAACTTGCTCACATTGATCAAAGATCTTTTCAATATTCTGGCTGTGAGAAGTTTGCAGATGATACAAAGATATGTGGAGGGACAGGTAGTGTTGAGGACGTGGGGAGGCTGCAGAAGGATTTGGACAGGTTAGGAGAGTGGGCAAAGAAGTCGCAGATGGAGTACAACATGGGAAAGTGTGAGGTCATGCGCTTTGGTAAGAAGAACAAAAGCATGGACTATTTTCTAAATGGGGAGAAAATTCAGAAGTCTGAAGTGCAAAGAGACTTGGGAGTTCTAGTCCAGGATTCTCTCAAGGTAGACTTGCAGGTTGAGTCAGTAGTCAGGAAGGCAAATGCAATGTTGGCATTTATTTTGAGAGGACTTGAATATAAAAGCAGGGATGTACTACTGAGGCTTTATAAGGCTCTGGTCAGGCCACGTTTGGAGTATTGTGTGCGGTTTTGGGCCCCATATCTCAGGAAGGATGTACTGGCCCTGGAGCGGGTTCAGAGGAGGTTCACGAGAATGGTCCCAGGAATGGAAAGCTTAACATATGAGGAACGTTTGAGGACTCTGGGATGATACGTATTGGAATTTAGAAGGATGAGTGAGGGTGGATCTAATTGAAACTTACAAAACACCGAATGGCCTGGACAGAGTGGATATTGGGAAGATGCTTCCATTGGTAGGAGAGACTAGGACCCAAGGGCACAGCCTTAGAGTAAAAGGAAGACCTTTCAGAATGGAGATAAGGAGAAACTTCTTCAGCCAGAGAGTGGTGAATCTATGGAATTCGCTGCCACAGAAGGCTGTGGAGGCCAGGTCATTGATTACATTTAAGACTGAGATAGATAGTTTCTTGATTATCAAGGGGATCAAGGGTTATGGGGAGAAAGCGGGAGAATGCGGTTGAGGAACTTATCAGCCATGATTGAATGGCAGAGCAGACTCGATGGGCCGAATGGCCTAATTTCTGCTCCTGTTTTATGGTCATATGGTCTTATTAACTGTATACTTTCCTCAACATTTCTGTTCCTAATTTCCTAAATTTCTTCAAGTGATACCTGGACTGTAAGGAGAGATTAAACAAAATTAATGCCGTATTTACTAGAATTTGAAAGATTTAAGAGGTGTTTTGAACAAAATATTCAAGACTGTAAGAGGAACAGGTGGCATGGTGGCTCAGTTATCAGTGCTGCCTCACAGCACCAGGGACCTGGGTTCAATTCCACCCTCGGGCGACTGTCTGTGTGGAGATTGCACATTCTCCCCATGTCTGTGTGAGTTTCCTCTGGGTGCTCCGGTTTCCTCCCACAGTCTAAGCATATGCAGGGTAGGTGGATTGGCCATGCTAAATTGCCTGTAGTGCCTAGGTGGGTTAGACATAGGAAATGCAGGGGTAGGGGAATGGGTCTGGGTGGGATGCTCTTCGGAGGTGCAGTGCGGACTTGTTGGCCTGAATGACCTGTTTCCACACTGTAGGGATTCTATGATTTGATCTCCCAAAGTGCAGCACCTCACACTTGCCTGGATTAAATGCCATCTGCCATTTCTCCGCCCATAGCTGCAACTGATCTATATCCCGCTGTATTCTTTGTCAACCTTCTACACTATACACAATACCAACAATTTTTGTATCGTCTGCAAACTTACTAACCCACCCGTCTACATTTGGCATGAGCAAGTCAGAGCATAGGCATAGTACATAGGGCCAAGAACAGGCAGGTGGGATGAATTCAGTTTGGGAACATGGTTGGCATAGACCAGTTGGACCAAAGGATCTTTTTCCATGCTGTATGACTCTATAACCGCTCACCCCGCCAAGGACTTTGCATACTTCCTGCAGCTCTAGTCCTCCAGACATAAAGACCAGCATTCCACTTTTAAGTACTTTCTATACCTTTTTGATACCTAAACTTGAATGATCCAGATGTCCTCATACACCAGTCGTTGAAGGAAAACATTTGGGTGCCACAGGCAGAAAAAATGGCACATTGTATATTGGCCTTCAGTGCGTGAGGATTTGAGTCCAGAAGCAGGGATGTCTTGCTGCAATTATACTGGGCCTCTGTGAGACCACATCTGAATTATTATATGCAATTTTAGTCTCTATATCTGAGGAAGGATGTTCCTGCTATAGACAGAATGCAGCGAAGGTCTACTAGACTTATTCAGCAGACCATAACATACAGGAAAGGAGTAGGCCATTCAGCCCCTGAGCCTGCTCCACCATTCAATAGGATCATGACTGATCTGACATTCCTCATATCCAATTTCCTGTCCATTTCTCCTTAACCCTTGATTCCCCGACTGATCAAGAATCTATTTATCTCAGGCTTAAATATACACAAGGATTCTGCCATCAGTCTTTGTGGCTAGGAGTTCTAAAGATTCAATCCTTGGAGGGAAATAATGCCTCCTCAATACAGTCTTAAACTGGCACCCCTTGGTTCTGAGACTATGCCTCCTGGTCCATGGAAGAACATCCTCTCAGCATTACCTTGTCAAGCCACTTAAGAACCCTGTATGCTTCAATTTGATCACATCTTATTCTTAGGAATTCCAATGAGTAGACTTCCAACGTGTACTCATAAGACAATCCTTCCATGGGGTGGCATAGTGACTCAGTGGTAAGCACTGCTGCCTCACAGTGCCAGGCACCTGAGTTCAATTCCACCCTTAGGTGACTGTTTTTGTGGAGTTTGCATGTTCTTCCTGTGTCTGCGTGAGTTTCCTCCTGTGCTCCTTTTCCCTCCCACAGTCCAAAGATGTACAGATTAAGTGGATTGGCCATGTTAAATTGCGCTTGGTGTCCAGGGATGTGCTGGCTAGGTGGATTAGCGATGGGAAATTTTGGGTTACAGAGATGGGGGGAATAGATCTGGGTGGGATGCTTTTTGGAGGGTCGTTGTGGACTCGATAGGCTGAATGGCCTGCTTCCACACTGTAGGTACTGTATGATTCTACACAAGGGATCATTCCAGTGAACCTTCTGTGAAATGCCTCCTATGAAATAATTTGTTTTTTTTAGATGAGGGGATCAAAACTGCTCACATTACTGTAGATATGGTCTCACCAGCACCTTGAACATTTGCAGTAAGACTTCCCTACTTTTATACTCCAACCCTCTTGAAATAAAGGCCATTATTCCATGAGACATAGAGATTACTTGCTACACGTTCTGTGTGTCATGCAAAAAGACACCCAAATGCCTTCATGTTGTAGCTTTCTGCAGTTTTTTTATCTCCATTTAAATAATGCTGTTTTGTTCTCCCTCCCAAAATGAACAACTTCACATTTTCCCACATTATACTCCATTTGCCAAAGTTTTGCCTGCTGAACCTATCAATACCTCTATGTACACTGTTTGTGTCCCTCTCACAACCTGCCTTTCCACCCATTTTTGTGTCGTCTGCAAATTTGGCTGCAGTATGTTCACTTTCTTTCTCCGAGTCTTTAGTACATATTGTAAGCAGTTACAGTCTCGGAATTGATTTCTGTGGAACCCTACTAGTCACAGGTCGCCAGCCTGAAAAAGGACCCAATATCTCCACTCATTATTTACTGCCAATTGGCCAATTTTCTATCTATGCCAACATACTACCTCCAATACCGTGGGTTATTATGACATTCTTTTGTGAAGTACCTTGTTGAACACCTTCTGAATGTCCAAATATAAGACATCTACTGGCCTCCCTCTATCCACTCTAGTGGAGATATCCTTGAAACACTTAATGAATTAATTAGGCATGTTTCCCTTTCATGAAGCCATGCTGAGACAGCTTGATTAGATTATGATTTTCCAAGCATTCTTCTGCTGCTCCCATCATAATTTTATCCAATAATTCTCCAACGGTAGATGTTAGGCAAACATCTATATGCCTTTAGCCAAATTAGAAACATAGAATTTTACAGTAAAGAAGGAGGCCATTCAATCCATCAAATCTTTACTGGCTCCTGACTGAGCTACCCAACTAGTCCCATTCCCTAGCCCCATCACCATAGCCCTCTAATAGTATTCCTTAGTGATGGTGATAGTTCCTCACAGTATTCTTTAGGGTTGATGGGATGTTTGGAATATTTTCCTGGTAAAGATTAATGCAAAACATCTGTTTAGCTCCTTTGCCATTTCCTGTTCCCATAACTGTTTGCCCAGATTCATTTTTTAAGGGGCTTACATTCATTTTGACCTCTGTCTTCCTTTTTATATATTTAAAGAAACTCTTATTGTCAGTTTCTCTGTTCATTGCTAGTTTGCCCTCAGAGTTTAGTTTCTTTCTTTTTTTTTTGTCCTCCTTTGCTGGATTCTGAATTTATCCCAGTCTTCATGGCTGTTGCTGACTTATGCATATTTTTATGTTTTTTTCTTTCAACTTAATACTCTTCTTAATTACCTTGGTTAGTTAAGTTTAGTTTATTCCTCTCTTAGAATCTTTCCTCTTTATTGGGTTGGATTTTTGCTGAGAGTCATGAATTATCTCCTTAAATGTTTGCCACTGTTCGCTTCCTGTCATTCCTCCTAATCTACTAGCCCAGTTCACTTTAGCTAACTCAGCCATCATTTCGTTGTAATTTGCTTCATTTAAGTTAAACACAGTTGTTTCCAACCCATGTTTCTCACTCTCAAACTGAATTATATTCATTTCATTGGTAGTCCCTCGCAGACGAGGATGACTCTCTTCCACTCTCAGGGTGAGTCCGTATGTGGCTGTACACCAATGCGGCTACGACAGGCTAACTTACACTCGGGGCAAATGGCGGTTACGAGAAGGAGTGGGTGGGGTGTTGGTGTGGCAACATGTTATCTTCGCTGTCTTCACCTGGCTTTCACTATTTCCCAACAGCAAGTCTTGAGGCTTTTGACGCCTTCCTGGATGCTCCTCCTCCACTTTGGACAGTCTTCAGCCAGTGATTCCCATGTGTCTGTGTGAGTGATGTACTTTGCCAGTGAGTCCTTGAAGGTATCATTGAAGGACTTCCTCTGTCCATTTCACCTCACCACCGACAAGCTCCCCGCTGGCGTGGTGCTAACTTACAGAATCTCTGGGAAATTGTTCAACCTCCATTGTCTTCAAGTCAAAACCAAAGTCACCCAACCAATGTCATTGAGCTGCTGTGCACAGATGATGTTTGTACATGCACAATCTCAGAGGATGTACTCCAGACCATCGTCAGAACCTTGAGAGCATGGGTCTTACCCAGAGTATCTGCTAAATGAAGTTCCTCCACCAACCTGGCTTGGCATTGTGGAGCAACCCCCTGATCATCAAGGTCCACGGGGAAGCCTTAGAGAACGTTGATCACTTCTAATACCTCGGAAGAGTCCTACTGGCCAAAGCAGATATTGACAAAAAGATCCATCATTACATCCAGTGTGCTAGCACAACCTTCAGCCACCTGAGCAAAAGGGTGTTTGAGGTCAGCAACATCATTTCCCAACAGGTGAGCCCCAACTGAATATTAAATTCTGGGATGGCAGAACTGCCATGTGAGGAGAGGTTGGATTGGTTAGGATTATATTCACTGGAGTTAAGAAGAATGAGGGCAGATCTCAGAGAAACCTATAAAATTCTAACAGGACAAATTCTAGCAGGGTAGATGTAGGAAGATGCTCCTGATGGCAGGGAGGTCCAGGCATGGGGTCACTGGGATATGGGGGATAAACAAATTAAGACTGAGATGAGGAAAAAAAAATCTTAAACCAGAGTGGTGAGCTGATGGAACTTATTACCAGTCAAGGCCAAAATATTGTATTATTTCAATTCAGAGTTGGATATTGCACTTGGAGCTAAACAGATCAAAGGATATGAGCGCAAAGCAAGAACAGGTTACTGAGTTGAATGATCAACAATGATCATAATGAATGCTGGAGCAGACTAAAAGGGTCGAATGGCCTACTTCCTACTCCTATTTTATCCGTTTCTATGTTTCAGTGTATCTGGGCCAGCAAATCTCTTTGAACCTCCACTTACCTTGAACTTAAAAACATTTACAGAGTACCCTGCTCTATACTTTTTAGATGAAACATGGATGACCCCTTCCCCCCCACCCGCTGCGGGCATTAAAATCCATTTGCTGTTGTTGTGTTGTTTCATTGAACCTATCAACAGCTCTTCATCATTTTATATTCACATCCACACTGCTTACAATATTGCCCACCAATCTTTGCTATGGTTAGCAAATTGGGATGTAGGGCTTTTTAATTCAATATCTAAACTTGTAATAAATACAGTTTTCATATCAATAAAAGAGAGCTTCAGAATCCAGGAATGGAAGAAAACCAGAAGGTTAAGTTCTTGATGGAGACAGAAAAGGGTGAGGTCATGGAGGGTTTGTAAAACAACAGTAGAATTATTATAAATTTCTTTTATGGAATGCAGGTTTCATTGGCTGGGCCATATTGCTGTCCGCCTCAATTGCACTTGCAAACGTGTTAGTGAGCTGCTTTCTTGAATCATTGCAGCCCTTAAAGTTTACACAATATTGTTGGGAAAGGAGTTCCAGGATTTTGATCCAGCAACACTAGAGAACAGCAATTTATTTCCAAGTCAGGATATTGATTAGCTTGGAGGAAGACTTGAAGATAGTGGTGTTTCCATGTGTCTATGGCCATTATCTGTCCAAGCGGAAGTGGTTGTGGGTTTGGAAGGTGCTGTCAAAAGAAGTTTGGTGAATTACTGCAGTGCTTCCTGTAAATGATATACATTGCTGCATCGGTGATGAAAGGAGTAATTATTTAAGCTAGTGGATGGAGTTCTGATCATGTGAATTGTTTTGTCCTTGATGATGTTAAACTTCTTGGGTATTGTTGGAGGTGCACTCATCCAGGTAAATGGGGATATCATGCTCCTGACTTGTATCTTGTACATGGTGAACAGACTTTGGGCAGACAAGAGATGAATTACTCAATGTAGAACTCCAGGCTCTGACCTGCTCTTTTTGCCAGAGTATCTCAGGATTACTATCAATGCCATGAACTAGTTAGAATAGAAACAGCAGGATATATAGGATGAACATGTGGCTGCAAAGATATGGAGAGTTTCAGATTTGTGCGGCATTGGGACCGGTTCTTGGGGAAGTGTGACCTGTACAAACTGGACGAGTTACACCTGGGCAGGATGGGGACTGATGTCCTTGGAGGGGTACTTGATAGAGTGGTTGGCGAAGGTTTAAACTCGTGTGGCAGGGGTTGGGAATCAGAAGAGTAGGGTAGTAGATGCAGAAACCGAGGGAGAGGCAGAAACCAAGGCAAACATGACTGAGAACAAGAACAGGCAGGGAAATGCTACTGAAAAAAGCAGGGGACGTTGTCTGAAATGCATGTGTTTCAGTGCAAAAAGTAGAATAGGCAAGGTGGATGAACTTAGAGCCTTGGTTATTACTTGGAACTATGACATTATTGCGATTAGGGAGACTTGGCTGAAAGAGGGACAGGACTGGCAGCTGAATGTTCCAGGATTTAGATGTTTCAGGTGTAATACAAGGGAATGTAAAAGGAATGGGGGAATTGTATTATGGGTAAAGGAGTATTTCACAGCTGTACTGAGGGATGATACATCAGAGGATGCATGCAGCGATGCAATATGGGTAAAACTCTGGAATAGGAAAGGTGAAATCACAATGTGGGGAGTATACTACAGGCCTCCCAACAGCTAGCGGGCGATAGGAGAGAGAATATGTAGACTCATTTTTGAAAAATGTAAAACAGCAGTGTTGTTATGGTGGGTGATTCAACTTCCCCTATGTTGACTAGAACTCTCTTCATGCTAGGGCTTGGTTGGGGCACAATTTGTAAGGACTTTTCAGGAGGGTTTCTTGACATAGTATGTAAACAGTCCGACCAGGGAAGGGATAATATGGAAGGAGAGAGAAAGTAGAAACTGCAGATGCTGGAGAATCTGAGATAACAAGGTATAGAGCTGGATGAACATAGCAGGCCAAGCAGCATCAAAGGAGCAGGAAGGCTGACATTTCGGGCCTAGACCCTTCTGAAGAAGGATAATACGGAAACTGGTTTTGGGAAATGAGCCAGCCAGGTGAGTAAAGTTTCATTGGGAGGCGTAGTGAGCATAATATTGTGAGTTTTAAAATGCTCATGGATCAGCAGTCCTTGGGTGAATATGTTAAATTGGGGGAAGTTGACCTACAAAAATATTTGGCAGGAATTGGAGAATTTTGATTGGAGGCAGCTGTTAGAGGGTAAATCCACATCAGACATAGAAGGATGTTGGGAAACTTGAAAGTGTTCAGAAACAATTTACAAGGATGTTACGAGGGTTGGAGGGTTTGAGCTATAGGGAGAGGTTGAATAGGCTGGGGCTTTTTTCCCTAGAGCGTCAAGGCTGAGGGTTGACCTTATAGAAATTTATAAAATCATGAGGGTTAATAGCCAAGGTCTTTCTCCCAGGGTAGCGGAGTCCAAAACTAGAGGGCATAGGTTTGAAGTGTGAGGGGAAAGATTGAAAAGGGACCTAAGGGGCAACTTTTTCATGCAGAGGGTAGTGCGTGTATGGAATGAGCTGCCAGAGAAAGTGGTGGAAGCAGGTACAATTACAACATATACTGGGCATCTGGATGGGTATATGAATGGGAAGGGTTTAGAGAGATATGGGCCAAATGCTGACAAATGGGACTATATTAATTTAGGATATCTGGTCGGTATGGTTGAGTTGGACTGAAGGATCTGTTTCCATGCTGTACATCTCTATGTCTCTATGATATGTGGGGGTATTTCAAATGGCAGTTGATAAAGAGTTCAGGAGCAGCACGTTCCTGTAAAAATGAGGGATAGGTATGGAAAGTTACGTGAACCTTGGATGACGAGGGATTTTATGGCCTTAGTCAAAAAGTAAAAGGAAGCATACATACGGTCTAGGAGGATGGGAATTAACGAAGCCCTTGAGGTATGTACGGAAAGTAGGAAAGAACTTAAACAGGGAATTAGAAGGGCTAAATGGGGTGATGAAAATTCCTTAAGGAGAATCCCAAGGCTTCTTATACGTATATAAAAAGCAAGAGGGTAGCCAGGGAGAGGGTTGTCTCACTCAAAGACAATGGAGGGAATCTATGTGTGGAGCCAGAAGAGGTAGGTGAGGTCCTGGACAGATACTTTGTGTCAATATTCACCAATGGGAAGGAATTCGTGGAGGATGATTTCAGGGAATGGAGTATTGAATTTCTAAGCCCAGTTGCTATTAAAAAGGAAGAGGTGTTGTGCATCTTAAAAAGTATTAAAGTAGTTAAGTCCACAGGTCGATCTCTCCCAGAATATTGAGGGAAGCAAGTGAACAAATTACTGGAGCATTGTCAGACATCTTTGTGTCCTCTTTGGCCACAGCTAAAGTCCCAGAGGACTGGAGAATAGCCAATTTTGTCCCTTTATATAAGAAGGGTAGCAGGAATAATCCAGAAAATTACAGGCCTGTGTCCCTTACGTCGTTGGTAGGGAATGATTGTCATGCATTTAGAAGCAAATGGACTTGTTAGCAATAGGCAGCATGGTTTTATATGGGGGAGGTCAAGCGTCACTAACTTGATTAAGGTGGTTGATGAGAGCAAAGCTGTTGATGTTGTCTGCATGGACTTCAGTAAAGCCTTTGACAAGGTCCCTCATTACAGACTGGTACAAAAAGTGAAGTCACATGGTATTAGGGGTGCGCTGGCAAGGTGGATGCAGAACTGGCTTAGTCATTGGAGAGTGGTGGAAGGATGTTTTTTGGAATGGAGGGTTATGATTAGTGGTGTTCCACAGGGACCAGTGCTGCAACCTCTGCTGTTCATGGTCTACATAAATAATATGGAGGACAACGTAGCTGGTCTAATTAGTAAGTTTGCAGATGATACAAAGATTGGTGGGGTTTTGGATAATGATTGTTAGAAGATACAGCAAGATATAGATCAGTTGGATGCCTGGGCAGAAAATGGCAGATGGAGTTTAATCCAGACAAATGTGGGGTGATGCATTTTGGAAGGTCAGATACAGGTGGAAATTATACAGTGAATAGCAGAACCCTTAGGAGTATTGCTATGCAGAGGAATCTGGTGTGCAGGTCCACAAATCACTGAAGGTGGCAGCACAGGTAGATAAGGCAGTAAAAAAGGCCTATGGCATGCTTGCCTTTATTGGAAGAGGCGTTGGGTATAAGGATAGGCAAGTTATGCTTCAGCTTTATATAACTTAGTTAGGCTTCACTTGGAATATTACGTACAGTCACCACACTAGCGGAAGGATGTGAATGCTTTGGAGAGGGTACAGTAAAAGTTTACCAGGATATTGCCTGGCATGGGGGATTTCAGCTATGAAGGAAGTTTGTATAGAATGGGTTCATTTTCACTAGAATGCAGGAGGTTGAGGGGCAACCTGATAGAAGTTTATAGGATTGTGAATAGCATGGATAGAATGGAAAATATGAAGGTTTTCCCCCAGAGTGGAAGGCTGAATTGCAGAGGACACAGGTTCAAGGTGTGGGGGAGGGGTGTTTAAAAGAGATGTGTGAGGCATGTTTTTCACACAAAGGGTAGTGAGTGCCTGGATCACACTGCCAGAAGAGGTGGTGGAAGCAGATGCAATAGCAGCATTCGAGAAACACCGGGATGAATATGTGAATAGGAAGGGAATAGAGGGATATGGATCCTGTAAGTGAAAACAGTTTTAGTATGGAAGGGCAAAATATATTGACACAGGCTTGGAGAGCTGATGGGCCTGTTCCTGTGCCGTATTGTTCTTTGTTCTCTATGTTCTTTGTTCTATTTAAATAATTGCCCTGGTTCAGGTTCTAGTTAATGGTTCCCCCCAAGAGAGGCAGCACGGTGGCTCAGTGGTTAGCACTGCTGCCCCACAGCGCCAGGGATTCCTTCTATTCCTTCCTTTGAAACATTCCTTATGACATAGGGCACTGATATTTCATTATGTGGCTTGGTTTGGTTTAATTATGCCCCAGTGAAACATTTTGAATGGGTTAATTATGATAAAGGTCTAGTACATGCACTGAAGTTGTTGTTAGCTGCTGGGTGGGTGTGGCCAATGTGACTCCAGACCCAAAGCAATATCCTCCAAAATGCTGAGCAACCACGTAGCTGGCCAATAAACACTGACCTTGCTGGTGACGCATAATAAACATTTTTTTTTAAATGATTGAACCAGCTTAAGAAAAACTATTTGTTATATTACCAAAACAAAAACACACAAGGTGATTCAGCTCATTTTGTATCTGTGGTATCATAGAATCATAGAGATCTGCAGCCCAAAAAAAGGCCCTTTGGCCCATTGTGTCCATGTCAGTCAAAAACAACCAGGTTTTTAAACGTTATGAGGGTTTCTGCCTTCATGACCTCTTGTCCTGTTATGAGAGTGGTGCCAACTCTTCAACTGAAGTCATCTATTTGACCACTCTTTTCATTCAGACTGAGTTGGATTTGATATACATTTAGTCAAAATGGAAATATGTGGCAACACATTTGTTGTTTGTTAATGTTTTGAAAATGGGCCATGAATATATAATTTGGCTGTCAGTTCTCTTTCTAAATGCTTAACTGTCATTTTGTCATATGTCAAACTATTGCAGTTTTTAACATATGAGTTATTCCGGGAATGTGGGTGTCACTGGCAAGGCCAACATCTATTGCCCATTCCTAGTTGCTCTGGAGAATGTGGTGGTGAGTTGCCTTCGTGAACTGCTGCAGTCCTTTAGGATAAACAAACGCCCATTCAATTAGGAAGGCTATTCAAGGATTTTGTCCCAATGACGTTGAAGAAGTGGCAATATATTTCCAAGTCAGGATGGTGAGAGGCTTGGAGAGTGAATTACAGGTAGTGGTGTTCCCATGTATCTGCTGCACTCGTCCTTCCCAACCTTCTCACAGATTTGGAAGGTGCTGTTTGACAAGCTTGGATAAATTTCTTCAGTGCATCTTGTGCGACAATATGTCAATTTTGAAGGGATTGAATGATGGAGGTAGTGTTGTGGTGCCAGTCTAGCGACATGCTTTATCCTAAATGGTGTCGAGCTTCTTAAATGTTATTGGAGCAATGCCAATTCAGGAGATGTCAGGAAGTGAGTTACCAGCCACAGAAATACTATACTCTGACCTGCTCTTTTGGCCACAGTATTTGTGTGGCTGGGACAGTTCAGTCCTGGTCAATAGTAACCCCAGGTATTAATAGTGGGGGACCCAGTGATGAAAATGCTACTGAAATTCAAGGGCCAATGGTTAGATTCTCTTTTGTTGGAAATGGGCATTGACTAGCACTTGTGTGATGGGGATGTTACTTGCCACTTGTCAACCCAAACTTTGTCCAAGTCTTGCTGCATTTGGACAAGGATTGTTTTAGTATCAGAGGAGTCATGGATGCTGCTGAATGTGCTGGAATTATCAGTGAACAGCCCCATTTCTGATCTTATGGTGGTGGGCAGACCATTGAATCAGCTGAAGATTATTGGCCCGAGGACTGAGGTACTGAGTTACTTGCACACCTCATGCAGTGATTTCCTTGAGCTGAGATGACTGATCTCTGACAACTATAGCCATCTTCCTTTCCATCATGTAATACTCCAACCAATGCAGAGTTCTTAAAGAACAAAGAACAAAGAAAATCACATCACAGGAACAGGACCTTCGGCCCTCCAAGCCTGCACTGACATGCTGCCCGTCAAAACTAAAATCCCCTACCCTTCCGGGGACCGTATCCCACTATTCCCATCCTATTCATGTATTTGTCAAGACGCTCTTTAAAAGTCACTATCGTATCTACTTCCACTACATCTCCGGTCAGCGAGTTCCACGCACCCTCCACCCTACCGTTAAAAACCTGCCTCGTACATCACCTTTAAACCTTGCCCCTCGCACCTTAAACCTATGCCACCTAGTAACTGACTCTTTCACACTGTCCATGCCCTTCATAATCTTGTAGACATCCATCAGGTCACCCCTCAACCTCCATCGTTCCAGTCAGAACAACCCAAGTTTCTCCAACCTCGCCTCATAGCTAATGCCCTCCATACCAGGCAACATCCTGGTAAATCGTTTCTGTACCCTCTCCAGTGCCACCACATCCTTCTGGTAGTGTGGCGACCAGAATTGAACACAATATTCCAAATGCGGCCTAACTAAGGTTCTTTAAAGCTGCAACATTACCTGCCAACTTTTAAACTCAGTGCCCCTGCCGATGAAGGCAAGCATGCTGTATGCCTTGTTGATGAGCTTTTCCACCTGCGTTGCTACTTCCAGTGACCTGTGTGACTGTACACGTAGATCCCTCTGCCTATCAGTACTCTTAAGAGTTCTGCCATTGACTTTATATTTTCCATCTGGATTAGACCTTCCAAAATGCATTACCTCACATTTTTCCGGATTAAACTCCATCTGTCATCTCCCTGCCCAAGTCACCAACCGACCTATATCCTGCTGTCCTTTGACGGTCCTCATGGCTATCCGCAATTCCACCAACCTTTGTGTCATCGGCAAACTTACTAATGAGACCAGTTATATTTTCCTCCAAATAATTTATATATATTACAAACAGCAAAGATCCAACACTGATCCCTGAGGAACGCCACTAGTCACAGCCCTCCATTCAGAAACGCACCCTTCCACTGCTATCCTCTGTCTTCTGTGACCAAGCCAGTTTTTTTATCCATCTTACAAGCTCACCTCTGACCCCATGTGACTTTACCTTCAGTATCAGCCTGCCATGAGGGACCTTGTCAAAGGCCTTACTCAAGTCCATGTCGACAACATCCACTGCCCTACCCTCATCGATCATCTTCGTCACTTCCTGAAAAAACTCAACCAAGTTAGTGAGACACGATCTCCCCTTCACAAAACCTCGTTGCTTCTCACTAATATGCCCACTTATTTCCAATTGGCAGTAAATCCTGTCTTGAAGAATCCTCTCCAATAATTTCCCTACCACTGATGTAAGGCTCGCCAGCCCGTAATTAGCTGATTATCCTTGCCACCCTTCTTAAACAAAGGAACAACATTGGCTATTCTCCAATCCTCTGGGACTTCCCCTGTAGCCAATGAGGATATAAAGATTTCCCTCAAGGCCCCAGCAATTTCCTCCCTTGCCTCTGTCAGTATTCTGGGGTATATTCCATCAGGCCCTGGGGACTTGGCTACTTTAATGTTTTTCAAGACTCCCAATACCTTCTCCCTTTTGATTTTGACATGACCGAAACTATCTATACACCCTTTCCCAGACTCATCATCCACCAAGTCCTTCTCCATGGTGAATACTGACGCAAAGTAATCATTTAATACCTCACCCGTTTCCTCTGGCTCCACACATAAACTCTCTTCCCTGTCCTTGAGTGGGACAACCCTCTGCCTGGCTACCCTCTGGCTCTTTATATATGTATAAAAACGCTTGGGATTTTCCATAATCCTGTTGGCCGATGACTTTTCATGACCCCTTTTAGCCTTCTTGACTCCTTGCTTAAGTTTATTTCGACTTTCCTTGTATTCTACCCTAGCTTCATGTGTTCCCAGCCTCCTAGCCTTGACAAATGCTTCCTTTTTCTTTTTGATTAGGCTCACAATATCTCTCGTTCTCCAAGGTTCCCTAAACTTGCCATACTTATCCTTCATCCTTACAGGAATGTGCCAGTCCTGAGTTCCCAGCAACTTACACTTGAAAGCTTCCCAAATACCAGATGTTGATTTGCCCTCAAACATATGCCTCCAATCTAGATTCTTCAGTTCCTGCCTAATATTGTTGTAATTAGCCTTCTCCAATTTAGCACCTTCACCTGCCAACTACACCTATCTTTATCCATCAGTACCTTAAAGCTTACTGAATTGTGATCTCTATTCCCAAGCTGCTCTCCTACTGAGATAGTGACCATCTGGCCAGGCTCATTCCCCAATGCTAGATCCAGTTCAGCCCCTTTCCTAGTTGGACTATCTACATACTGTTTCAAGAAGCTCTCCTGGATGCTCCTTACAAACTCTGCCCCATCCGTGCCCTGAACGCTAAGTGAGTCCCAGTCAATATATGGGAAGTTAAAATCACCCATGACAACAACCCTGTTACTTTGAAATCTTGCCAAAATCTGCCGACATATCTGTTCTTCTATCTCCTGCTGGCTGTTGGGAGGTCTATAGTAAACCCCAAACATTGTGATTGCACCCTTCCTGTTCCTGAGCTCTACCCATTCTGCCTCACTGTATGAGTCATCCGAGGTGTCCTCCCACAGTACAGCTGTGATATTCTCCATAACAAGTAGTGCAAATTCCCCATCCCTTTTACATCCCCCTCTATCCTGCCTGAAACCTCTGTATCCGGAAACATTAAGGTGCCAATCCTGTCCTTCCCTGAACTAAGTCTCTGTAATACAAGAACATCATAGTTCCAAGTACTAATCCAAGCCCTAATTTCATCTGCTTTACCTGTTACACTTCTTGCATTGAAACTGATGCACTTCAGTCCACCAGACCCACTTTGATCAGCAACCGCACCCTGCCTGAGTCTTACTGGCCCTATTCTCTAGTTTCCTTTCAGTCAATTCACCTTTGCTTTGGTTCCTACGCCACTGCCAAGCTAGTTTCAATCCTCCCGAGTGACACCAGCAAACCTCCCAGATAGAATAATTGTGCCCCTCTAGTTTAGATGCAACCCGTCCTTCTTGTACAGGTCCCACCTGCCCTGGAAGAGATGCCAATGGTCCAAATATCTGAAACCCTCCCTCCTACACCATCTGTTAGCCACATATTGAGCTGTACTATCCTCCTATTTCTAGCCTCACTGGCACGTGGCACAGGGAGTAATCTCGAGATTACAGCCTTGGAGGTCCTGCTGTTTAACTTTCTACCTAACTCCCTGAACTGTTGCTGCAGGACCTCATCACTCATCCTACCTAAGTCGTTTGTACCAATATGTACCACGACCTGTGGCTGTTCACCCTCTCCCTCAGAATGCACATTGACTCCAGCTTTGCTGAGACCTATTGTGGTCACAATCAACCAAGTGTTGTCTTGATGTCAAGTGTAGTCACTCTCACCCCACCTCTGGAATGCATCTCTTTTGTCCATGTTTGAATCAAGGCTGTAATGAGGTTAGGAGCTGAGTGGCCCTGGCAGAACCCAACTCGATGACAGTGAGCAGGTTATTGCTGAGCAGGTGTTGCTTGGCAGTACTGTTGATGACACCTTCCATCATTTTATAGATATTCAACAGTAGACTGATGGGGTGGTAATTGGCCAGGTTGGATTTGTCTTGTTTTTTGTGTACAGGACATACTTGGGCAGTTTTCCACATTGTGGGGAATATGACAGTTTGTAGCTTTACTGGAACAGATTGAATGGGAATGCACAAATCTTCAGTAATATTGGTGGAATGCTGTCAGGGCCCATAAAGCAATGGCCTTCAGCTGTTTCTTGATATCATGTGGAATTAATTAAATTGGCTGAAGACTGGCATGTGTGATGCTGGGTACCACTGGGGCAGGCCAAGATGGATCATCCACTTAGAATATCTGGCTGAAATGTTTGCAGATGCTTTTGCACTGATGTTCCAAATTCCCCAGTGTGAGGTAACAGAAGGTGCAGAAAGGAAATGAGGATGAACAAAGCAAAAGGTAGCCGAGTGTTGGACTCTGCAACAAAATCTTTCCTGATTGAAGTCAGCCTTTCCTGCTCATTCTCTATAGCTCTTCAATCAATAACTAATTAAAAATCTGTTGATTTCCTCCTTCGATTGTCCAATGTCCAAGCATCTACCACACCAGTGAATTCCACAGATGCGCAATCTTTGAGAGAAGTAATTTCTCCTCATCTATTTTGCATCTGCTACCACTTATCCTAAAATTTGAGCTCTTGTTATAGACTGCTTGACATGATGAAACATGATTTCCACATCAAATTTTAAAAAAACAAAGGACCTGTGGAGGCTGTAAATCAGGAACAGAAACAGAAATAGTTCCACAATACAGGAAGGATGTGATTGCACTAGACGGGGTACAGAGGCAATTCAATAGGATGATGCCTGAGATGGAAAATTTCCATCATGAGGAAAAGTTGGATAGGCTTTGGTTGTTTTCATTGGAGCAGAGAAGACTGAGCAGTGATCTGATTGAGGTGTACAAGATTATGAGGGACATGGACAGAGTGGATAAGGAGATGAGTGGAAAGGTCAGTCACAAAAGGACACAAATTCAAGGTGAGGGGATTTAAGGAAAACGTCCTTACCAAGAGGGTGGTGTTGGTCTAGAATGTGCTGCCTGGGAGGGTGATACAGGCGAATTGCCTCATATGTTCATAAAAAGTACTTCGATGAGCACTTGGCACATCATAACATTCAAGGCAATGGCCCATGTATCGGTGCAGACTTGATGGGCCAAAGGGCCTCTTCTGCCTTGTGTGCTTCTATGATTCAAGAATTCACATTGACTAAAGTTCACATTGTGCAAGCTAATAATGGGATATCTTTACTGGGTATGAGACTACCAGCTGAGGAGACAGCCCATCAGAAACTGACTTGATTGCTACATGTCCGTCATCTTTTGAAGAAAGATGCTGATATATATCCTCTCCAAAGAAGTTTCAAGTTGCAGACAGTCATAGCTGAATAACTGGAAGAATGTAGATTCTGTGAGGAGGGAGTGATAGACTCGCAGAATTGGCAACCAATGAGCAATATATGCCAGAGAGAATAAGCTGCAATCTGCTCTGCCTTCTCCAATATACAACACACTTGTTGCTGAGATTCTCAAAATTGTTTAAGTGCATCTATGTGCACCTGTGTGCACATCTCCAAAATCAAATCTTATGTTTATTTCATTTTCCTTTACAAAAGCCTGCAACTTCTTTCTTAAAAGTATGAATTTGTGTTTTCTTTTTCTATTCATTTTTGTGGGATGTGGGCGTCACTGGCTGGCCAGCATTTCTTGCCCATCCCTAGTTTCCCTTGAGAAGGTGGTGGTGAGCTTGAACCACTGCAGTCCTCCTGCAGTGGGTTGACCCACAATGCTATTAGGGACGGAATTCCGGGATTTTGACCCAGCAACAGTGAAGGAACGGCGATACATTTCCAAGTGAGGATGGTGAGTGACTTGGAGGGGAACTTGGAGATGGTGGTGTTCCCATATATCTGCTGTCTTTGTCCTCCGAGATGGAAGTGGTCGTGGGTTTGGAAAGTGCTGTCTGAGGATCTTTGGTGAATTTCTGCAGTGCATGTTGTAGATAGTACACACTGATGCTACTGAGCGTCAGTGGTGGAGGGAGTGAGTGCTTGTGGGTGTAGTGCCAATCAAGCGGGCTGCTTTGTCCTGGATGGTGTCAAGCTTCTTGAGTGTTGTTGGGGCTGCACTCATCCAGGCAACTGGGGAGTATTCCATCACACTCCTGACTTGTGCCTTGTAGATGGTGGACAGGCTTTGAGGAGTCAGGAGATGAGTTACTCGCCGCAGTATTCCCAGCTTCTGGCCTGCTCTTGTAGCCACTCTGTTAATGTGGTGAGTCCAGTTGAGTTTCTGGTCAATGGTAATCCCCAGGATGTTGATAGTGGGGGAGTCAGTGATGGTAACACCATTGAATGTCAAGGGGTGGCGGTTAGATTGTCTCTTATTGGTGATGGTCATAGCCTGGCATTTGTGTGGCGCAAATGTCACTTGCCACTTGTCAGCCCAAGCCTGGATATTGTCCAGATCTTGTTGCACGTGAACGTGGACTGCTTCAGTATCTGAGGAGTCATAAATGGTGCTGAACTTTGTGCAATCATCGGTGAAAATCCCCATTTCTGACCTTATGACGGAGGGAAGGTCATTGATGAAGCAGCTGAAGATGGTTGGGCCGAGGATACTAAGCTGAAGAACTCCTGCAGAGATGTCCTGGAGCTGAGATGATTGACCTCCCACAACCACGACCATCTTCCTATGTGTCAGGTAAGACTCCAACCACTGGAGGGTTTGCCCCCAGATACCCATTGATTCCAAATAAAAACCAAAAGAATTGTGGATGCTGTAAATCAGGAACAAAAACAAAGTTGCTGGAAAAGCTCAGCAGGTCTGGCAGCATCTGTGAAGGAAAAAACAGTTAATGTGTCGGGTCCAGTGACCAGGACCCAAAACGTCACCTCTGTTTTTTTCCTTCACAGATGCTGCCACACCTGCTGAGTTTTGCCAGCAACTTTGTTTTTGTACCCATTGATTCCAGTTTTGCTAGGGCTCCCTGGTGCCACACTCGGTCGAATGCAGCCTTGATATCAAGGGCTGTCATTCTCACCTCACCTCTGGAATTCAGCTCTTTTGTCCATGTTTGAACCAAGGCTGTAATGAGATCAAGAGCTGGGTGGCCCTGGTGGAACCCAAACTGGGCGTCACTGAACAGGTTATTTCTGAGCAGGTGCTGCTTGATAGCACTGTTGATGGCACCTTCCATCACTTTACTGATGATTGAGCGTAGACTGATGGGGCGGTAATTGGCCGGGTTGGATTTGTCCTGCTTTTTTGTGTACAGGACACACTTGGGCAATTTTCCACATTGTCGGGTAGATACCAGCACTGTAACTGTACTGGAACAGCTTGGCTAGGGGAGCGGCAGGTTCTGGAGCACAAGTCTTCAGTACCGGCAGGCAGGAAGGTGGTTTGAAGTGTGTCTACTTCAATGCCAGGAGCATCCGGAATAAGGTGGGTGAACTTGCAGCATGGGTTGGTACCTGGGACTTCGATGTTGTGGCCATTTCAGAGACATGGATAGAGCAGGGACAGGAATGGTTGTTGCAGGTTCCGGGGTTTAGATGTTTCAGTAAGATCAGGGAAGGTGGTAAAAGAGGGGGAGGTGTGGCATTGTTAGTCAAGGACAGTATTACGGTGGCAGAAAGGACGTTTGATGACAACTTGTCTACTGAGGTAGTATGGGCTGAGGTTAGAACCAGGAAAGGAGAGGTCACCCTGTTGGGAGTTTTCTATAGGCCTCCGAAAAGTTCCAGAGATGTAGAGGAAAAGATTGCAAAGATGATTCTGGATAGGAGCGAAAGTAACAGGGT
>NC_063334.1:46669690-46694588 GCF_021869965.1 Rhincodon typus
GATAAGCTGCAGAGCTGGGCTGAGAGGTGGCAAATGGAGTTTAATGCGGAAAAGTGTGAGGTGATTCACTTTGGAAGGAGTAACAGGAATACAGAGTACTGGGCTAATGGTAAGATTCTTGGTAGTGTGGATGAGCAGAAAGATCTCGGTGTCCATGTGCATAGATCACTGAAAGTTGCGACCCAGGTTGATAGCGTTGTTAAGAAGGCGTACAGTATGTTAGGTTTTATTGGTAGAGGGATTGAGTTTCGGAGCCATGAGGTCATGTTGCAGCTGTACAAAACTCTGGTGCGGCCGCACTTGGAGTATTGCGTACAGTTCTGGTCACCGCATTATAGGAAGGATGTGGAAGCATTGGAAAGGGTGTAGAGGAGATTTACCAGGATGTTGCCTGGTATGGAGGAAAGATCTTATGAGGAAAGGCTGAGGGTTTTGAGCCTGTTTTCGTTAGAGAGAAGAAGGTTAAGAGGTGACTTGATAGAGACATACAAGATGATCAGAGGATTAGATAGGGTGGACAGTGGGAGCCTTTTTCCTTGGATGGTGATGGCTAGCACGAGGGGACATAGCTTTAAATTGAGGGGTGATAGATATAGGACAGATGTCAGAGGTAGGTTCTTTACTCAGAGAGTAGTAAGGGCGTGGAGTGCCCTGCCTGCAAAAATAGTCGACTCGCCCACTTTAAGGGCATTTAAATGGTCATTGGATAAACATATGAATGATAATGGAATAGTTTAGGTTAGATGGGCTTCAGATTGGTTTCACAGGTCGGCGCAACATCGAGGGCCGAAGGGCCTGTACTGCGCTGTAATGTTCTATGTTCTATGTTCTATGTTCTATGTACTGTTGCCGGAATGTTGTCAGGTCCCGTAGCCTTTGCAGTATCCAGTGTCTCCAACTGTTTCTTGATATCACGTGGAGTGAATCAAATTGGCTGAAGACTGGTATTTGTAATGGTGGGGACCACTGCAGGAGGCCGAGATGGATCATCCACTCGGCACTTCTGGCTGAAGATTGCTGCAAATACTTCAGCCTTATCTTTTGCACTGATGTGCTGGGCTCTTCCATCATTGAGGATGGGGATATTTGTGGAGCCTCCTCCTCCAGTGAGTTGTTTAATTGTCCACCACCATTCCCGCCTGGATGTGGCAGGACTGCAGAGCTTAGATCTGATCCGTTGGTTGTAGGATTGCTTAGCTCTGTCTATTACTTGCTGCTTTCGCTGTTCGGCTTGTAAGTCGTCCTGTATGCCAGGTGCTGCTCCTGGTATGCCCTCCTGCACTCTTCATTGAACCAGGGTTGATCCCCTGGCTTGATGATAATGGTTGAGTGGGGGATATGCCGGGCCATGAGGTTACAGATTGTGATGGAGTACAGTTCTGCTGCTGTTGTTGGCCCACAGCGCCTCATGGATGCCCAGTCTTGAATTGCTAGATCTGTGCGAAGTCTGCCCCATTTAGCACAGTGATAGTGCCGCACAGCATGATGGAGGTTGTTCTCAATGTGAAGGTGGGACTTCGTCTCCACAAGGACTGTGCGATGGTCACTCTTACCGACACTATCATGGACAGATGCAACTGCAGCTGGCAGATTAGTAAGGATGAGGTCAAATATGTTTTTCTCCCTTGTTGGTTCCCTCACCACCTGTTGCAGACCCAGTCTAGCAGCTATGTCCTTTAGGACCCGACCAGCTTGATCAGTAGTACTGCTGTCAAGCTACTCTTGGTGGTGGACATTGAAATCCCCCACCCAGAGTACATTTTGTGCCCTTGCCATCCTCAGTGCTTCCTCTAAGTGTTGTTCAACATTGAGGACTATGGATTCATCAGCTGAGGGAGGATGGTATGTGGTAATCAGCAGGAGGTTTCCTTGCCCATGTTTAACTTGAAGCCATGAGACTTCATCGGTTGGGGAGTCAATGTTGAAGACTCCCAGAGCAACACCCTCCCGACTGTATACCACTGTGCCACCCCCTTTGCTGGTCTTTGCTGCCGTTGGGACAGGACACATCCAGGGATGGTGATGGTGGTGTTTGGGACGTTATCTGTAAGGTATGATTCTGTGAGTATGACTATGTCAGGTTGTTGCTTGACTAGTCTGTGAGACAGCTCTCCCAATTTTGGCACTAACCCCCAAATGTTAGTGAGGAGAACTTTGCATGGTCGACAGGGCCATTTCTGCCGTTGCCTTTTCCGGTGCCTAAGTCAATGCCCAGGTGATCCGTCCAGTTTCATTTCTTTGAGTCTTTGTAGCGATTGGTACAACTGAGTGGCTTGCTAGGCCATTTCAGAGGGCAGTTGAGACTCAACCACATTGCTGTGGGTCTAGAATCACATGTAGGCCATACCAGGTGGCAGATTTCCTCCCCTGAAGGACATTAGTGAACCAGATGGGTTTTTCCGACGATTGGCAATGATTCCATGGTGATCTGCAGATTCTTAATTCCAGACTTCTTTTTGAATTCCAATTCCACCATCTGCCGTGGTGTGACCACACGAATACCAATCAGACCTGGAAAGAGGGCACACATTGATGCTGCATCTGTCACCATGAGCTGCCCCCTCACCACTCCATACACGGCTGAGTTGGCTGTCCCAAAGCACATTTCCTACTCACCTCCTTACTGTATGACTCTCAGCAGCCCTCGCACTTGGGAGTGGGGCTGCAGTTAAAGAGGCAGGGAAACATTGAGGGCTCTTTCTCAAATCTGCAATGTCTCAGACAATTTGTACTTCATTACAGTAGCACCAGGCTGCTACATGAATTAAACTTTAAGGATGAAGCAATTACCCAGTCTTGTGGCATTGCAATGACTGTATGGGCTAGTTAGATTGTTGTTTTTGACCAACACAGACACAATTGGTCAAATAGCCTTCTTACATGCTGTGGATCTCTTAGAGTCTATAGTGCCCCCAGCAGCAACAAATACAGAGACAACAGTAAGCCAACTGAAATTCTCTCATAAAAATTCTCAACAACTTGACTTTCTTGCTAAAGATATTCAGAAAACGCAATCTTTAGAAACTAACAACAGTTCATTATAAATCTGCAGAAGCTGTTTTTGGGTTTGATATTAAAATTACTAAATTAATGGATCAGTTTCAGTTATTGTGCCTGCTCAGAACTACGGTCAGTGAAACTGACAGGCTGATCTGTTTTTAAACAAGATGATTTGAAGGACGTGATGTTGGTCATGTGCCTAGCATGGTCTTCAGTTGTGCTTGGTTTTACTGCTATCCTTAGGACACTGTAGTCCTGAACTGCATAACTGCTTCCTCTCAATGGAAGGGCATCACTTTGGTCTTGTGCCTGGAGTAACGCAACTTTCCAAAAACCGGCATTTTTGGTTAATTAGCAACAAATGTTCCCCAAGTACACTGAGTAACAAATATTTGGCAGTATCTCATTTTAAAGGGAGTACACGAACAGACAAACCTGTGGAGTTTAAGACTGCAGAAATGACTGGGAGACTTAGGAAAAAGAGATTCGGATTCCTTGCCTTGATAAGCAGAGGGAAAGTGCATATTTGCTAGATTAGAGAGATTAATTATACCATGAGTATGAAATCCAATTTGGAACAACAACTTGTGTACGGATAGATAAGATATTCTTTAGGATAGATCAGGAGTGATTTCATAGCAGTGATGAAACTCAGGAAGGTTTTGATTGGGAACAGAATGAGGAATTGTGTCCAGCTAATACATTTGGCTATCCCATCTCTGATACAGCCCCTGTGAATGTAGAAAACAAAATGAAGTTGCATGACTCCTCTAACATGCAGAATCTGAACACACTCATCTCACCTGCCATCATCCTTTGTGCCTCATAAGGTTCCATGTAACCATTATTGTCCATCTCTGGCTTTTTGACAACTTTATTCTTCAACTCATTTTTGGCATCAAATGGATCAGAATAGTCATCTCTCATGGCAACCTGAAACACTCAAAAAGTAGTTCAGTCTATTACCATACGTACAAATAATAGCAGCATTGAGAAATATGTACAAAAATGAATTTTCTTGACAGTGAAGTGATATTGCTCACAATGACTTCACAAGAGTGCAATCAGGCAAAACTTGACAAAAAGGCAAAGGAGCGATTATGACAGTTAACCAAATGCATAGCCAAAGAAATAGATATCAATAGCATCATAAAAGAGTTATGGCAGGTTCCTTCAGATACTGGGGATGGAATTTCACAGTTAAGGCACTAATAAATAAAGGCACTGCCGTCAATGTGTGATGATGCAAGTAGGGGAGTATATGTACATTGAACAAGGCAGAATTTACTGAGAGCTGTAGGACTGAAGAGGGTCAGAGGTGACATTAAGGAGGGACAAGGTTAACGCCTCATATCTGGTGGAGCAGCATTGGAAACTCTGCAATCAATTCGATTCACTCCATGCTATATCAAGAAATGGTAGGAGGCACTGGATACTTCAAAGGCTGCGGGTCCTGACAACACTCTGCAATAGCACTGAATACAAGCTCCAGGACTTGCCATGCCCCTAGCCAAGCTGTTCCACTTTAACTGGCATCTAATCAACATTGTGGAAAATTGGATTGGCATGTCTTATACACAAAAATCAGAATAATACCATTGCAGCAAACTCCTGACCAATCTATTCCTGATTGTCAGTGAAGATTAGAATAGATTAGCGATTTATTGCCACATGTATTTTTACAAGAAAAAAAGTAAAAAGTTTTGTAAGTTGCCATACCATAGTGCCTATATTTATGACAGAAGTCATAGGTAAAAAGAAAGAAGTAAAAATTAAGACAGAGTTCATCTCAATTTCAGTTCAAGGAAAGTTATTTAAGATGACAAATGCTGGCATATAAGGAAGACATCGCCAAAGGTGACCTCCACACCAACAAGACCTCCACACCAGGAAAAGACCGCCAAACCTGGAGACCACCATGCCGAGCCGAGACCATCCCTCTTGGTCAAGGCTGCCACAATGGGAGACAGCTGGTCCAGGCTGCAATATAAGACCTCCACACCACATACCAGGATGAGAATTCCATCCCAGAACTGAATGAGATCGCCATACCAGGCAGCTGGAATACTCAGAAGGAACTGCTGAAGACCTCCACACCACCTTCACATCGAGACACGATTGCCAAAATCTGGAGGCGACCATGCCAAGCCAAGACCACCTGTCTGGCATGAGGCTGCCACAACAGAAGATTGCTGTGCCAGGCCAAGACCTTCATGCCAGCCTGGAAGCCTCCTCTTCACTGTGCTGGAGCCAGGAGAAGATGCCTTCTGCCAAATAAGTTAAAAATAAGGTAAGATAATAAATGGAAACATTAAGAAAAAGCAGAGAAAGAAATCAAGTAAAAAATGGATGGAGTAGATGAACTCTGGGTTCCTGGGCTAAGGAGCCTGCAAGCTGCGCTGCTATACTGCCACCATTTTGCTTGGAGGTGATGGAAGGGGCCATCAATAGCATATGATTCACAATAAACTGCACACTGACGCCCAGTTTGGTTTCAGCAAGGGCCAGTTAGATCCTGACCACATTAAAGCCAATCTCCAAGTAACTGAATTCCAAAGGTGAAGTAAAAGTGATTGTCCTTGCCACCAAAGCTACATTTGACTGAGTATGGCATCAAGGACCCCCAGCAAAATCTGAGCCAACGGGAATCAGAGAAAACTATCCGCTGGTTGAAGTCATACCTGACACAAAGGAAGACTGTGGTTGCTTTTAGAGGTCAGTCATCTCAGCTCCAGGACATCCCCACAGGAGACCTTAAGACCGTAAGTTAAAGAAGCAGAATTAGGCCATTTGGCTCATTGGGTCTGCTCCACTATTCAACCATAACTAATGCTTTCTCAACATATTCTCCTGCCTTCTCCCCATAAGTCTTGATGACCTCACCAATCATGAACCTATCACTGGAAAACAGAAGTTGCTGGAAAAGCTCAGCAGGTCTGGCAGCATCTGTGAAGAAAAAATCAGAGTTAAGGTTTCAGGTCCAATGTCCCTTCGGCAGAACTGGTTAACTCTGATATTTTCTTCATGGGTGCTGCCAGAACTGATGCTTTTCCAGCAACTTCTGTTTTTGTTCCTGATTTACAGCATCCACAGTTCTTTCGGTTTTCATGAGCCTTTCACTTCCTTAAATACACTCAATGAGTTGGCTTCTACAGCCCTCTGCAGCAGTGAGTGCCACAAATTAATTACCCTCAGGTTGAAGTAATTCCTCCTCATCTCAGTTCTAAAGGTTCGTCCCTTCACTCTGAGGCTGTGCCCTCAAGTTCTCGTCACTGCTACTCGTGGAAACACTTCTCCACATCCACTCTATTCAGGGCTTTCAGTATTCTGTAAGTTTCAGTCAGATCATCCCCATACTTCTAAACTCCATCCAATACAAACCCTGAGTCTTCAACCAGTCCTCATATGACAAGCCCTTCATTCCCAGAATTATTCTTGTAAATCTCTTCTGGGGCCCCTCAGGTCAGCACACCCTTCCTTAGATACGGGGCCCAAATTGCTCACAATGTTTCAAATGAGGTCTGGCCAGAATCTTGCAGGCATCTCTGCTTTTGTGTTTTAGCACTTCTGAAATGAATGCTAACATTGTATTTGACTTCCTAACCGCCAATGGAACTTGCATGTTAACCTTAAGGAAATCTTGAACTAGGACTCTCAGGTACCTTTGTGCTTCAGATTTCCAAAGTCTTTCCCTTATTCTTTCTATCAAAATGCACAACCTCACACTATCCCACATTGTATTCCACATCTGCCATTTCTTGCCCACTGGTCTAGCATGTTCAAGTCCTTCTGCAGCCTTCCACTTCATCAATACTTCCTGTCCCTTCACTTATCTTTGTGTCCTCTGCAAACGTAGCAACAATACCCTCAGTTCCTTCATCAAGATTATTAAGACATAACATGAATAGTCGTGCTCCCAATACTGACCCCTGCAGAACTCCACTCGTCACTGGCTCCAATCCTGAAAGAGACCCATTTATCCACATTCCTTGCCTTCTGCCAGTCATCCAATCCTCTATCGATGCCAGTACCTTGCCCCTAACATCTTGGGCTCTGATCTTATTTAGCAGCCTCCTGTGTGGCACCTTGAAAAAGGCTGTCTAGAAATCCAAATAAATCATGTCCACTGGCATCATTTGTTTAAATTGCACATTACTTCCTCAAAGCATTCAAACTGATTTGTCAGGCATTACTGCATCTTGGTGAAGCCATGCTGACACCACCCTATTTTAATATTCACCTCCAAATACTCCACAAACTCATCCTTAATGATGGACTGTAAAATCTTACCAAAGACCGAGGTCTAACTAAGTGGCCTATAGTTTCCAGTCTTCTGCCTCCTTCCCTTCTTAAATAGTGGGGTTACATTAGCTATTTTCCAGTCCTCTGGGACCTTCCCTGACTCCAGTGATTCCTGGAAGATCACCACCAATGCATCTACAATCTCTTGAGATGTCTCCTTCAGATTCTGGGGTTTCGTCCATCTGGTCCAGGTGATTTATCCATGAGCAGGCCTTTCAGATTCCCCAACATCTTCCCCTTAGTGATGACCCCTACACTCCCTCTCGTCCCTGACTCTCTCGAAGTTCTGGTGTGCTGCTGGAAACTGAAACTGATGCAAAGTACCTATTCAGTTCATAGAAACCTTATAATGCAGATAGAGGCCATTTGGCCAATTGAGTCTGCACTTCCAAAGAGCATCCTAACCAGACACGGCCTACTCTATCCCTGTAACCTGCATTTACCATGGCTAATCCATCTAACCTACACATCCCTGGACACCATGGCACAATTTAGCATGACCACTCCACATAACCTGCCCATCTTTGGACTGTGGGAGGAACCCAGAGCACCCGGTGGAAATCCACGCAGACACAGGGAGAATATGCAAACTCCACTCAGACAGACTGTCACTCAAGGCTGGAATTGAACCTGGATCTCTGATGTTGAGGTAGCAGTACTACCACTGTGCCACAGTGGCTCCACCATTTTTTTCTTCCCCATTACTACTTCTCCTCCCTCATTTTCCAGCTGTCCAATGTCCACTCTTGCCTCTCTCTCTTACCTTTTAGATACCTAAATAAACTTTTGCAGTCTTCCTTTTTGTTACTAGCCACCTTACTCTCATATTTCATCCCCCCGCCCCCATTGCTTTTTTTAATTATCCTCTGTTGGTTTTAAAGGCTTCTCACTAATCTTTACCACATTTGTATGCTTCAGGGTAATGTCCTAGACCCAACCACCTTCAGCGGTTTCAACAATGGCTTTCCTTCTGTGGTAAGCTCAGAGTAGGGATGTTTCATGCTGATGATTGCACAGTGTTTAGCACCATTCGTAAGTCCTCAGATGTTGAAGCAGTCCATGTCCAAATGTAGCTAGACCTGGAAACAGCCAGACTTGGGCTGACAAATGACATGTTACATTCATATCACATAAATACCAGACAATGTCCAACTCGAACTAGAGAGAACCTAACATCACTCCTTAATTCTCAATGGGATTGCCATCACTTAATCTAGCATTATCAATATCTTGGTGATTACTATGACCAGAAACTGAACTTCACTGGCCATATAAATACGGTGACTTACAAGAGATAGTATAAGGCTACAAGTACTGCAGCAAGTAACTCATCTCCCAACTCCTCAAAGCCTAACCACCATCTCCAAGACATAAATCATGTGTGTGATGGAAAATTCCCCACTTGTCTGGAAGATTGCAGCTCCAATAACACTCAAGATGCTTAACACTATTCAGGACAAAGCAGCCTGCTTCACTGCCTAACCCTAACATCCACAAAAATTCATGCCCTCCATCACTGACGCTTAGAAGCAACAGCATATGCAATCTACAACATGCACTTCAGAAGTTCGTCAGGACTATTCAGGTAGCACCTTCCAAACCTACGATCGAAGGTTAAGGGCAGCAGTTACATGGAAACACCATTGCAAATACCAAGCCACTCACCATCTTGACTTGTAACTATGATCCCACTTGTTCACTGTTGCTAGGTCAAACGCTCACTGTAATGCCATTGTGGATTTACCTACAGCATAAGGAGTGCCATGGCTCAAGAAGGTAGCTAACCACCATCTTGTGAAATGCAATTAGGAATGGACAATTAAATGGTGGTCTGTACAGACTGTGCACCTGAACTTAAGTCTGAAACAAGATGATAAATACCTTAGACCACTGACTTTTATAAAAATTGGTCTGAGGTGAGGTATGGCATTGGATTAGAAGGACTGAGAGCATTTCCATTTCTCAGTCTTTTCTATCACTCCTCAGTCAGCGCCTGACATGTCTCTCTTGCCTCACAATGGCAGAGTTTGCCCCTGTGGAGGTGCAGCTGCAGATGTAGCAGAATTACAAGCTGAAAAAAATGTAATTTAACCACTGTATACACATTTTGTACAAAGTGCTAAAGTGTAAAGTTTCTTGTCTTTTTTAAATAATGCCACATAAAATTTATTGATTGGTGCCACTTACCAGGTCTTGCTTATTATTGCATTCTGAAATAACTGCACAGAGGCCAGTATGCTGTCACCAAGTCACCCTTTATTTACTTGTGCACAATACACTGTCTGCGGCCTGCCAGTTTAGAGTCAGTCCCTGGGCTGAGTAGATTCTAATCTCCTGGTTATTTTGGTCAGCCAGGGCTTTCCTGATTGATTGGGATTGTTAACCTGGGCCAATGATGTCAACCTGGTTCCAATCACTACATATTCCAACTGCTACTTTGTCCTTCCACTTGTTTCGTAGTGACTGACAGTGGAAGGTCAGACCCCTTGGGAAATTTTCCATTGATGAATGAATAGTTGAAGGACGGTTGGTTGGTCCTGATGGCAGGTGCAGACAGCACACTTCAGTTTCACATGATATGACCCCTCACAATACCAGGGCTGATAATAGATGGCCTACATTCATCTGCCTGCACTTAAAGGATGAAAGCACAATTGGCTAAAGTGAACTGAGGTAAGAGCTTAAAACGTCAGGTACTGATGATACAATGTCAGACATTTAAAGACATTTTTAATAACTCTCAGTAAAGATATACCCTAGTGATAAAGAAAGACTAATTCAGAAAGATGCAACATCCACTTCTAAATCAATAAGTTAATCATTGTGCCACATTCAAAGAAACATTCCAAAATTCTGCAAAGATTAGTGAAAGGGCACAAGTTTGGACAGGTTTTCTCACAACCTGTGAAAAGTGGTTTAAAAAATCTATATCAGAAAAAAAAGAGCATGAGAGAAAGCTTGCTCGTAAATTAAAAGGAGATACTAAGAGTTTCTACAGCTATTGGGTGGCATAGTGGCTCAGTGGTTAGCACTGCTGCATCACAGTGCTAGGGACCTACGTTGGAATCCAGCCTTGGGTGACTGTCTTTGTGGAGTTTGCACATTCTCCCTGTGTCTGTGTGGGTTTCCTCTGGGTGCTCTGCTTTCCTCCTGCAGTCCAATGGTGTGCAGATTAGGTGGATTGGCCATGCTAAATTCCCATTGTATAGGCTATATGGATTAGCCACGGGAGATGCAGGGATAGGGTAGGGGGTGTGATTCTGGAGGGGTTGCTCTTGGGAGAGTCGATATGGACTTGTTGGGCCAGATCGCCTGTTTCTACAGAGTAGGGATTCTATGATTCTATGATTTAAAAAGGAAATGTAAAATGAGTGTGGCCCATGAGAGAACATGGCTGGGGAAGTTAATAATGGAAAAAAAGGATGTGGCGGATGAATCAAATATTTTGTCTTTGTTATCGCTGTAGAGAAGGCAAGTAAAATCTCAGAAATAAAATGTGCATCATGTGATGAAAAAGAGGGAGGAACTCAAAACCACCACACTCACCAGAGAAAGAAAACTTAGAAAACTTTTAGCAATAAAAGCTGAAAGCTAAACATTTTTTCTGCATCTACCATGACGGGTCCTGTTAGAATTTTATAGGTTTCTATGAGATCTCCCCTTATTCTTCATCCTCGGCTGTGATAAGAAATTTCTGCTGGAATAAAAATGACTTTTTCAAAATTGCCTAAGATTTGGAAAGGCCATATAAAATAGGTATATAATGAATATGTCTTCTTTGCTCAATGTTGAGTGGAGACAGGAAACGACAAGTCAGTTAGCCCAACATCTATCATAGGAAAAATGTTGGAATCAATTATTAAGGAGGATATAGCAGGGCATTTCGAAAATCTTGATGCAGTTAGAGAGAGTTAAGATGGTTTGTGAAAGGGAATCATGTTTGAGCAACTTACTGTTGACAAAGTAGACAGATTTAAGAAGCTTTGCTATCTTCCTTGGAGGATGGAAAAGAACAAACGACTGAGAGGAGATTTGATGATATTCAAAATAACATGCGGTCTGATCAGATTAAATGGGGAGAAAACGTTGCCATTGATAGAAATGGCCAGAGACTTGATGGTAACTGGCAAAGCAAACAATGATAACACAAAGAAACAAAATCCCATCGAACAACTTGTTGGGATCGAGAAGGCACTGCCTGAGAGATGGTATGGTGCAGGTGCATTCAAATGAGGCATTCAGGAGGGATTTGGATTATATATAAAAACACCGGACTTAGGGGGAAGTTGTTGTTATAAAATACTGGGGCTGGTTACATAAATAGTGGGCTGGGGATAGAGGACTGCTATGAAAATCTAGCTGCAGTTGTAGCAAAAGAAGCTCCAGGCAGCGGGCGGGCCATTTGTAAGTTGTGCAGCCACTGCTAGGCCCTATTCTGAACACCAGAAGACCCAGTTCAGAGGCAGCCAGGAATAGGAGGAGCAGTATTTGGGCCTCGCTCCCCAGAACTGTGTGAGCAGGAGAGATATTGACTCCCTTAGTATTGATCCTTGGACGGTGTACTGCAGAGGACAAACAACAATCCTGTGACATAAAGAACAGGTGGTGGATGGAGAAAGCACAGGAGACCCAACAAATGGCGACAACCATGATATGCATGGTTTCTTCTGTGCTGTTAAGATCACATGTGGACCAAACGCCCAAAGCCCCATCCCAATGCTGGCCAAGGATGGAGTAACTCTTGTCAAAGATAATGAAGCCATCAAACAACTCTGGGGGGCGCACTTCTGAGACCTCAACCAGGGATCTGTCATCAATCAGAGTATCCTTGATCCCATCCCACAGCATGCTCTACGCCATGAGCTCAGCACAAGGCGTAGGAGCAGGACCACCAATGCTACCTGCACAAGATACTGTGAATCCACTGGGAAGAAAGATGCACAAACACCAGCATCCTCGACCATAGAAACATCACCATGGCAGCTTCGAGGCACTGACTAGTCTTGATTAGCTATGCTGGACTGGGCACATTATCTGCATGACTGACACGAGACTCCCCCAAGCAGGTGCTCTACTCCCAGCTTCGAAGTAGCAGGTGAGTTCCAGCTGGACCGAGGAAGCCCTTCAGTGAGACCCTCAATGCCACACTGGTGAAGTGCGACATTGCCACTGATACCTGGTAATCACTGGCCTAAGACCATCCAAACTGGAGGAGCAACATCCAAGAAGGCGGCTAGCATCTCGAGACTTGCTGTCAGGAAAAGGCAGAAGCCAGGTGAAAACAGCAAAAGGAGTGTGCTGCCACACCAACACCCCATCAACCTCTTCCCGTGGCCACCGTCTGCCCCAAATGCATCAGAGCCTGCAGTAGCCATATCGATCTGTACAGACACCTATGGACTTACCCCGAGAGTAGAAGAAAGTTATCCTTGTCTGTGAGGGACTGCCAATGATGATGCTGGATTATAATCTGAAACGAAAGAATGTGCAGGACAATGGGTAGAAGATGGGAAAGTGGAATTTGGTACATTGCTCTTTATGATATGAATGATTCAGTGGAAGGAGTGATTAGCCATGTATCCAAGTTTGCTGATGACAGTACTTGCAGAACAAGTAGTTTAGATAACAGTAGGAAGTTGCAAAGAATGAATAAGTAAATCGCCAAAGCAGTGCAGATGGATTTCAATATCACTCTGATGAAAGGTCCACAAGTTACATATATGTAAATTAGTGACATGTGGGTGTTGGTTGCTTTTGTAAAGGATTTTAGTTTAAATAGAAAACTAAAGCAGATCAGTAATATAATCCAGAACACATCAGAGAGCAGGAACTATATAAACCCAACAGGGTTTAAGTCAGGTAGAGTAAATATTTCATGTCATTTGCTTTGTATTCAGATCAGAGAGAAAACAAAAATCGCTTCTTGAAAATACCAGAATGGTGTCAGACACATGTGTAATTCCTCTCTGAGAAAGAAGCTTTTCAGGGTAGTTTAAACAATTAGTCATCCCAGCAGAAGAATTTAATTTTTTCAGCTTCTTAAAAGAGGAGTGTTTGAAGAATTGTAGAATCCCTCCAGTGTGGAATCAGGCCCTTTGGCCCAACAAGTCCACACTAAACCTTGGACCATCCCACTCAGACCCATTCCCCTGTAACTGACCTAATCTGCACATCCCTGAACACTATGGGCAATTTAGCATGGCCAATCCACCTAATTTGCACATCTCTGGACTGTGGGAGGAAGCTGGAGCACCTGGAGGAAACCCACATGGGCGCAGGGAGAATGTGCAAACTCCACACAGCCTGAGGGTGGAATTGAACCCAAGTTGTTGGTGCTGTAAGGCAGCAGTGCTAACCACTGAGCCACTGTGATGCCCCTTTGGTTAGGAATCTGCAAGTTATTAGAACTAAGAAAGCATTCATCCTCAGACCACTGGAAGAGTTCATGTTGGCAGATTTGGACAAGACTCATCAAATTGTCCCCATAGTCTATGACCTAGAAATTGTTCGACTTGAGAAATGGGCTGTAATTTCACTAGATTTAAGTCTTTATAATAGATAGTTCTGGGACACAGTTTGAAACTTGACTTGCTGAATCTTTTATGATCTTTATTTGGTATTTAGTTAGCCTTTCTATAAACTAATGGCTTCTTTCTCATGTTTAACTTCAGTTTTATTATTGGAGAAAACCTTGTGAATATGTAATGGTGCGAGTATTGCTGAAAAGTAAAGACACATGTTGGTGAAGCTCCTCATCCTGCACTCGAAGCATTTTGCAAGTATACCAATTCTAGCAGAAAATCAATATTTATGCTGTAAAACAGGAGAGTAAGAATTGGTAGGCAAGTGAACTCTATTTGGGAAAGAAATTGCCATAGTGAATGCACCCATTAATGCTGATTGACAGTTAACTACCCAGCTTTGTTTAATTTTAAACCAGGTTGATTGAATCATTGATCAGAAGTGAAGTGAAGTGAACTAGTGAATAGCTATAACTTATTTTGTTGAGTTGAAACAGGTGCAGTGTGTGCACATGTTCTGGTTGCAAAGAACAGGGACCTCTATATGAATATATACAAGTACACCCAACTGTAAACCATGTTTAACAGAACTTTTCTCAACTCACGATTGCTTCTTTTGTAGATCAGTTTAAATATAGGCTCTTTTGTTCTTGATACTTTTATGAAAGGGAATAGCTTCTCCCTATCCACTCTATCCAACCCACACATGATTTTGGATGTTTGATAGAGATTTTCAATCTCTACTCAGCCCTTTTCTCTCCAAGGAAAATAGTGTCAATCGTTCCATTTTATCCTCATGCCAGAATCTTTTCTTCTTCTGGAACCATTCTTGTAAATTACTTCTAAACACACTCCAATGTGTTCACATCCTTATATAATTACACCCAGAACTGTACACAATGCTCCAACTGAGGTCTAATCAGTGTTTTGTACAAGTTCTGCATAATAGCCTGCTCTTGTACTCTACATTCCTATCAATTAAGCATACAACACTATATGCTTTATTAACTGCTCTCTCCACCTGTCCCACCACATTTAATGATTTATGCAGGTATACGTCCAGGCTCCTTTGCTCTTGAACATCCTTTTGAATACTAGCCTTTATTTTATGCTGTCTGTCCATGTTGTCTGTATCAGCATTGAACCTCATCTGCCCACTCTGTAAACTTGTCAATTTCCTTTTGTCGCTTTATACTATCCTCCTTGGAGAAGTTCTAAATTGGGGTAAGGCTGATTTTAATAGGATTATATATGATTTAGCCAGAGTGGAGAGGCACTAAATACTTTCAGGTACGTCTGAAAGAGGGTTGCATTCAAGGTGAAAATATGGAGAATACAGGCTAACATATTCCAATGAAGAAAAATGGTGGGATCATCAAATCCTGTGAACTCTGGAAATTGAAGGATGTAAAACGTTGGATTAGGAGAAAAAGGCAGATTTCTGGCAAATACTGAGAGCTCAAAGAAGCAGAAGCCCTAGGGGAGTATAGGATATGCAAAAGGGAACTTTAAAAAGGCAAGCAAAAAGACGATATGAAAGGATACATGCAGGTAAAATAAAAGGAAAATCCTAAATTGTTTTACAGGTACATTAAGGGTAAAAGGAGAACAAGAGACAGAGTAGGACCACAATGGTAATTTGTGTGTGGAGCCAATGATTGTAGGTGGGGTTCTAAGTGAACATTGTGTTGATGATCTCCAGTGAGAGGGGCAATATGGGTTTAGAAATCAGGGAAAAGGTCTGTGATACAATTAAACAAATTAGCATAGACAGAGAGGAGGTTCTGAGTAATCTGGTAGGCTTAAAAATACTTGAATCTACTCATAAGGTCCGGATGAAATGTATTCCAGGTTAATGATTGAGGCAAGGGAGGAAATAGTACTGGCAAAAATTTTCAATTTCTCTCTCACCATGGGAGAGGTAACACAAGACTGTCGTACTGTTATTTAAGATGGCAACAAGGATGAAATCAGGAAATTGCAGGTCAGTCAGTTAGTCTAACTTTGGTTGTGGGGAAACTATTGGAAGTCAATGGACAGACACTTGGCAGAAGAATGTCAATGCAGTGAAATGTGAGGTAATGCATTTGGCAGAAGAAACATGGAGAGGCAATACAGGCTTAATGGTGCAACTTTGAGGTGAGTACAGGAGCAGAGGGACCTCAGGGTTCAAGTTCATAATTCTCCAAAGGTGACCAGCCAAGTTGAAACAGTTGTTAAGAGCTTACAGGAGCACTGGATTTATAAACAGAGGCGTAGATGATAAAAGCAAGGAAGTGCTCTGCAAATCATTGGTCAGACCACATTTGGATTATTGTGTTCAGTTCTGAGCACCTTATTTAAGAAAGGATGATAAAGCCCTGGAGAGATGGCAAAGGAGATTTGCTAGAAAAATACCAGGAATGAGGAATTTGAGATACATTGCAAGTTAATAGAAATTGGGCTTATTCTCCTTACAGCAAAGTAGACTAAGAGATAACTTTATTGAGGCGTTCAGTTTTCACAGGGTAAAGAGGTTATTCTTTTCCTCTAGTTGGTATGTCAGTAACTAGGGATCACAATTATGGGATTGTCAGCAAGACAGATAGGAGTGAGATAAGAGGAAACTTCTTTACTCGGAGAAGTATTAAGATTGGGAATGTGCTGTTTAGGAGAGTGGTGGAGTACATTCCATAGGAAGCTTCAAAAAAGATCTGGATATATTTGAAAGTGATAAACATGAACGTAGAACATTACAGCTCAGGAACGGGCCCTTTGGTGCACTATGTTGTGCCGAACATGATGCCAAATTAAATTGATCCCTTCTGCCCTGCCCTTGATCCATATCCCTCCATTCCTTGCATATTCATCTGCTTATCCAAAAGTCCCTTAAAAGCCCCTATCGTATCTGCCTCCACCACCACCCCAGCAGCGTTTTACAAGTTCCTACCGCTCTCTGTGTGAAGAACTTGTCCCTTACATTTCCTTTGAACTTTCCCCATCTCACCCTTAATGCATGTCCCCTAGCATCACACATTTCAACTCTGGGGAGAAAGATTCTGACTGGCAACCCTATCTAAGCATCTCAATTTTATAGACTTCTATCAAGTCTCCCCTCAGCCTCTACCGCTCCAGAGAAATCAACCCAAGTTTCTCCTTATGGCTCATATCCTCTAATCCAGGCAGCATCCTGGTAAACCTCTTTTGCACCCTCCCCAAAGTCTCCACATCCTTCCTGTAATGTGGCAATTAGAATTGAATGTATACTCTAAATGTGGCCTAACCAAAGTCTTATAAAGTCACAACATAACATCCTGACTCTTGGACTCGATTCCCCAACCAATAACGGCAAGCATGCGACTTGCCTTTTTTACAACCCCATCTACTTGAGTGGCCACTTCCAATTTTGAAGGCGACAGCAATAAATCTGGAGAATGGGACTAGCTAGGTAGCTCTTTAGGCAGCGATTGCAGGCATGATGGGCTGAATGGCCTACTTATGATTATAATATATTTGTGATAAGCAATTCTGAGGGATAAAATTAGTCTGCATTTGGAGAGGCAGGAATTAATCGAGAACAGTCAGCATAGTCTTGTTAAGAAACTGTCAGGTCTGATCAATTTGAATGAACTTTTTGAAGAGGTGACCAGGTGTGGTAGAAGAGGGCAATGCTTTTGATGAGTCTATTTGGACATCAGCAAGGCTTTGGTAAGGTCCCACATGGGAGTTTGATAACAAAGATCCTATGGGATCTAATGAAATTTGGCAAATTGGATCCACATTTGGTTGCATGTCAGGAAACAGAGGGTGATGGCTGAGGGCTGCTTTTCCAACTAGAAGTCTGTGTCCAGTGAGGTCCCACAGGCGTCAATGCTGGGACCCTTGCTGTTTGTAGTTTATTTAAATTAGCTAGATTCAAATGCAGAAGGGGTGATCAGTAATTTTGCAGACAATATAAAAATTGGCGGGGTGATAAATATTGAGGAGGATAGCCTTAGTCTGAGGATACAGGCAGAGTGGTCAGATGAGCTGATTAGCGGCAAATGGAATTCAATTCACAATAAATATGAGGTGATGCACTCAGGCAGGACAAATAAGGCAAGGAAATATTCAACGAAAGGTCGTACCCTGGGAAGCACAAGGGTAAGAGATATCTCGGTGTGCATTTACAGGAGTCCTTTAAGGTATCATTACAGATTGATAAAGTGGTTTAGAAGGTATATGGCATACTTGCTGTTATTGGCTGAGACACAGAATTTAAGAGCAGGGCAGTTATGCTGGAACTATTTAAAATATTGGTTGGGCCGCAGCTGCAGCACTGTGGGCAGTCACAGTCCATTTTATAGGAGGGAAGTGATTGCACTGGAGAGGGTGCAGAGGAGATTTCAGCTTTGATTGATATTGAACAAATTAAAAGGTGACATGATTTGAGATGTATAAAATTGAGGGGCATAGAAAGTGTGGACAGGAAGAAACTTTCCCCTTGATAGAGGGATCAATGTCAAGGGGCCGTAGATTTAAGTTAAGGAGCAGAATGTTTAGAGGAGAGGTGATAAAAAAACATTTACACTCAGGTGGTGGGAAACTGGAATTCTCTGCCAGTAAGAATGGTAGATGAAGAGTTGGCACCATTCTCATAACTGGGCATGAGGTCATGACAGCAGAAACTTTCAACATTTAAGTACTATTTAGATGTACACTTGTGCTGCCAAGGCATACAAGGCATGGACCAATGTGGGATGAGAATACTTGCGTGGTTATTTTCAATTGGTGCAGATATGATGGGCGCAAAGGTCTTTCTCCATCTGTGGATCTCTATCAGTATATGGCTAAGAGTCAAAGACTGAATAGTTTACTCCTAGGGCATTTCTACTTTCTACATTGAATTGCATTGAATTAGGTTTGTTGTCACATGTACTCACATGAGTACACGGAAAAGTTTAGAATCGCCACTTATGGTGCAATCTAGGTCCAAAGGTAGTTCGGCACAAGATCTTGGTAGAAAGCAGAAAAATAAAGAAAACAAAGTCGAAGAGTTAAGTATTACAGTCCTTCTTGCTAAACATAGAAACACAAAGAAACATAGTTAACAGTTCACAGTCATTAAGCGCCTAGCCATGCTGGGCTGGCACTCAGAGTCATAGAGTCGTACGGCATGGAAACAAACCCTTCAGTCTAACCAGTCCATGCTGACCATAATCCAAAAATAAACCACTCCCATCTGCCTGTGCTTGGCCCATTTCCTCCAAACATTTCTTATTCAAGTACTTATCTAAATGTCTTTTAAATATTGCAACTGTACCCTTATCCATCACTTCGTCTTGAAGTTCATTCCACACACTCATCACTCTCTGTGTAAAAGAAATTGTCACACTTGTCTTTTTTTAAAAGTCTTTCTCCTTTCTTTTAAAAATATGCCTCCCAGTCTTGAAATCCCCCAACCTCGGGAAAAGACACCTGCTATTATCCCTTTCTATACCCCTCTATCTTATAAACCTCTATAAGGTCACCTGTCAACCTCCTATGCTCTAGTGGAACAAATCCCAGTCTATCCAGCCTCTCCTTATAACTTAAACCTCCATTCCTGGAAACATCCTGGTAAATCTCTTCTGAACCTTCTCCACTTAGTAACATCCTTCCAATAACAGGGAGACCAGAACTGGACAGCTTAATAATACCTCTCCAGCTTAATAACATCCTTCCTATAACAAGGAGACCAGAATTGGACACATTACTCCAGAATAGGCCACGCCAATATTCTGTACAACCTCAACATGACACCCCAACTTCTATACTCAAAGGTCTGAGCAATGAAGGCAAGCATACTAAATGCCTTCTTAACCATCCTACATGTGATGCAAACTTCAAAGAATTATGTTCCTAAACCCCTAGGTTTCTCTGTTCTGCATCACTGCCCAAGACCCTACTTTTAATTTTTTAAGTCTTGTCTTTGTTTGGTTTACCAAAATGCAACACCTTACATTTGTCCAAATTAAACTCCATTTGCCACACTTCAGCCCATTGACCCAATTGATCAAAATCTTTTTGCAATCTTAAATAACCTTCTTTACTGTCCATTGTACCACCAATCTTAGTGTCATCCATAAACTTGCTATCCTCACGATGGCTTGATCTCATTGCTCTGAGCTCCACCTTGTCCCCTGCTGCCATCCCTGAGCTGCCTGCTGTCACCACCCTGTAGCCTGTTCCTGTCTCCACCATTGCCTCCAGCTGCCTACTCCCAAACCCTCCGCTGGACACCTTGGGTTGCCTGCTCCCGCTGTCACCGCCCGTCGCCTTGGGCTGCCTCCAACGCAGGAGCAACTGCCCGCTGTTACCACCAGCCACCTTAGGCTGCATGTTACCACTCTCACTGCCACTCGGGATGACTGCTGTCGACACAGGGGACATCTCTTGCTGCAGCTTTGGGCTTGCCCTCCCCTCACTGATCTCCTCACAATTTACAATGCAAGTTTTGGATCCTCTACAAATATTGGAATTGTTCCCTACATATCAAGATCTCTTTAATTCTCTTGTGGGATTTGAGTATTCTTGGGTGGCAATTGTTGCCCATTCCTTTATTCCATTCAGAAGGTGATGGTGAGCATGAATTACCGCAGCCCCTGCGCTGCACGTAGACCCACAATGCCGTTAGGAAGGGAATTCCAGGATTTTGATCCAGTAACAGTGATATTGTGATACTTTTCCAATTCAGAATGTTGGGTGGTTTGGAGGGGTGGCTTAGAAGGGAACTTGAAAGTGAGGTGTTTCTATATATCTCCTGCTCTTTTAGGTGAAAGTAGTTGTGGATTTGGAAGCTGCTGACCAAGGATTTGATTAAGATCTGTAGTGCACCTCCTAGATATTACACACTGCTGCTACTCAGTGTCAGTGGTAGAGGGAGTGCATATTTGTGCATGTGACGCCAATCAAGCGAGCTGCGTTGTCCTGGATGATGTCAAGGTTCTTGAATGTTGTTGGAGTTGCACTCATCCAGGTACCTGGGGAATATTCCATGATACTCCTGTCTTATAGATGGTGGAAAGGCTTTGGGGAATCAGGAGATTGCAGACTGGAGTCAGAAGCTGCAACTTACCTGCTTGCTTTCAGTAACTAATCTCCAAGTTCCTTTGTACATTAACATATCCCATTCTATCAGAGCTATTCTTTCAATTTTTCCCAGGTTCCTTTCCTCCCGAGATGTCCTGTACTCTTCAATACTCATATTCCAATCTATGTTATGTTAGAGGCTTGGATGAGCAGAATTTGTAAGGACCATTCAGGAGGGTTTCTTAACACGCTATGTAAACAGTCCAACCAGAGAAGGGGTTATACTGCACCTGGTTTTGGGAAATAAGCCTGGCCATGTGAGTGAAATTTCAGTGGGGGAGCATTTTGGGAATAGTAACCAGAATACCATGAGCTTTAAGATTCCCTTGGATGGGGATAACTGCAGTCCTTGGGTGAAGGTGTTGAACTGGGAGAAGGCAAACTACACTTTCCTCCAGTTTCAGCTTCACTTGTTAAGAAGCTTGATGACAGAGAACATTTGATGTTCAAATGTGCTTATCTCACTGAGATATGCACTTTAGTACATCAGTATCAGATTTTAAGAAGTTTGATGACTGAGAGATTTTGATGTACAATTGCACGTCAGCACCATCAGCATCAGATATTAAGAGACTTGTTAACTGTGAGATATTGATGTTCCAATGTGCTTATCTAACAGAGATATGCAGTTTTGTATTAGATTTTAAGAGATCCGTTAATTGAGAGATTTCAAAATTCCAATGTGCTTATCTCATTGATATATGCACTTACATACTATCAGCAGCATTTTAAGAAGTTTGATGACTGGGAGATTCACTTATCTTACAGAGATACGCACTTTATTTACATCAGCACCAGATTTTAAGCAGTTTTATGACAGACAGATATTGATGTTCCAATATGCTTATCTCACCGAGACATGAATTTTAGTACGCTCAGCATCAGATTTTAAGAAGATTGATGACTGAGGGATTTTAATGTTTCAGTGTGCTTATTTCACTAAGGTATGCACTTCATCACTGGATTTTAACAGGTTTTATGACTGGGAGATTTTGATGTTCCAACATGCCTATCTCACCAAGATATGCATTTTAGCAGCATGAAAATTAGATTTTAAGAAATTTGATGAATGAGAGATTTTGAATTTCCACGGAGATATGCACAGTAGTACTATCAGCATCAGATTTTAGGAAGTTTGATGACTGAGAGATTTTGATGTACCAAACTGTTTATCTAACTGAAATATACAGTTTAGTGCCATCGGCGTCAGACTTTAAGAGATTTGTTGACTGTGAGATTTTGAAGGTCCGACGTGCTTATCTCACTGAGATATGCAATTTAGTACCATCAGCATTAGATTTTAATAGATTTGTTGACTGAGAGATTTCAATGTTCCAATGTGCTTATCTCACTGAAATGTGCACTTTAGTACAATCAACATCAAATTTTAGGAAGTTTGTTGACTCGGAGATTTTGATGATCCAATGCACTTATCATATTGAGATATGATATTGAGATATTGACATGGATAGAGCAGGGACAGGAATGGTTGTTGCAGGTTCCGGGGTTTAGAAGGTTCAGTAAGATCAGGGAAGGTGGTAAAAGAGGGGGAGGTGTGGCATTGTTAGTCAAGGACAGTATTACGGTGGCAGAAAGGACGTTTGATGACAACTCGTCTACTGAGGTAGTATGGGCTGAGGTTAGAACCAGGAAAGGAGAGGTCACCCTGTTGGGAGTTTTCTATAGGCCTCCGAAAAGTTCCAGAGATGTAGAGGAAAAGATTGCAAAGATGATTCTGGATAGGAGCGAAAGTAACAGGGTAGTTGTTATGGGGGACTTTAACTTTCCAAATATTGACTGGAAACGCTATAGTTCGAGTACTTCAGATGGGTCAGTTTTTGTCCAATGTGTGCAGAAGGGTTTCCTGACACAGTATGTAGATAGGCCAACAAGAGGCGAGGCCACATTGGATTTGGTACTGGGTAATGAACCAGGCCAGGTGTTAGATTTGGAGGTAGGAGAGCACTTTGGTGATAGTGACCACAATTCGGTTACATTTACTTTAGCGATGGAAAGGGATCGGTATATAAAGCAGGGCAAGAGTTATAGCTGGGGGAAAGGCAATTATGAGGCGATGAGGCAAGATTTAGGATGCATAGGATGGAGAAGGAAACTGCAGGGGCTGGGCACAATTGAAATGTGGAGCTTGTTCAAGGAACAGCTACTGCGTGTCCTTGAGAAGTATGTACCTGTCAGGCAGGGAGGAAGTGGTCGAGTGAGGGAACCGTGGTTTACTAAAGAAGTTGAATCTCTTGTCAAGAGGAAGAAGGAGGCTTATGTAGAGATGAGGCGTGAAGGCTCAGTGAGGGCGCTTGAGAGTTACAAGTTTGCCAGGAAGGACCTAAAGAGAGAGCTAAGAAGAGCCAGGAGGGGACATGAGAAGTCTTTAGCAGGTAGGATCAAGGAAAACCCTAAAGCTTTCTATAGGTATGTCAGGAATAAAAGAATGACTAGAGTAAGATTGGGGCCGGTCAAGGACAGTCATGGGAAGTTGTGCGTGGAGTCCAAAGAGATAGGAGAGGTGCTAAATGAATATTTTTCGTCAGTATTCAGACAGGAAAAAGACAATGTAGTCGAGGAGAATACTGAGATACATTCTATTAGACTAGACGGGATTGAGGTTCATAAGGAGGAGGTGTTAGCAATTCTGGAAGGTGTGAAAATAGATAAGTCTCCTGGGCCGGATGGGATTTATCCTAGGATTCTCTGGGAAGCTAGAGAGGAGATTGCAGAGCCTTTGGCTTTGATCTTTATGTCGTCATTGTCTTCAGGAATAGTGCCAGAAGACTGGAGACTAGCAAATGTTGTCCCCTTGTTCAAGAAGGGGAGTAGAGACAACCCTGGTAATTATAGACCAGTGAGCCTTACTTCGGTTGTGGGTAAAGTGTTGGAAAGGATTATAAGAGATAGGATTTATAATCATCTAGAAAGGAATAATTTGATTAGGGATAGTCAACACGGTTTTGTGAAGGGTAGGTCTTGCCTCACAAACCTTATTGAGTTCTTCGAGAAGGTGACCAAACAGGTGGATGAGGGTAAAGTGGTTGTTGTGGTGTATTTGGATTTCAGTAAAGCGTTTGATAAGGTTCCCCATGGTAGGCTATTGCAGAAAATACGGAGGCATGGGATTGAGGGTGATTTAGCGGTTTGGATCAGAAATTGGCTAGCTGTAAGAAGACAGAGGGTGGTGGTTGATGGGAAATGTTCAACCTGGAGTTCAGTTACTAGTGGTGTACCTCAAGGATCTGTTTTGGGGCCACTGCTGTTTGTCATTTTTATAAATGACCTGGATGAGGGCGTAGAAGGATGGGTTAGTAAATTTGCGGATGACACCAAAGTCGGTGGAGTTGTGGATAGTGCAGAAGGATGTTGCAGGTTACAGAGGGACATAGATAAGCTGCAGAGCTGGGCTGAGAGGTGGCAAATGGAGTTTAATGCGGAAAAGTGTGAGGTGATTCACTTTGGAAGGAGTAACAGGAATACAGAGTACTGGGCTAATGGTAAGATTCTTGGTAGTGTGGATGAGCAGAAAGATCTCGGTGTCCATGTGCATAGATCACTGAAAGTTGCGACCCAGGTTGATAGCGTTGTTAAGAAGGCGTACAGTATGTTAGGTTTTATTGGTAGAGGGATTGAGTTTCGGAGCCATGAGGTCATGTTGCAGCTGTACAAAACTCTGGTGCGGCCGCTCTTGGAGTATTGCGTACAGTTCTGGTCACCGCATTATAGGAAGGATGTGGAAGCATTGGAAAGGGTGCAGAGGAGATTTACCAGGATGTTGCCTGGTATGGAGGGAAGGTCTTATGAGGAAAGGCTGAGGGTCTTGAGGCTGTTTTCGTTAGAGAGAAGAAGGTTAAGAGGTGACTTGATAGAGACATACAAGATGATCAGAGGATTAGATAGGGTGGACAGTGGGAGCCTTTTTCCTCGGATGGTGATGGCTAGCACGAGGGGACATAGCTTTAAATTGAGGGGTGATAGATATA
>NC_063334.1:46694598-46731330 GCF_021869965.1 Rhincodon typus
ATGATAATGGAATAGTTTAGGTTAGATGGGCTTCAGATTGGTTTCACAGGTTGGCGCAACATCGAGGGCCGAAGGGTCTGTACTGCGCTGTAATGTTCTATGTTCTATGTTCTATGTTCTATATGCATTTTAGGATTATCTGCATCATATTTAAACAAGATAGATCACTGAGAGGTCTTGATGTTCCAATGTGCTTATCTCACAGAGATATGCAGTTTGCACCATCAGCATCAGACTTTAAGAGGTTTGATGACTGAGAGATCTCGATGTTCCGATATCCTTAACTCAGAGAGATATGCCTTTAGTAACATTAGCATTAGATTTCAAAAGATTTGCTGATTGAGTAATTTTGATGTTCCAATGTGCTTATTTCACTGAGATTTGCACTTTATCACCATCAAAATCAGATTTATATAAGAGATCAGCATGAGATTTTAAGACGTTTGATGACTGGGAGATTTTGATAATCCAATGCACATATATTACTGAGATATGGACTTTAATAACATCAGCATCAAATTTTAAGAAGTTTGATGACAGAAAGATTTTGATGTTCCAATGTGCTTATCTCACTCAGAGTGCAATGAATATTTGTTGCACCAGCAATTGCCCCTATCAATCTAAACTGTAACAGAGTAATAAACACTGTTACACCAGTTTAAACACTATCGATCTACAGCCTAACACATGCCAATAAAGCTCAGTTACACCAGTGACAAACATGATCAATCTACAGTCCAACAATGTGAAGACAGCTGTGTTATATCAGAAATACTCCCTGTCAGTCCACTGTCTAACACAGTATAATAAAGCTCTCTTACAGCAGTAATAAAACCTTTCAATCTACACCGGAACACTGGGCAATAAAGCTCTTCACACAGGATGTAAACACAACCAGTCTTCACGCTAAAACAGTGTAATAAATCTGTTACATCAGTTACAAACTACACTCTAACACAGGGTAATTAATCTTGTTAGAACAGTAATAATCCAGAACAATCTAAGCCTATGAATCTTCACCCTAACACAAGGCAATAAAACTATCTTAAACTCTGATGCTGATTGTACTAAAGTGCATATCTCAGTGAGATGAGTACAGTGGAACATCAAGTTCTCTGTCATTAAATTTCTTAAAAACTGATGCTGATGGAGCCAAAGTGCATATCTCAGTGAAAAGAACACGTTGGAACATCAAAATGTATCATTCATCAAACTCATTACTGGTGTAACAGAGCTTTATTACAGTCTGCTGTTATCTACTTTCATAAAGTTTATAACTGGTATAATTGACCTTTATTCCACTGTGTTAGATTGTAGATTTATTGAACAGAACTTTATTAACCTGTGTTAGAGTGTAGCTTGATAATGTTTATTGCTAGGGTAACAGAGCTTGATTACACTGTGTATAAGTGTAGATTGTAAGGGATTATTGCACTGTGTTAGAGTTTAGATTCCTAGTGTTTGGTGTACAGAGGTTTATTGCCCAGGGTTTTAGTGTAGATTGATTGGGTTTATTACTGGTGTGACAGAGCTTTATCACATTGTGTTAAAGTGTAGAATGATAGGATTTATTACTAGTGTAGCAGAGCTTTATTACATTGTTTTACAGTGTATATTGACAGGGTTTAATACTGGCGTAACAGAGCTTTATTGCCCTCTGTTAGAGTGTAAATTAATAGAGTTTATTGCTGACGTATCAGAGCTGTATTACACTGTGTTCGAGTGCAGATTTACAGGGTTTATTACTGGTGCAACACAGCTTTATTTTAGTGTTAGAGTGTCGATTGATAGTGTTAATTATTGGTGTTACAGAGGTTTATTGCACTATGTTAAAGTGCAAATTGTTAGGCATTATTACTGATGTAATAGAGTTTTATCATACTGTGTTAGAGTGTAGATTCAGTGGGATTACTGCTGACGTAACAGAGCTGCATAACACTGTGTTACGGTGTAGATTGATAGGGTTCTTTACTGGGGTAACAGAGCTTTATTACACTGTGTTAGGGAAAAATGTTTTGTTTATGACTGGTGGAACAGAGCTTTGTTACACTGTTTTACAATGTAAATTGAAAAGGTGAACTGATGTAACAGGCCTTTAGTAGTCATTTTACACTTCAGATTGATAGGGGTTCTTACTGGTCCATCAGAGTTTTATCACATTGTGTTGGGGTGTAGAATAATAGAGATTATTACAGGTTTAGCAGAGATTTATTACACTGTTTTACAGTGTATATTGATCATTTTAAAACTGGTATAAGAGAGCTTTATTGCCCTCTGTTAGAGTGTAGTTTGATAGGGTCTATAACTGGTATAACAGAATTTTTTATTGCCCTGTGTTAGACTGTAAATCAATAGGGTTCAACACTGATGTAACAGAGAATTATTACACTATGTTGCAGTATTGATTTATAAAGTATATTACTGGTGTAACAGAGCTTTATTAGACATTTTAGAGTGTAGATTGATAGGTTTATTACTAATGTAATAGAGCTCTATTACACCGTGTTGGATTGTGGATTGTTAGTGATTAGTACTGGCATACAGAACTTTATGCCACTGTGTTTGAATGTAAACTGTTAGCGTTTATTTCCAGTGTAATACAGCATTATTGCCCTGTGTTATGGTTTGATTGATAGGGTTTATTCCTGGTGTAACAAAGTTTTATTGTACTGTGTTAGAGTGTAGATTGACAGAGATTATTAGTGGTGAGCTATATTGTACTGTTAGAGTGTAGATTGATAGGGTTTTGTTACTGGTACAACAGCTCTTTATTACACTGTGTTAGAGTGCAGATGGATAGAGTGTATTACTGGTGTAAGAGAGCTTTATCACTCTGTATCAGCATGTAGATTGACAGGGTTTATTAGTGGTGTAACAGAGCTTTATTACACTGTGCTAGAATGTAGATTGATACGGTTTATTACTGGTTTAACAGAGGTGTATTACTCTGTGTTAGGTTGCAAATTGATATTATTACTGGTGTAGAAAAGCTTTATCAATCTGTGTTAGAGTGTAGATTAATGGGGATTATCACCGGCATAGCAGATCTTCATTACAAAGTGTTTCAGTGTCAATTGAAAGCGATTATTACTGGGGTAACAGAGCCTGATGATATTGTGTAATAGTGTAGATTGTTATGGTTGATTACTGGTGTAACAGAGTTTTATCACAGTGAGTTAGAATGCAGACTGGTAGCGTTCATTTGCGGTGTATAATTTCCATTGCCCTGCTGTCGTGTGTAGATTGAAAGGATTTATAACTGGTGTAACAGAGATGTACTAAACTGTGTTAGCATGCAGACTAAAAGCAATTACTTCTGGTGTAACGAAGCTGTGTTACACTGTGTTAGACTGTAGATTGATTGTGTTTATTATTGTTGTAACAGGGCTTTATCAGTCTGGGTTAGCGGGTAGACTGATAGCATTTATGTCCTGTGTAAAAGAGCTTTATTGCCCTGCATTCCAGTGTAGATTGAAAGGGGTTATTACTGATGTAACAGAGCTTTATTACACTGTGTTAAACTGTAGGCTGATAGGGATTATTTCTGGTGTAATGGAGCTGTGTTCACTGTGTTAGACTATAGATTGATTGTGTTTATTACTGGTGCAACAGAGCTTTATTACTCTGTGTTGGGAAAGAATGTTTTGTTTATGACTGGTGGAACAGAGCTTTGTTACACGCTTATACAATGTAAATTGATAAGGTGTATTACAGATTTAACAGAGCATTATTAGACATTTTAGACTTTAGATTGATAGGAATTCTTAGTGGCACAACAGAGCTTTGTCAAAATGTGTCATGGTGTAGAATAATGGGGCTTATTACCGGTGTAGCAGAACTTTATTACACTGTTTTAGAGCGTAGATTGATCATGTTTAACACCGGTGTAAGATAGCTTTATTGCCCTCTGTTAGAGTGTAGATTGATAGGATTTATTACTGGTGTAACAGAGCTTTATTGCCCTGTGTTAGACTGTAGATCAATGGAGTTTAATATTGGCATAACAGAGCATTATTACACTGTGTTACAGTGTAGATTTATAAGGTGTATTACTGGCATAACAGAGCTTTATTACACATTATTGAGTGTAGATTGATAGGATTTATTACAAGTGTAACAGAGCTCTATTACACTGTGTTGGAGTGTGGATTATTGGTGATTAGTACTGGTGGACAGAGCTTTATGCCACTTTGTTAGAGTGTAAACTGTTAGCATTTATTCTTGGTATAACAGAGCTTTATTTCTCTGTATTATGGTGTAGATTAATAAGGTTTATTATTGGCATAACAATTTTTTATTATACTGTGTTAGACTGTAGATTGACAGGGATTATTAGTGCTGTGACAGAGCTTTGTAAAACTGTTAGAGTGTAGATTGATTCAGTTTTGTTACGGGTGTAACAGCTCTTTATTACACTGTGTTAGAGTTTGAATTGATGAAGTTTATTACTGCTGGAAGAGAGTGTAATTACACTGTGTTAGAGTGTAGCTTGATGGGGATTATTACCGGTTTAGCATAACTTTACTACACTTTGTTAGCGGGTAGATTGATAGGGTTTATTACTAATGAAAGAGAGTTTTATTACACTGTGTTAGAGTGCAGATGGATAGAGTGTACTACTGGTGTAAGAGAGCTTTATTACTCTGTGTTAGCATGTAGATTGACAGGTTTATTAGTGGCATAGCAAAATTTTATTACACTGTGCTAGAGTGTAATTTTTTAGGATTTATTACTGGTGAAACGAAGCTTTATTACATTGTGGTAGAGTGTAGGTTGATGGGGCTCATTAGTGGTATAGCAGAGATTTATTACAGCACGTTAGAGTGTAGATTAAGAAGGAAAATTACTGGTGTAACTGAGCTTTATTAAACTGTGTTAAAGTGTAGATTGATTAGGAATATTACTGGTGTAACAGAGCATTAATGCATTGTGTTAGATTGTGGATTGATGGTGACTATTACAGGTCTAACAGAGCTTCATTTCAGTAGGTTAGAGTGTATATCGTTAAGATATATTACTCATGTAACAGCTTTATTATACTGTGTTAGAGTGCAGATCGATACAGAGTATTACTAGAGTAATAGAGCTTCATCACACTGTGTTAGACTGCAGATCGATAGGGTTTAATACTGGTGTAACAGAGCTTTATCACCCTCTGTTAGGGATTGATTGAAAGGGTTTATTGCTGGAATAACAGATGTTTATTTTACTGTGTTAGGGTGTGGATTGATCAGGTTCATTACTAGTGTAACAGAGCTTTATTACACTCTGCTAGAATGTACTTTGATAAGGTTTATAATTGGTGTAACAGACCTTTTAATGCACCCTGTTAAAGTGTAGATTGATAGGGATTATTACCGCTGTAACGGAACTTTATTAAGGTGTGTTAGGGTGTAGATTGATAATGTTTATTGCTGGTGTAACAGTGCTTGATTACACTTTGTTAAAGTGTAGATTGTGAGGGATTATTACTGGTACAACAGAACTTTATCGCATTGTATTAGAGTTTAGATTGATAGGATTTATTAATGGTGTAACAAAGGTTTATTACACTGTGCTAGATTTAAGATCGGTAAGGTTTGTAACTGGTGTAACAGAGGTTTATTACCCTGTGTTAGAATGTAGCATGATAGGGTTTACTACTGATGTAACAGAGCTTTACTACACTGTGTTACAGTGTAGAATGTTAGAGTTTATTACTGGTGTAGCAGAGATTTATTCCAGTGCTTTACAGTGTAGATTGATAGGGTTTATAACTGGTCTCACATAGCTTTACTATACTTTGTTGAGTGTAGATTTACAGGGTGTATCACTGCTGTAGCAGACCTTTGTTACACTTTGTTAGGGTGTAGACTCATAGGGTTTATTACCAGTGTAACACAGCTTTATTACATTGTGGTACAGTGTGGATTGATAGAGGTTTATAATTAGCATTAGAGAGCTTTATTACCCTTTGCTTGAGCGTAAATTGATAGGGTTTTAACTGATGTAATAGAAGAGCTGCTCACTGTGTTACAGTATAGATTGTTAGGGATTATTGCTGATGTAACAGAGTTTAATTACACTGTGTTAGCGTATGGATTCATTAGGTTTATAACTGGTGCAACACAGCTTTATTACACTGTGTTAGAGCAGAGAAAAATGTGAAGTGATTCATTTTGGAAGGTCGAATTTGAATGCAGAATTCTCAGCAGTGTGGAGGAACAGCGGGATCTTGGGGCCCATGTTCATAGATCCATCAAAGTTGCTACCCAAGTTGACAGGGTTGTAAAGAAGGCATATGGCGTGTTGGCTTTCATTGATAGGGGAATTGAGTTGAAGAGCCGTGAGGTTATGCTGCAGCTCTATAAAACTCTGGTTATACCACACTTGGAATATTGTGCTCAGTTCTGGTCACCTCATTATAGGAAAGATGTGGAAGCTTTAGAGAGGGTGCAGAGGAGATTTACCAGGATGCTGCCTGGACTGGAGGGCAGGTCTTATGAGGAAAGATTGAGGGAGCTAGGACTTTTTTCATTGGAGCGAAGAAGGATGCGAGGTGACTTGATAGAGGTTTACAAGATGATGAGAGGCACAGATAGAGTGGATAGTCAGAGACTTTTTTCCAGGGTGGAAATGACTATTACGAGGGGGCATAATTTTAAGGTGATTGGAGGAAGGTATAGGGGAGATGTCAGAGGTAGGTTCTTTACATAGAGAGTGGTGGGCGTATGGAATGCACTGCCGGCAATGGTTAATGGAGTCAGATACTTTAGAGACTTTTAAGCGACTCTTGGATAGGCACATACAGGATAGTAAAATGTAGGGTATGCAGAGTAGGATATCTTAGTAGGATAATAGGTCGGCGCAACATCATGGGCCGAAAGACCTGTACTGTGCTGGACTGTTCTATGTTCTATGTTCTAGATAGGGGTTATTACTGCTGTGACACAGATTTATTACACTGCGTTACAGCTGGATTGATAGGATTTATTACTAGTGTAGGAGAGGTGTATTAGACTTTCTTAGATTGTAGATTGATAGAATTGATTACTGGTGTAACAGAGGTTTATTAAACTGTGTTAGAGTACAGACTGTTCAGGGTTATTATTGATGTAATAGCACTTTATCATACTTTGTTAAAGTGTAGATTCAGTAGATTTGTTGCTGATATAACAGAGCTGCATTACACTGTGCTGTGGTATAGATTAATAAGGTGCTTTACTGGTGTAACAGAGCTTTATGACACTAAGTTTGCATGTAACTTGTTTGGGTTTTAGCTGGTATAACAGAGCTTTATTACACTGTGCTTGAGTGTAGATTGATTATTGATTAGTTGTGTAGCAGTAATTTATTACACCATGTTACAGTGTACATTAGAATGTAAACTACTGGTGTAATGGAGCGTTACTACACTGTGTTAGAGTTTAGATTGATAGGGATAATTAATGGTGTAACAGAGGTTTATTACCCTGTGTAGGGTTTACTACTGACATAACGGAGCTTTATTACATGGTGTTAGAGTGTAAAATAGGAGGGTTCATTACTGGTGTAGCAGAGCTTTATTACAGTGCTTTACAGAGTAGATTGATAGAGTTTATTACTGGTGTAACACAGCTTTATTACATTCCGTTACAGCTGGATTGAATGGGTTTATTTCTGGCGTAACAGTGGTGTATTCCACTTTGTTAGAGTGCACATTGTTAGGCGTTATTATTGATGTAACAGAGCTTTATCATACTGTGGTAGAGTGTAGATTCAGTGGGTATATTGCTGATGTAACAGAGATGCATAACACTCTGTTACGGTGTAGATTTACAGGGTTCTTTACTGGAGGAATGTTCAAGTTTATGACTGGTGTAACAGCACTTTGTTACACTGTTTTACACTGTAAATTGATCGGTGTATTGCTGGTGTAACACAGCTTTATTAGACCTTTTAGATGTTATGTTGATAGGGGTTCATACTGGTCTAACGGAGCTTTATTACATTATGTTAGTCCATTAAGTAGTAGAGTTTATTGCTGGTGTTTAATTGCGGGACTTTAATACATTGTTCTACAGTGTAGATAGATTGTGTTTAATCCTAGTGTAAGAGAACTTTATTGCCCTCTCTTAGAGTGCAGGTTGATGGTGTTTCTTATTGGTGTAACAGAGCTTTGTTACACTGTCTTAGAGAGTAGATTAACAGGGATGATTACTGTTATAACAGATCTTTATTATCCTCTGTTGGAATGTATATTGAAAGTGTTTATTACTGGTGTAACAGAGCTTTATTGCCCTGTGTTGGTGTGAGGATTGATAGGCTTTATTACTGGTCAAACAGAGCTTTATTACAATCTGTTAGAATGTAGATTGATCAGGATTATTACTGTTGTAACAAGATTTATTACCCACTATTACAGTGTAGATTGATAGAAGTTATCACTGTTGTAACAGAGCTTTATTGCCCTGTGTTAGGGTTTAGATTGATAGGGTTTATTGCTGGTGGAACAAAATGTATTACACTCTCAAAGTTGCTGGAAAAGCTCAGCAGGTCCGGCAGCATCTGTGAGGGAGAAAACAGAGTTAACTTTTCGGGTCCGGTGACCCTTCCTCAGAACTGATGGTGGCTGGGAAAACGTCAGTTAATATGCAGAAAATAGGGAGGTGGATGGAGTAGCGAGTAAATGATAGGATAGAGCCCAAAGAGAGAGAAAGACAGTTGGACAGACAAAGAAGTTGCTAACGATCAGGCTGGGAGGGTGAGTAGTTGTTAATGGGGACTGTTAGTGACTAACAACAGGGGGTGTGTAATGGCAGGCTATGTGGTAACAAGGCCGGGTGTGTGGGGTGGGGGGCTGGGACATGGGAGAGATTAGGCCCTAAAACTATTGAACTCAATATTGAGTCCGGAGGGTTGTAGGGTGCCCAAGCGGAAAATGAGGTGTTATTCCTCCAGCTTGCGTTGGGCTTCACTGGAACACTGTAGCAAGCCAGAGACAGAGATGTTGGCCAGGAAGCAGGGTGGTGCAGTGAAGTGGCAGGCAACAGGTAGTTCAGGGTCTTTTTTGCGAGCAGAACGTAGATGTTCTGCGAAGCGGTTGCCAAGTCTACACTTTGTTTCCCCAGTATAGAGGAGACCACATTGTGAGCAGCGAATGCAGTAGACTAGATTCTGGGAAGTGCAGGTGAAGTGTTCCTTCACCTGGAAGGTATGTTTGGGCCCTTGGATACTGGGGAGAGAGGAGGTAAATGGGCAGGTGTTGCAACTTCGCCGGTTACAGGGGAAGGTGCCGTAGGGCTGTGGGGAGGTGTTGGGGGTGAAGGAAGTGTGGACCAGGGTGTCCCGGAGGGAACGGTCCCTGCGGAAGGCGGACAAGGGAGGGGAGGAGAATATGTGTCTGGTGGTGGCATCTTGCTGGAGGTGGCGGAAATGGCCTCTGATGATCTTCTGGATGTGGATACTGGTGAGATGGTATGTAAGGATAAGGGGAACCGTACCTTTGTTGCGGGAGGGAAGAGAAGGGGTGAGGGCGGAAGTGCGGGAGATGGGTTGGACCTGGTTGAGGGCCTTGTTGACAATGGAGCTGGGGAATCCTCGGTTGAGGAAGAAGCTGGACATTTTGGAGGCTCCCTTGTCGAACTTGGCCTCATCTGAACATATGCGATGGAGACGGAGGAACTGAGAGAATGGGATGGAGTCTTTACAGGAAGTGGGGTGTGAGGATGTATAGCCCAGGTAGCTGTGGGAGTCAGTGGGTTTGTAATAGATATTAGTGGCCAGTCTATCCCCAGAAATGGAAACAGAAATGTCGAGGAAGGGAAGGGAGGAGTCAGAGATAGACCAGGTGGAAGTGAGTGCAGGGTGGAAATTGGAGGCGAAATTGATGAAGTTTTCCAATTTCAGACAAGAGAGGGAAGCAGCACCGACAATATCATCGATGTATCAGAGAAAGAGTTGTGGGTGGGGGCCAGAATAGGACTGGAACAAGGAATGTTCCACATACCCCACGAAGAGACAGGCATAACTAGGGCCCATGGGGGTACTCATGGCAACCTCTCTTACCTGAAGAAAATGAGAGGAGTTGAAAGAGAAGTTTATGAGGGTGAGGACAAGCTCGGCCAAGCGGAGAAGGGTGGTGGTGGGTGGGGATGGTTCAGGTCTTTGCTCCAGGATGAAGCGGAGAGCCCTAAGACTGTCCTGGTGGGGAATGGATGTGTAAAGGGATTGCGCATCCATGGTAAAGAGGAGGCGGCTGAAGCCAGTAAACTGGAAGTTTTGAAACCGGCGTAAGGTGTCAGATGAATCATGGATGTGTGTGGGTAGGGATCGGACAAGGAGGAGGAAGACTGAGTCAAGGTAGGAAGAGATGAGTTCTGTGGGGCATGAGCAGGCTGAAACAATGGGTCTGCCTGGACAGTGCTGTTTGTGGATTTTTGGCAGGAGGTAGAAACGAGCTGTGCGGGGTTGGGGGACTATTAGCTTGGAAGCAGAGGGGGGAAGATCACTGGATGAAGTGAGTAGTAGATACAATGGCCTGATGTGCCCTGGTGGGGTCATGGTCTAGGGGAAGGTAGGAGGAGGTATCCGAGAGCTGGCGCTCAGCCTCTGCAAGGTAGAGGTCAGTACGCCAGACTACAACAGCACCATCCTTATTGCCAGGCTTGATGACAAAGTCAGGGTTAGATCTGAGTACACGGATTGCAGTCAGTTCAGAGGGAGATAGGTTGGATTTGTTGAGAGGGGCAGTGAAATTGAGGCGACTAATGTCACGTCGACAGTTCTCAATGAAAAGATCGAGTGCAGGTGAAAGGCTGGAGGGAGAGTGTTGGAGTTGGGCAAAGGGTTCTGTGGGATGGGGAGAGGACTCTTGTCCAAAGAAATGAGCACGGAGGCAAAGACGGCGGAAGAAGAGTTCGGCGTCATGTCGTGCCCGAAATTCGTTAAGGTGGGGACGCAGAGGGATAAAGCCGACGCCTTTGCTGAGTATGGAGCATTCAGAATCGGAAAGCGGAAGGTTAGGAGGGATGGTGAATACCCGACAGGAGGTGGGGGTGTTGGGGGAGGGGATAGAGTCAGAGGGAAGGTGAGAACGAACAAAGAACAAACAACAAAGAAAATTACAGCACAGGAACAGGCCCTTCGGCTCTTCAAACCTGCGCCAGTTCAGATCCTCTATCTAAAACTGTCATTTATTTTCCAAGGATCTGAATCCCTCAGCTCCCTGCCCATTCATGTATCTGTCTAGATACATCTTAAATGACACTAAGGTGCCCACCTCTACCACCTCCACTGGCAACACATTCCAGGCACCCACCACCCTCTGCGTAAAGAACTTTCCACGCATATCTCCCTTAAACTTTTCCCCTCTCACCTTGAAATCATGACCCCTAGTAAGTGAGTCCCCCACTCTGGGAAAAAGCTTCTTGCTATCCACCTTGTCTACACCTCTCATGATTTTGTAGACCTCAGTCAGGTCCCCCCTCAACCTCCGTCTTTCTAATGTAAATAATCCTAATCTACTCAACCTCTCTTCATAGCTAGCACCCTCCATACCGGGCAACATCCTGGTGAACCTCCTCTGCACCCTCTCCAAAGCATCCACATCCTTTTGGTAATGTGGCAACCAGAACTGTACGCAGTATTCCAAATGTGGTCGAACCAAAGTCCTACACAACTGCAACATGATCTGACAACTCTTGTACTCAATACCCCGTCCGATGAATGAAAGCATGCCGTATGCTTTCTTGACCACTCTATCGATCTGCGTCGCCACCTTCAGGGTACAATGGACCTGAACACCCAGATCTCTCCGTGCATCAATTTTCCCCAGGGCTTTTCCATTTAATGTATAGTTCGCTCTTGAATTGGATCTTCCAAAATACATCACCTCGCATTTGCCTGGATTGAACTCCATCTGCCATTTCTCCACCCAACTCTCCAATCTACCTATATTCTGCTGCATTCTCCGACAGTCCCCTTCACTATCTGCTACTCCACCAATCTTCGTGTCATCTGCAAACTTGCTAATCAGACCATCTATACCTTCCTCCAGATCATTTATATATATCACAAACAACAGTGGTCCCAACACGGATCCGTGTGGAACACCACTGGTCACAGTTTTCCATTTTGAGAAACTCCCTTCCACGACAACTTTCTGTCTCCTGTTGCCCAGCCAGTTCTCTATTCATCTAGCTCGTACACCCTGGACCCCATGCAACTTCACTTTCTCCATCAGCCTACCATGGGGAACCTTATCAAATGCCTTACTGAAGTTCATGTGTATGACATCTACAGCCCTTCCCTCATCTATCAAGTTTGTCACTTCCTCAAAGAATTCTATCAAGTTGGTAAGACATGACCTTCCCTGCACAAAACCATGCTGCCTATCACTAATAAGCCCATTTTCTTCCAAATGTAAATAGATCCTATCCCTCAGTATCTTCTCCAGCAGCTTCCCCACCACTGACGTCAGGCTCACCGGTCTATAATTAACTGGGTTATCCTTGCTACCCTTTTTAAACAAGGGGACAACATTAGCAATTCTCCAGTCCTCCGGGACCTCACCCGTGCTCAAGGATGCTGCAAAGATATCTGTTAAGGCCCCAGCTATTTCCTCTCTCACTTCCCTCAGTAACCTGGGATAGATCCCATCCGGACCTGGTAACTTGTCCACCCTAAAGACTTTTAGAATACCCAACATTTCCCCCCTCATTATGCCGACTTGACCGAGAGTAATCAAACATCTATCCCTAACCTCAACATCTGTCATGTCCCTCTCCTCAGTGAATACCGACGCAAAGTACTCATTAAGAAAAGGAGAAGAAGGTTCCAGAGGTCCATGGGTATTTTTAAGTTGTTGTATCTTGTGGGCCTTGATGCCTGAAAGGAAAAGAAAAAATTTCTTGTTAGCACAACGAATGAGCCAAAGGATGAAGTGGAACTGCTGGATGGTGCAGCCCTGAGCCAGCGTGTAGCGATGCTGTTGGAGAGAGAGGTTGAGAGTATGCGTGTGGCGCCACATGGTACTGAATGTCGATCTCACGATGCGGCGAGAGACGCTGTCCATCGAACATTGAACATCACGGAGATATCTGTGATCCTGGGAGGATTCAAAATATGAGGGATGAAACTTCAGCTGGAATCCACGTGGGGTGAGTCTGAGCCAGAGGCAGTCACTGAGGAATATGAGAGAGATAGTAGGAACTGCAGATGTTGGAGAATCTGAGATAACAAGGTGTAGAGCTGGATGAACACAGCAGGCCAAGCAGCATCATAGGAGCAGGAAGGCTGACGTTTCGGGCCTAGACCCTTCATCAATATGGCTGTGGAAACGAGTTTTAGCAAATACCTGGTCAAACACCAGGTGTGACAGTGAAATTAAAGGCGGTGGGCAAGAAGAGAGATTGGAACGGAAATCCCATCGGAGAGAGGAGCAGAACTTCTTCAAGGTGGGCATACCTGGAAGAGATGTGGCAGTGAGTTAAATACTAAATAAAAACCAAAAGAACTGCAGATGCTGTAAATCAGGAACAAAAACAAAGTTGCTGGTCAAGCTCAGCAGGTCCGGCAGCATCTGTGAGGGACAAAACAGAGTTAATGTTTCGGGTCCGGTGACCCTTCCTCAGAACTTTTGGTGGCTGGGAAAACGTCAGTTTGTATGCAGAAAATAGGGAGGTCGGTGAGGTAGAGAGTAAACGATAGTATAGAGCCCAAAGAGAGAGAAAGACAGTTGGACAGACAAAGCAGTTGCTAACAATCAAAAAAGACCCTGAACTACCTGTTGCCTGCCACTTCAATGCACCACCCTGCTCCCTGGCCAACATCTCTGTCTCTGGCTTGCTACAGTGTTCCAGTGAAGCCCAACGCAAGCTGGAGGAACAACACCTCATTTTCCGCTTGGGCACCCTACAGTCCTCTGGACTCAATATTGAGTTCAATAGTTTTAGGGCCTAAACTCTCCCATGTCCCAGCCGCCCACCCCACACACCAGGCTTTGTTACCACATAGCCTGCCATTACACACCCCCTGTTGTTAGTCACTGACAGTCCCCATTAACAACTATTCACCCTCCCAGCCTAATCGTTAGCAACTCCTTTGTCCAACTGTCTTTCTCTCTCTTTGGGCTCTATCCTATCGTTAACTCCCTACCCCACCCACCTCCCAATTTTCTGCATATAAACTGATGTTTTCCCAGCCATCATCAGTTCTGAGGATGGGTCACCGACCCGAAATGTTAACTCTATTTTCTCCCTCACAGATGCTGCCGGACCTGCTGAGCTTTTCCAGCAACTTTGTTTTTGTTCCTGATTTACAGCATCTGCCGTTCTTTCGGTTTTTATTATGTCTTCCACACTGTTATGTTGTAGATTGATCAGGATTATTACTGGTGTTAACAGAGATTTATAACACTGTGTTCGAGTTTAGATTCATGTGTCTGGTATTGGTGTAACAGAGGTTTACTGCTCTAATATTTGGTGTAGATTGATCAGCTTTATTACTGGTGTAACATCGCTTCATTAGAAGTTTTAGAGTGTAGGTTGATAGGGATTTTTACTGGTCCAAATGAGCTTTATCACATTGTATTAGGGTGTGGAATAACAGAGTATATTACTGGTCTAACAGAGCTTCTCTGCCCAGGATTTGCTACTGGTGTGTCAGAGCTGTATTACGCAATGTTAGACTGTGGATTAATAGAGATTATTACTGTTGTAATGCAGCTTTATGATACTATGGTATGTCGTTGATTGTTAGGGTTTATTACGGGTGGAACAGAGCTTTATTACACTGTGTTGCAGTGTAGATTGATTGGGTTTATTTCTGGTGTAGCAGAGCTTTATTAGGTATTTTCAAGTGCAGATTGATAGAGTTTATTACTGGTGTAACAAAACTTTATTGCACTGTGTTAATGTATGGATTGATAGGGTTTATTACTGGTGTAACATAGCTTTAGCACATTGTGTTAGAATGTAGAATATCAGAGTGTATTACTGGTCTAACAGAGCTTTATTACACTGTGTTAGAGTGTAGATTGATAGAGGTTATTTCTGGCATAACAGAGCTGTATTACACTGTGTTAGAATGTGGATTAATACGGTTTATTACCAGTGCAATGGAGCTTTATTGCACTGTGTTAGGGTGTAGATTGTTGGGGTTTGTTTCCAGTGCAGCAGAGCATTTTTAGACACTTTTGAGTGTAGATTGATGCGGATTATTACTGGTATAATAGAAATTTATTAACCTGTGTTGGAGTGTAGATTGATAATGTTTATTGCTGGTGTAACAGAGCTTGATTACACTGTGTTAAAGTGTGGATTGATCAGGATTATTACTGGTGTAACAGAGCTTTATCACACTGTGTTAGAGTTTCAATTCTTAGGGTTTGGTACTGATGTAACAGAGGTTTACTGCACTGAGTTTTGGTGTAGATCGATGGGGTTTATTACTGGTGTAACAGCTTTATTAAAAGTTTTAGAGGGTAGATTGATAGGAATTCTTACTGGTCCAAATGAGCTTTATCACATTGTGTTAGAGTGTAGAATAACAGAATATATTACTGGTCCAACAGAGTTTTATTACCTGTGTTAGGGTGTAGAATGATAGAATTTGCTACTGGTGTTACAGAGCTGCATTACACTGTGTTAGACTGTGAATTGATTGGGTTTATTACTGTTGTAACACACGTTTATGACACTGTGCTATGTTGTCGATTGTTAGGGTTAGCTACTGGTGTAACAGAGTTTTATTACATCGTGTTACAGTGTAGACTGACAGGGTTTATTTCAGGTGCAACAGATCCTTAATAGGTATTTTGAAGTGCAGACTGATAAAGATTATTTCTGGGGTAACACAGCTTTATCACATTGTGTTAGAGTGCAGATTAATAGGGTTTATTACTGGTGTAACATAGCTTTATTGGTCATTGTAGAGGTTTTAACTGATATAACAGAGCTGAAGGCTCTGTAGATTGTAGATTGTAGTAGATAGTACTGTAGATTGATAGCAATTATTACTGTCATAACAGATCTTTTATTATGCTGTGACAGGGTCTAGTTTGATAGGGTTTACTACTGATCTAACAGCTTTACTTTTCTATGTTAAAATGTTGATTGATTTGGATTAAATCTGATGTAATAGAGCTTTATCATACTGTGTTAGATTGTAGATTGATACAGGTTATTTCTGGTGTAACAGAGCCGTATTGCACTGTTTAAGAGTGTAGATTGATAGGGTTTATTACTGGTGTAAAGCAGCTTTATCACACTGTGCTATGTTGTCAATTGATAAGGTTCATTACTGGTGAAACAGACCTTTATTACCTGTTTCACGGTGTAGATTGATAGGGTTTATCATTGGTGTCAGAAAGCCTCATTATGCTGTGTTAGAATGTTGATTGATACGATTTTAACTGATGTAACAAAGCTGTATTACACTGTGTTAGAGTGTAGATTGGTAGGCTTTATTGCTACTGTCACAGAGATTTATTACACTGTGTTTGAGTTTAGATGGACAGGGCTTATTATTGGTGTAACCGAGCTTTATCACACTGTCTTAGAGTGTGGATTGATGGGAATTAATACTGATGTAGTAGAGCTTTATTACACTTTGTTAGTGTGTAGGTTCATAGGGTTGATGACTGATGCAACAGGGTTTTATCACACTGTGTTAAGTGCAGATTGATGAACTGTATTACTGGTGTAACAGAGCTTTATTACATTGTGTTAGAGTGTATATTGAAAGTGTTTGTTGCTGATCTAACAGAGCTTTAATACACTGTGCTAGTGTGTAGATTGATAAGCTTTATAACTGGTGTAACAGAGCTTCATTACATTGTGTTAGACTGTAGATTGATAGGGTTTATTACTGAAGAAACAGAGCTTTATTACACTGTGTTAGAGTACAAATTGATAAGATTTATTACTGGGATTGCAGAGCTTTATTACACTGTGTTACAGTGCAGATTAATAAGGTAAATTACTGGTGTAATCAAGCTTTATTAGAATCTGTTAGAGTTTGAATTGATAAGCTATATTTCTGGTGTAACAGAGCTTTTTTGCACTGTGTTAGAGGGTAGATTAATATGGATTAACACTGGTGTAACAGAGCTGTATTATATTCTGTTAGAGTGTGGATTGATAGTGATTATTACTAGTGTAACAGAACTTTATCACACTGTGCTAGAGTGTAGATTGATAGGGTTTATTACTGGTATAACATGACTTTATTACACTGTCTTAGAGTGTGGATTGATAGGTTTTATCATTGGTCTCAGAGAGCTTTATTATCCTTTGCTAGAGTGTAGATTAATAAGGTTATAACTGATGTGATAGAGCTGAAGGACACGATGTTAGAGTGTAGATTGATCAGAATGATTACTGGTGTAACAGAACTTTATTGCCCTGTGTTATGGTGTAGATTGACAGGGATTATTATTGGCATAACAGAGCTTTTATTACATTGTGTTAGGGGTTAGATTGATATGATTTATTATTGGTGCAACAGAGCTTCATTATGGTGTTACGGCGTGGATTGATAGTGTTTATTATTGTTGACAGCTTTATTACCCTGTGTAGATTCATAAGATTTGTTGCTGATGTAACAGAGCTTAATTCCACTGTGTTAGTGTGTAGATTGATACGGTTTATTACAGGTGTAACAAAGCTGTATTACACTGTTTTACAGTGTAGATTGATGAGGTGTTTTACTGGTGTAACAGAACTTTGTTAGATGTTTTAAAGTGTAGAGTGATAGGGATTATTATTGGTCTAACAGAGCTTTATTTCACTGTGTTAGAGTGTGTATTGATTGGGTTCATCACTGGTGTAACAGAGTTTTACTACACTCTGCTAGAGTGTAGATTGATAACATTTATAACTGGTGTAACGCAACTTTATTACCTATGTTAGAGTGTAGATTGATGACGTTTATTGGTATTGTAGCAGAGTTTTGCTCTACTGTGTTACACTGTAGATTATGACACTGTATTAGAGAGCAGAATGATAGGGTTTAGTTCTGGTTTAACAGAGCTTGATTACACTGTGTTAAAGTGAATTTTATTCAGGCTTATTACTGATGTAAAAGAAATTTATTACACCATGTTAAAGTTTAGAATTATAGGGTTTATTACTGGTGTAATAGGGTTTTATCACACTGTGTTACAGTGTAGATTCTTGGGTTTATTCCTGGTGTAATAGAGCTTTACTGCCCTAAGTTTGGGTCCAGATTGATAGGTTGTAATACTGGTGTAACAGAGCTTTATTGGTGTAGGAGAGCTTTATTACCCTGTCTTAGACTGTAGATTGATAGGGTTATTTGTTGATGTAACAGAGCTGCATTACACTCTGTTAGAGTGTAGATTCATAGGGTTTATTACTGGCGTAACAGAGTTTTATCACACTGCACAAGACTGTAGATCAATAGGGTTTAATACTGGTGTAACAGAGCTTTATTGGCCACTTTTAGGTTGTAGATCGATAGGGGTTATTACTGGTCTAACAGAGCTTTATTATGCTGTGTTATACGGTAGACCGGTAGCGTTTATTTCTGGTGTAACAGAGATGTACTGCCCTGTGTTAGGGCACAGATTGATTGGGTTTATTACTGTTGTAACAAATCTTTATTACTCTGTGTTAGAGAGCAAATTGATGAGGCTTATTACTGGTGTAACGGAGCTTCATTACCCTGTGTTAGAGTGTAAATTGATGGGTTTTTAACTGATGTAACACCACTGTATTACACTGCATTAGAGTGTAGATTTGTAGGTTTTATTGCAGGAAAACAGAACTTTATAACACTGTGATACAGTATTGATTGATAGGGTTTTGTGACTTGTGCAAGACATCTTTATTACACTGTCTTATAGTTTTGATCAATGGGGTTTATCACTCATGTAAAAGAGCTTTAGTACACTGTGTTACAGTGTGGATTGATAGGGTTTATTATTGGTGTAACAGAGCTTTATCACAATGTTTTAGAGTGTGGATTGATAGGATTATTACTGATCTAACAGAGCCTTATTACACTTTGCTAGCGCATAGATTCATCAGGTTGATTTCTGATGTAACAGAGTTTTATTACACTATGTTATAGTCCAGATTGATAGACTTATCACTGATGTAACAGAGCTTTATTACATTGTGTTAGAATGTGGATTGATGGGGTTCATTACTGGTGTAACAGAGCCTTATTACACTGTATTACAGTGTAGATTAATAAGGTAAATTACTGGTGTAATAGAGATTTATTACTATCTGTTTGAGTTTCAATTGATAAGGTATATTTCTGGTGTAACAGATCTTTATTGCACTGTGTTCGTGTGTAGATTGATATGAATTAATATTGGTGTAACAGAGCTTCATTACACTGTTTTAGAGTGTGGATTGATGGTGATTATTTACCAGTGTAGCAGAGTTTCATTACACTTTATTATCTTGTAGATTGATAGGGTTTATTACTGATGTAACAGGACTATACTACACTTTTTTACAGTGCAAATTGGTCGGGTTTACTAATGGTGTAACATGGCTTTATTGCACGGTTTTATTGTGGATCGATAGGGTTTATCATGGGAGAGTTTTATTACCCTTTGCTAGAGATTGGTAGAAGTTATTTCTGGTGTAATAGAGCTGTTTGTACTGTTTAAGAGTGTAGATTGATAGGGTTTATTATTGGTGTAGGAAAGTATTATTACCCTGTGTTAGAATCTGTTGGAGTTTGGATTGATTAGGTATATTTCTGGTGTAACAGAGCTTTTTGCACTGTGTTAGAAGATAGATTGATATGGATTAATACTGGTATAACAGAGCTGTATTATACTCTGTTAGAGTGTGGAATGATAGTGTTTTTTGCTGGTGTAACAGAGCTTTGTCACACTGTGATGGAGTGTAGATTGATAGGGTTTATCATTGGTCTCGGAGAGCTTTATTAACTGTTGCTAGATTGCAGATTGATAACGTTTTAACTGATGTGACAGAGCTGAAGGACACCGTGTTAGAGTGTAGATTGATCGCAATTGTTACTGGCCTAATAGAGCTTTCATTACATTGTGTTAGGGTGTAGATTTGATAGGGTTTATTTCTGGTCTAACAGAGTTTCATTACCCTGTGTTAGATTGTAGGTTGATTAGGTTTACTGCTGATGTAATAGAGCTGTACTACACCGTGTTCGAGTGTAGATTGATAATATTTATTACTGGTGTAACAGAGCTTAATTACACTGTTTTAGGGTATAGATTTATAGGCTTTATTACTGGTGTAACATAGTTTTATTACACTACGTGTACCAGTGCTTTATTACACTGTGTTTGAGTATAGATTGATAGGGTTTATTACTGGTGTAACAGAGGTGTATTATACAATGTTGGGGTGCAGATTGCTAGGGTTTGTTACTGATATAACAGAGTTTTACGATACTGTGTTAGAGTGTATATTTAGAGGTTTCATTGCTGATGTAACAGAGCTCTATTACATTGTGTTAGGTTGTAAATTGATAGGGTTCTTTACTGGTGTAACAGAGCTTTATTACACTGTGTTAGAGTGTAAATTTTTCATGTTTCTGACTGTTTTACAGTGTAGATTGATAATGTATATTACTGGTGTAACATAGCATTATTGGAAGTTTTAGAGTATAGATTGATAGGGATTCTTACTGTTCTAACAGAGCTTTATCACATTTTGTTAGAGTGTAGAATAACAGAGCGTGTTACTGATGGTGCTGAGCTTTATTACATTGTTTTACAGTGTAGTTTGGTCGTGTTTAATACTGGTGTAAGACAGGTTTATTACCCTCTGGTAGAGTGTAGATTGGTAGGGTTTATTACTGGTGTAACAGAGATTTATAGCCCAATGTTAGGGTATAGTTTGATAGAATCTATTACTGATCTAACAGAGCTTTGTTACACCGTTTTAGAATGTGGATTGATTGGGTTTATTACTGGTGTAACAGAGCTTCATTATTCTGTGTTAGAGTCTTGCTTGATATGGATTAAAACTGATGTAACAGAGTTTTATTACACTGTGTTAGAGTATAGATTGATGGAGGTTATTTCTGGTGTAACAGAGCTGTATTGCACTGTGTTAGAGTGTAGATTGATAGGGTTTATTATTGGTGTAGTGAAGTTTTCCTACCCTGTGTTAGAGTGTAGTTTGATAGGGTTTGTTACTGGTAACGCAATTTTATTACACTGTGCTATGTTGTTGATTGATAAGGCTTATTACTGGCATAACAGAGCTTTATTACACTGTGTTACAGTGCAGATTTATAAGGATTATTATTGATGTGACAGACCTTTATTACATTGTGTTACACTGTAGATTGATAGGGTTTATTACTAGTGTAGCAACTATTTATTACACCGTATTAGAGTGTGGATTGATAGGGTTTATGTTTGGTGTTACAGGGCTTTATCACACTGAGTTATAGTGTGAATTGATGGGTATTCGTACCAGTGTAGCAGAGCTGTTTTTACACTTTGTTAGCATGTAGATTGATCCAGATTATATGTCACGTGGCTTTATTACACTGTGTTACAGTGTTTATTTCCGGTGTAACAGAACTTTATTGCCCTGTGTTATTACTGTTGTAAAAGACCTTTATTACCCTGTGTTAGAGTGTAGATTGAAGGATTTCTTACAGATCTAATGGAGCTTTATTACACTATGTTAGATTGTAGATTGAGGGGCATTATTACTGATGTAACAACCTTTATTACCATTGTGTCAGGGTGTAGATTGATAGGGTTTATTACTGAAGTAACAGAACTGTATTTTACTTTGTTAGACTTTAGGTTGATAGCACCCGCACCCACCACCCCCACCTCCCCACCACCGCCCATCTCTCCCTCTCCTTCCTGAGCACCAAGAGATGGGATGGGACGTAGTAACCAGTAACCTTATATATCTTGGGTGGTCTGGATTAGGGCCTGGTCTTTATTGGACATGATATGGAGAGGTTTTGGACTGGGATAGACACAGTCATAAGGCACACAAAACCAGGCTATAGTCCAACAGGTTTATTTGAAATCACAGGCTCTCAGAGCACTGCTCTTTCGTCAGGTGAAAATTCAAATTGTGATTTGAAATAAACCTGTTGGGACTATAACTTGGTGTCATGTGACTTTGTCCACCCCAGTCCAACATTGGCACGTCAATATCGTGGACTTTTAGGACTAGGCCCTAATCCACACCGTGCAAGATTTCATAGGGTTACCAGTTGCTGAGTCCTTTCCGGCCTCCTGGTGCTGTTCAAAGCTAAGTGCCCTGTGCATCCCTTTAAGTAACATTTCACAATTTATCATCGCCAGCTCACACCTTTGACCATTGTAGTTTTGTAGGTTTTTTTAAGGCAATAGTGCAAAGATGAAAGGCCCTCGAGTAACAAATATTATTTGATTTTGAGTGTAATTGAAGGATTTGATTTGAAGGGGCAAGACATGGCAGGAGAGATCAAGGTGTGCTCTTCCTGCTGTGTGGAAGGTTGGGCAGTGCCCCGGGTCAGAACGTATGCAGGACATGTCGCCTGGAAGCTCTCACAGGCAGACAGGGAATGGATGACCACTGGGCAGAGTAAGAGGACTAGGTGGATAATGCACGAACCTGTTGGACTATAACCTGGTGTCATGTGACTTTGACTTGATTGGACACGTTTTCTTGATGGCTGGAGAGGGGACACAGCAACCGACAAGTCTATAAATCTAGCGCTGTGCAGACTCAGGCCTAGTCTTTACAGGGTACTTAGCTTGGAGCAGCAGCCGCCACGATGCGAGGATGGACACAGTAATAGGTGAACTGCAGGAATACTGCAAGAATCTGTTGATGTCATAACTTCAAAATGGGAGAAAGGCTCTGGATTGGTGAGTACTGGGCAACTGACCATTACTGCTTAACCCAGGAAAGTCATTTATTTATACATTTTAAATAAATTTTAAATATATAATACATTTTATTCAACCGAGATCCTATTAGGCCGCATGCTGAGAATTTAACATATACAACAAAATGTTATGTTTTTGTGGACATATTTACTAATTTTAATTAAAGCCTGCTCTTACATGAGGCCTTTAAACAAAATAAAAATTCAGCAAAGACACATCTATTTGTTTGGCAAAATTGATGATAGAACTAATAATAAGTGAAAAACTTACACAACAAAACATTTAATGACTTTTTCATGATTACTTATTGTGAGATAGGAATCCGATATTTGATTCCAACATCGTTGACAATAGCTTTAATTGGTCCTCCAGGTGAATATTCTTCATCTGAGATCTCAAGCGCGTTTTAATTTGTGTCACAACGTTGATTCACAACAGTAGGTTGTGCCAAAACAAGGCAGCATTCGATGAGCATTTTGACGCGGGTATGGGCATTCAATGGCATTTTTTTCCATATTTCAATGGAATCCTTCTTAGCGTCAAATAGAGACTTCAGAATATTATCTTCTGAGAGCTCAATCAATTCCATCTGTGAGTCAACCGGTGTTTTGGAGACATCAACCGTGTGTGGTTGAAAAGCTAGTTTCAGTGTGAGATTATGTTTCTCAAAATCTGCAAACCTTCAATTGTATTCTGGAATCCACAACAGCTGTGTATTCTTTCACGTCTCATTTTCTTAATGATTTGCTTGTATCCTGTTCATTGATTAGCTTTGCCAGTTCAGAAAACTGTTCAGCTGAAAGTTCTGATCGAGTAAGGAGAGTTTTGAAAAAGGTCAGCTTTTTCCGAAATGCCTGGATTTTTAGCCACATATGTATAGATTTAGTTTTACATTGCAAAAAAAATTCAGATAATTTTGCTTTGACATTATATCACACAAAATGCAGCATTTCTGCAGAAATCCTCTTTTAACAATTCACATGGTACATTCAGCTCCTTAAAAAATCTTGTGATTTGTTTTCGCAAAGATAAAAGTTTTACAAAGTAATTGTCCTTGTGACAACCAGCCCACTTTAAAATGATATGGCAGATCCACACTGAATGTTTCATCATCAAGCTGAAGCACGTTGCGAAGTTGGTGATGCTGTGATGCATTTGCTGGAATGTAGTTTGCAATACCTATAACTTTATTTAACACATCACTTAAAACAGTAGATTTGGCACAGACATTTTGTCGATGTAAAAGATAATGAAGGGAAATCAAAGTATCCGGATCTGGTAATTCTTTTTGCAGTAACGCAACAAATCCTCCATGTTTTCCTTCATGGAAGGTGCACTCTCTGTACATACACTTACTAAATTATATAAATTCAGTTTCGCTTCATAGCATTTTTCTTTGAAAATAGCGAAGATGTCAATTCCATGACCTCGCTGTAAGGATACCCAAAGCCAGTAACTCCTCGTAGCAATGAAAATCCGCAGTTATAACACAAATAAAAAATAACACCTGTGCTGAGTCAGTAATGTCAGTGGATTCATCCAAGGCAATCAAATAATAAATATCTTCGATTTGGAATATTGTATGAAGTTCTTCCGTTACTCTGAAGGCTAATTCACGTTGCCGATCAGTTACGGTCCTTCTTGAAGGAGGTACTTGTTTGTACTTATTAACCATATAATCTAAACATCCTATAACTTCAACAATGCATTTCTTTAATGATTTCCACATCAGTAAATGGCTTACCTCTTCTTCCAAGTATATATGCTACTTTATAAGTTGCTTCAGTGATGCCAGTCCCTTGTCCTGACATCATTTTAAATACTCGCTTCTGTTACTGCTTTTGGTTTTTCATTTTCCTAAGTGCAGACTTTGGGGTTCCCCTTCCAGTTTAGCATATCAGTTATGCTAAGTTATATTATGGTCCTTATGAGTTGCACAATGCTGATATGCATTGTATTTTGCCACTATTGCAATTATGGTGTCACAGAGCAAGCACATCATTTTATCTTTCACAGCAACTACATAATACTGCAATTCCCATTCTTCATTGAATACTCTATTCTCTTCCCTTAATGTTCTTTTCTTAGTTTTTGACATGACTGGGTACCAGTAAAAATTTTAAAAATGGTACACAGATTTATAAAGGCGGATTTAGTATTCGCGGACAAATAGGCTGGTACCCCAAAAGGCTGCATGCAGCCTTAAGGCCACAGGTTCCCCACCCTTGGCACAACTCATTCTTGTCTAACACATTTAGAGCAGTGGAAACTTAGCTGCAGATAACTTCTTCATAAGCTTAGTGATAGAGTAGGAATTCTAACAAAGTAAGTCGAATAATTCTACTCTAAGGCGTTAGTTGTAAATTTGAGATTTCAGGAGAGGCCAGCTGAGTGGAATGTGTGGCTTGTCATATTTTGGGAATTCTGGATGCTGCCAGATGCTTTTTAAATGTTGTAATTGTACTCACCTCCACCACTTCCTCTGGCAGCTCTTTCTGTACACTGCATCACCCTCTGTGTGAAAAAGTTACCATTCAGGTCCTTTTTAAATCTTTCCCTTCTCACCTGAAACCTATATCGTCTAGTTTTGGACTCACCCACGGGGGAAAAATACCTTGACTACTCAACCTATCCATGCCCCTCATGCTTTTATACACCTCTATAAGATCACCCCTCAACTACTAAAGCCCCAGCCTATTCAGCCTCTCTGTGCACAGTATTCCAAAAGTGGCCTCACCAATGTCCTGTACCACTACAAACTCTCATCCCAACTCCTAAATTCAATGTTCTGACCAATGAAGGTAAGTAGGCCAAACATTTCCTTCACCAGTCTTCTACCTAAGACTCCAGTTTCATGGAACTATGCACCTGCACCCCTTGGTCTCTTAGTTTGGCAACACTCACAAAGGCCCTACCATGAACTGGATACGTCCTGTCCTAGCTTGCCTTACCAAAATGCAACACTTTACATTTATCTAAGTTAAACTCCGTCTGCCATTCCGCAACCCATTGGCACATATGAATAATAAAGAAATATATTATCTAAAGGATGAGGTCATAGAGCTCTAAGATGCAGAGAAATCTGGGTGCCTAAGTGCACAAACCACTGAGAGTTAACATATAGGTATGGCAAGTATTCAGGAAGGCTAATAGAGTGTCACGTTTTATTCTGAGTGGAATTGAATGCAACAGTAGGGAGGTTATACCTCAGTTATACAGGATACTGGTAAGACCGCATATGGAGTGCTGTGTATAGTACTGGGTTACGTCAATGTGTTTGATGCAGAGTAGGTTTACCAGACTAATACTTGAGTTTAAAAGAGTCAGAGATTACTTTATTGAAGCACATAGGATCCTGAAGGGACTTGACCAGGTGTAGGTGGAAAAGATGTTTCCTCTAGTTGTAGAATCTAGAATTAGGGGTCATGATTTAAACATAAAGGTCGCTCATCTAAGACAGAGGGGAGGAACTGTTTTCCCTCAGAGCGTGACCACTTTTGATTTCTATTTGGGCAGCAGATCCACCATCGACCACACATCTCTCCAGACACATACTCATCTGATTAATCCTACTATTTCTACTCTGACCACCTTTTGAGGCCCTATATCCTGTTTGTGGATCTCATCCCCTTTTATTATCTACGTCTAGCTGCTCTGAGACATGCTTGACCCTACCACGCAGGAGGTAACATCTCATACTGAAGTCTTGTTTGTAGCACAGAAATATCTATTTCCCTTACAATCAACCACCTCACCAATTACAATGGCATTCCCACATTGATACCTCCTCTTGCATGCAGCAGATCCAGCTATGGTGTAACAAATTTGGCTGTTGCTACTTTCCTTTGACAGGACAACCCCCCACAAAGCAATATAAAGGTTTTGCAGAGGTAGGTCTAAAGGGTATTCCTGCATTATCTGCCTAGTCCTCTCACTCTGCCCAGTGGTTGTCTATTCCCTCTCTGCCTGTGGAGTCTTAGTTTGAAGAGTGACCAGTTCTTTCTATATGCTATCCATTAGACTCACAGTCTCATGGATGCCTGACAGTGTACCCAGCTACTACTCCAATTCAAAAAAAACCAAGCTTCCAGGAGACATGTCCTGTACACGTTCTGATTCTGGGCACTGCCTAACCTTCCACACAGAGCAGGAAGAACACAACTTGAGCTCTCCTGCCATGCATTCCCCTTTTAAACAAAATTCTTTGATTGCCCTCAAAATGAAATAATATTTATACTCGAGCCCTTCTTCTCCGCACTATTGCCCTAAAAAACTATACAATTACAATGTTCTGAGGTGTGAGTTGGCTATGATAAATTGGGAAGTGTTACTTAACGGGATGCACAGAATGATGGATATACAAAGGCAAACATTTAAACAGCACACGGATAAACTGCAACAATTGTTCATTTGGGTCTGGTACAAAAGTAAAATAAGAAAAGTGGCTAGTGAATGGGAGGTACTGAAGAAAATCAGTTCTACTTGGGAAAACATGCTGGGGAATCTGCTGGGATTAAAGGATGATAAATCCTCAACGATGATAAAATACAGTTGGGATTCCATGATTAGCCAAAGCGGGGTGGGGGTGCTGACCAGATTTTCTGGGACATTGACAGAACCCATAAAATCTTGGCCTAATGTGCTTTCTTTCTGGGATAGATTGCTCTACATTCTATCATACCAAATTTCACAAAAAAACCTCTCAAACCCAAGACAGTTTTAATTTAAACCATGTTTATTAAACTTGTAGTCCCATATAATCCTTCAAGCCCTGACACTATCATGGTAATTCAGCACTATACATCTTCCCAAGGTCACTCTGTTTTGACATGAATACTCTGTCACAATAGCATTCAGTTATTTTGTGAGCACAACTATCATTCTCATTCTAAGCACGTTCACATATTTATCAGTCCACCAGTCATTCACTTTGATCCTTGAGCAATTTGAGTCTTCACCTGGATAGAATCATAAAGTCCCCACAGTGTGGAAGCAGGCCATTCCACTCCTCGAGTCCACACCGACCCTCACAGCATCCCACTCAGACCCATCCTCCTACCCTATTCCTGTAACCCTGCATTTCCCAAGGCTAATCCATCTAGTCTGCACATCCCTGGACACGATGGGCAATTTAACACCAACCTATCATCATCCATATCAAATTGACTGTATCCAAATGGTGTACATGTACCATTACAAACCCCTACAGGTCTGTTTCTTTCTTTTAAGACAACACATGATACAACAGAGGAAGAGAACCAGAAATGAACTTCCAAGCAATATTCTGTCATTTGACTTGTTTTCAGCTACAAGTCAAATTTAATCATCTTTATAAATGTGAAGTTACAACCTACTTAACTCAACAGTACTTATTTATACCTTAATTCTTTTGTTTGTGAAGCAGGAATACATAGAAACCAGAATAAATTCTGAATCTTTACAGGGAACTTATCTCGAAACATCAGCAACTAGGAGGCGGGGACAGAGTAACCGGTAAACCCACAGATCTGGCACGGTGCGGATTCGGGCTTAGTCTTTACAGGGCACTTAGCTTGGAACAGCACGAGGAGGCAGTGAGGGATACAGTAACCGGTAACCCTACAAACCTTGCGCCGTGAACATTAGGGCCGAGTCTTTATCGGACATGATGTGGGGGTGCCAGTGTTTGGGGTGGACAAAGTCATGAGTCACACTTGTAAAAATAACTCATTTGATGTTCGCCCTTTGAAAGGTTAAATGTTTCTCTAAATTGGTAATAAATTGTACATTATATATAAACATTTTGTTAGAATATCATCTTTTCACTTTGGAAGGTATTGCAGCTTTTCAAGGCTTTACATAGAACAAGAAAAGAAGTGTTTAAGGGTGTTGATGATGCCCTAGAAGGTAAGCTGTCTTAAATATAACAAGGTTACCACGGGTAGAACTGATGTAGATGTTGTTCTTGAAATTAAGCATATTAATACAGAATGCAGTGATATATTTATGACCTTATGTGAATATGTCCAATTTAAAACAAATTTTATCACAAATTTTAAGTAAAAGGAAAGACATTATGGAATGTGAAGATCCAACTTCGTAAAGTTGAAATAAAAACACCACTAACAGATAAACTTTTCATAGAAGTAGTACACGTTACATTTTTTCATCCTATTCTTGAAATTGCTGGCTTGCTTCACAGGAAAACAGTGATTTGGCACATAAACTAAGCGACCATTCTTAGTTTATGTAAATTTCTATCAAATTGTGTGTCAAGCAATATCCTGTCATTTGACTTGTTTTCAGTTACTTCAGTTTTCAGTCAAATTTAATCATCTTCATAAATGTGAAGTTACAACATACTTAACTCAACATTACTTATTCATACCTTAATTCTTTTGTTTGTGAAGCCGGAGTACATGGAAACCAGAACAAATTCTGAATCTTTACAGGGAACTTATCTTGGAACATCAGCAACTAGGAGGTGGGGACAGAGTAACCAGTAAACCATTAGATCTGGTGTGGTGCAGATTCGGGCTTAGTCTTTACAGGGCACTTAGCTTGGAACAGCACGAGGAGGCAGTGAGGGATACAGTAACCGGTAACCCTACAAACCTTGCGCTGTGCACATTAGGGCCAAGTCTTTATCGGACATGATGTGGAGGTGCCAGTGTTTGGGGTGGACAAAGTCACAAGTTACATGACACCAGGTCATAGTCCAACAGCTCTATTTGAAATCACAAGCTTTTGGAGTGCTGCTCTTTCTCAGGTGAAAATTCAAATGGTGATTTGAAACAAACCTGTTGGACTGTAACCTGGTGTTATGTGACTTATAACTTTATCAGACACTAATTTATAATGCCTGGAGTGGGACACAGTAGCTGGCAAGCCTACTTGTAGATGTAGCGCAGTGCAGGTTTGGGCATTAGAGCGGCATGGAGTCACCAAAATAATACTGTGGTTAAAGATATCATAATAATATGTTTCATAGACTAAGCATCCCCTTGAATCTAGAAGCTTATGGATGATATTGTTACTTAAGGGATTTGTTGGGGAACATAGAGAGAAACACTTTCCTCTGGGGGATTGCAGCACAAGGATACACAACCTTAAAATTAGAATTGAGGCATTCAGGGTGATGCCAGAAAACACTTCTCACAGACCGAATGGTTGTGTCAATTGAAAATTTTAGAACTGACATTAATAGATTTCTAGAACAAGAACAGAAGTTCCCGGAAAAGCTCAGCATGTCAGGCAGCATCTGTGAAGAAAAAAAATCAGAGTTAACGTTTTAGGTCCAGTGACCCTTCCTCAGATCTAATAGCTAGGTGAAGGTGAAAAGAATTATGGAACTATGTGGATGGATGGATTAAACGCAGCTCAGCCATGACCTGACTGACAGGCAAAGGGTTCTGGAAGAGTTGAACGATGTGTCATATTCCTATGTTCAGGAGTTTAACATCAAATTTCTACGGCGTTTTGGAAAAATGTTAACAAACATCACAGTTTCATTTTTTTTTCCGAAGAAGGGTCCAGACCCGAAACGTCAGCTTTCCCGCTCCTCTGATGCTGCCAGGCCTGCTGTGTTCATCCAGCTCTACACCTTGTTATCTCAGATTCTCCAGCATCGGCAGTTCCTACTATCTCATAGTTTCATTTTCCAGGTGTTGCTAATACTTAGACTTTCTTACAGATGCATTATTTATGGACTATGGCTTGCTACAGGGTCTGATTGTAATAACTTGGCAGAATTGCGATTTCGACAAGATTGTACGGTAGTTTGTCCTTGGGCAGCGCCTGTACGGAGCAGAGTTTGATACATTGGAGTTACCAACGGGATGGCCGCGCGTAGCAAGGTGAATCTGGGCCTGGGTTGAGCCCGGGATAGGGATGAACCGAGGACAGGGATCTCTGGGGATGCGGCAGAGCCTGGGGAATGTGTGTCAGTGCTGATTCGCTCGTTCATTTGGACATAATGTATTTGAGACCCTGCTCCGGCGAGTTAGCATCGTTGACGCTGCATCCAAATTTGCCCTAACGCTGCAAATACTGAGAAAGGGAGGGTGCACGTGTTCGAAGTTTTTCCGTGTTTTTAAAATAGCCTTGTAGTTTGCTTCACAGTGAATGTCGCATATATTATTTTTTTCTTCCACTGACGTTGGACTGATGCTCTGACATAATTGTCCCAGCCATGCAGAGGCAGCAATCCTGAAATATATTGCTGGCTGAAGATCGCGTCTGGTCAGACAACACTTGTAAACGTACTATTTATTTTTAAATTTAACGTGAATAAATTAGCTGTTTATTAGTGTTAATTACTTATGTGTATAGCACAGGGACTAGAACAATTGGAAATTTATTTCGTACCGACCACAAGGGTGAAATTGAAATAGTCTTGTACTTCTTTGCAATATTAATGCAGAGTCACTTGCGAGTTGTCTGAATGCAAAATCAAAACTGCATTATATTAAGGCCTGTTTAAAGCTGTCCTAACATTATTTTGCTTTAGCGTTGATAAGTAGATGGGACTTGTGTTAGTTTTGAGCATTGCGAGATTCAGTTCAACATAATTGTCTGTGTGACCTGTTTGGTGGTTTCCTTGACATCTCTATGGTTTCTTTTCCATCTGCCACTCCTACTGTTTCTGCAGACCTTAGGTTGTGCCTTTTTCCTTCACTGTCCACAACTACTAGCTCATATATGCTACTTCTCTCTCTCGGACGCCTTCCTGTTCAAGATGCAGATTCGATCTGAAGCTTACATTTATCAACGGAATTTAGCAATGTAAATATTTAAACTTGGAGGGTGTAATGTTTTAAGATTTTTTTAAACTAACAAGTCAGGTCTTACAGAGCCTAACTACAGTTTTAATATGGGTTCCTATGAGAGCCAATTTCACTTACAGTTGTTATTTTCAAGAACACAACCACAACTTTAAGTGAGGGGTGGCACAGTGGCTCAGTGGTCAGCACCGGGTACGATTTCAGCCTCTGGCGACTATCTGCGTGGAATTTGCACATTTTCTTGGTGTCTAGGGGGTTTCCTCCGGGTGCTCTGGTTTCCTCCTGCAGGAGGAAGATGTGCAGGTTAAGGTGGATTGGCCTTTACATTAGGGTTATAAGTGTAGGGGAGTGAGTCTGGGTGGGATGCTCTTCAGAGAATTGGTGTGGACTTGTTGGGCTGAATGGCCTGTTTCCACACTGTAGGGATTCTATAAACTTTTGTAAAGATTTACTGTATTTTGATATCAACTTGTATTGTAAAAATAACTCCTTTGATGTTTTGGAGTAGATATGTAGCTCTGGTTGTGGGTGTTGCGATTGGTTGGCTCGCCGAACTGGTTTGTTGTTCCGCAGACATTTCATTACCCTGCTGGGTAACATCATCAGTGTGGCCTCCAATGAAGCACTGTTGTGTTTTCCCGCTTGGTTTTAAACTCTGGAGTCTGTTGAGCTGGATTACCTCACTTCCGGTTTTCCTTCGTAGTGGAGTGTATGTGGGGTCGAGTTCTATGCATTTGTTGATGGCTTTCTTCGTGGAGTACCAGGTTTCTACGAATTCCTAGATGGATAAGGAGAACCAACAATTTGACTGGGACAACACCAAGATCCTGGGACAAGCAAAGCAGAGACAGGTATGGGAATTCCTGGAAGCCTGGTACTCCACAAAGAAAGCCATCAACAAACACATAGAACTTGACCCCCCATACACTCCACTACGAAGGAAAACCGGAAGTGAGGTAATCCAGCTCAGTGGACTTCAGAGTTTAACAACCAGGCGGGAAAACACAATGGCGCTTCATCGGAGGTCGCGCTGATGATGTTACCCAGCAGGGTAATGAAACGTCTGCGGAACAATGAATCAGCTCGGCGAGCCAACCAACCACAACGTAACTCCTTTGATGTTCGCCCTTTGAAAGGTTAAATGTTTCTCTAAATTGGTAATAAATTGTACATTATATATAAACATTTTGTTAGAATATCATCTTTTCACTTTGGAAGGTAATGCAGCTTTTCAAGGCTTTACATAGAACAAGAAAAGAAGTGTTTAAAGGTGATGATGATGCCCTAGAAGGTAAGCTGTCTTAAATATAACAAGGTTACCACAGGTAGAACTGATGTAGATGTTATTCTTGAAATTAAGTATATTAATGCAGAATGCAATGATATATTTATGACCTTATGTGAATATGTCCAATTCAAAACAAATTTTATCACAAACTTTAAGTAAAAGTAAAGACATTATGGAATGTGAAGATCCAACTTGGTAAATTTGAAAAAAAAACACTAACAGATAAAGTTTTCATAAAAGTAGTACACATTACATTTTCTCATCCTATTCTTGAAACTGCTGGCTTGCTTTACAGGAAAACAGTGATTTGGCACATAAACTTAGAATGGTCATTTAGCTTATGTAAATTTCTTGCCTGCATAGTGCACAAAGCTATGATCGTAGGTTGTTCACAGTGAAGCCTGTTAGCTATCATAAGCACTTTCTGTCATTGGATAACAATCAGGAATTTTCAAGCTATGTATTATTCAAAACTGAGGAGCCAGCTCATAGCCTTATGACTGGCTTTGAGTTCAACTGAGTTTGGCTCACATGGGATAAGAACAAGTCTACAGAATATCGTGGAACACTGATTTTTTTTTGAATGATAGAAACGGATTCTATTTTTCAAATTGAGATTTTCAAGTTTGTTAAAATATCTTGTGTGACATTTGAAATAAAGCTATTTTTTAAAGTGATTTTCATAACTTTAACTTTTATGCCTCCACATCCTTCCTGTGATGTGGCGATCGGAACTCCACAAAATACTCCAAATCTGGCCTAACTACAGTTTTATATAGTGGCAACGTGACTTGCTAACTTTTACAATCAGTGTGCTGACTGATGAAAGCAGGCATACCACACACCTTCTTTACCACCTTACCAACTTTTGTTGCACCTGCTATAGACTTGTACCTGAAGATTCCTTTGTACATCAATGCTCCTCAGGGTCCTACTATTTACTGTATACTTTCCTTTTGCATTTTGAGCTCCCAAATGTATCACCTCACACTCATCTGGATTAAACTCCACATGCCGTTTCTCCCCCCAACTTTTCAAAGTATCTTTTGACAACCTTTCTCACCATCCACAACTGCACCAAATTTTGTGTCATCTTCAGACACACCACTGACATTTTCATCCAAATTATTGCAAACAACAGAGGTCCCTGCACTGATCCTTGCGGAACACCACTGGTCACAGACCTCCGGTCCGAAAAATACCTCTCCACAACCATTCTGTGTCTTCTATGACTAAGCAAATTTTGTATCCAATTTACCAGCTCACTGTAGATTCCATGTGACTTAATCCTCTGGACGAGCTTGCACGAGGGACTTTGTCAAATGCTTTGGTAAAGTCCATGTAGACGATATCCACTGCCATGCTCTCATCAATCATCTTCGTCACTTCCTCAAAAAAAAACTCAAACATATTTGTGAGACAAGACCTCCTCTGTCCAAAATCATTCTAACACTCCCTAATAAATTCTTCCATTTACAAATGTGAGTAAATCCTGTCTCTAAGAATTTTCTCCATCAGTTTTCCTGCCACTGATGTAAGGACCACTGGCCTATAATTTCCTGTATTATCCCTGTTGCCCTTCTTTAAGGAAAAGGAACAATATTGGCTATTCACCAGTCTTCTAGGACCTTGCTGTGGCTAAAGAGGATATAATGATCTCTGTCAAGGCTTAGCAGTCTCCTCTCTTGTCTCCCTCCGTATTCTGGGATAGATCCCATCAGGCACTGGGTACTTACCTTCCTCAGTGATTTTCAAGACACCCAACATCTCTTCCTCATTAACATCGACATGTCATAGAATACCCACATAGACCTCCCTAACTGTATAAGCTGTGTTCTTCTCAGTGAATACCAATGTGAAATACTCATTATGAAACTCGAAATTTGAAATGTCGTCTAAAGACATTCTGCATTAACAAACATAACAAAATTGACACAAATCAGGAAAATGCAATTTAGCAAATGAAAATTCCTTTACTAGCATAGTAAAAGTTGGCCTTCCATTTTCCAGGTGTGTACAGTAATATAAATCGGCATATAATTTGGAATCCCTCACTTTTAACCTTATGCACATAATAAAACACTCTTGACAATAAGTGTCAAAGGAATGAAAATGTGCATAGTACAAGCCTTTCTTGGATTGACAGATTGATTCAAGTTACTCAACACAGACTTTCCTCCTGGTTGGCATGGATAAGTTGGACCGTAGGGTCTGTTTCTGTACTGTGTAACTCCAAGCTGGAGAAAAACCAAAACGTCTGGCAGCATCTATGGAGGGAGAAGCACTTAATATTTCAAGTCCAATGTTCTAAAGATGAGTCTTGCTGAGTTTTTCTGGCACTTTGTTTTTGTATGTTTTGGGATCGCTTTAAATGGTTAACAAGATCTGGTGTATGACATTAAACACAACCTTAAAGCTCTACAAACTGTTTACTAATGTACAGTTTAACAATTTAGTAAATAGTTTTTTTGTTTACTTTGATATAATTAACTGAAATTTTAAGAGTTGGAGGTCTTGCTAAGCTGAGCCCTTGCTTTGAGTTTTTGATCATTTTAAACATAATGTGTCTGTCTAAAGCTTTTATTTTACTTTTATTTTATTTTCAGTTGGGTTCCCAAGAGAGTGATGCTCAACAGAAGATTAATGATCTCTTAAATTCAGTCATAAATTCATGTCTGTAACTTCCATGCCAACCTTACATTGCAAGAAGTAAAAGTCACAAAATTGTAACATCTGGAAGAATTTATTCTCCACTACTTATCCAGCAACAGTTTAAGGAATAGAATAAAATTACAGTTTGAATGCAAGAATATAAAAAGCATAAAAACTGGAAGGACTGCGGATGCTGTAAACCAGAGACAAAAATGGAAATTGCTGGAAAAGCTCAGCAGGTGTGGCAGAATCTGTGGAGAGAAATCAGAGTTAATATTTTGGGTTGAGTGACCCTTCCTCGGAACGGCACTGTCTGAATCTGGTAGCTCTACAAAATGTTTATCACATGCATACTAAAACATCAAAAGCTGCGAGTGACAGACACACTTAAGTAAGTGATTTGTAACCAGCAGATCAGATCAGACTCTGTGGTCTTGCCTTTTCCACCTATGAATGTTGGTGTATAATTAAACGACTAACAAGAGGAGAAGGTTCCACAAACATCCCTAACCTAAAATATGCAGAAGCCTAGCATTTGAGTGCAGAAGACAAACTGATCCATCTTGACCTCCTTCTGAGTTCCCCACCATCACTTGCCAGCAAACCAATTTGCTGCACTCCGCATGAAATCACTTAAAAAGCTAAGCACATTAGATGCAGCAAAGGCCATATGCTCCAAAAAAAATGTACCCAGGAAAAGCTACATCCTAGCCAGGTTGTTCCAGTGCAGCTATCATACCAGCATATATCTGTATAGTCAACAATGTGGAGAAATTGCCAAGTTACGTCCTGTCCTCAATAAAAGACAAAACCAATCTGATCAATATTATCCCTTCAGCCTTCTCTTGATAATCATCAAAGTGATGGGTGGTGAAATTGACAGTGGCACTTCAACAGCAACAACCCCTGCTTAGTTCAGGCTCTGTTTGGACCACCTATTTTCTGACTTCATTCCAGCCCTGATCCAAGCATGGTCAACAGGTCTGAATCCAGATGTGAGGAGCATCCTTAAATCTAGGTGGCATTTGACCAAAAGCCTGGTAAAAATTGAAGCCATTGGAAAATGGAGAAAAATTCCAACATTTGAAATCTTATCGAATATTCAGGAAAATTACTGTAGTTCTTGAAGGCTAAATTTCTCAGGCCCAGGGTATTGCTACAGAGATTCCTCAGGACCGTGTTCAAGTCCCAACTAT
>NC_063334.1:46736330-46774080 GCF_021869965.1 Rhincodon typus
AAGCATGGTAACGAAACGTCTGCGAAATAAGAAACCAGCTCGGCGAGCCAACCAACTTCAACAACCTCAAATTTGTGTTTGTTTCATAATGTTTGGTAATGTAGAACGTCTTTAGATAATATTTCAAGTGAGAAAACTTGTGATGTTTCTTAGGATCCTAAATGAATTACTCAAGCCTGGATCATTATTCAATACACAAGACTTGAATTTATGCATATTTGTGTTTGGAGTTTGGTAATGAATTGAAACTAACTTTGTATCACGCTGCTTAGCCGCAAGACAGAATATTAACGCTGAATTCCGGAACAATCTTACTGAGTCGTCTCCGGAGAAAATAACTGAGGTCTGTTTATGGAAATCTTTACAAGACTTTATACCCATCTTGTATTATGCTGATGAAAGATTGTGTTCATCATGAGTTCAGTGTCGAATTACATGAATGTCTCTGTGTTACCTTTACACATATTTAGGGTGTGTGCATAAGTATTGACTTAAGGCCCAAGGCGATTTATGATCAAATTCTATCGTTGGTATTAGTAGGTACATTAATACAATGTCAGGAACAAATTACTGCAGATGCTGAAATCTGTCCTGAAAACAACAAATGCTGGAGATCACAGTGGGTTAGACAGCGTCCATGGAGAGAGAGCAACCTAACATTTTGAGTCTAGATGATTCTTCATCAGAGCTGATGTGAAGGGTGGCGGGGGCAGCATTTATGCTATAGTTTGGGGGGGTGGTGGGAATGTGGGAGTGGTGGGGTGTTGAGTGCTGTGGAGAAAAGATGTTGGTACAGTATTAACAGTGTCAGTTGCGATTACTTACACTTATGAAAATTGTGCTATTCTACAGTATGCTAAAGTCCATGTAGACAACATCTACCACCCTGCCCTCATTAATTATCTTTGTCACTTCCTCAAAATACTCAATCAAGTTTGTCAGACATGATTGTCCCTGCTCAAAGCCATGCTGCCTATTGCTAATAAGTCCTTGTTTTTCCAAATGTGAGTAAATCCCGTTGTGAAGAATCTTCTCCAATAATTTCGTTATCTTTGATGTAAGGCTCACCAGCCTGTAATGTCCCAGATTATCCCTTTGGTCCTCCTTAAACAAAGGAACAACATTGGCTATAATTCAGCCCTTTGGGGTCTCTCCTGTGACTAAGGAGGATACAAAGAATTCGTATAAGGCCCCAGCAATTTCCTCACCTGCCTCCCTCAGCATTCTAGTCCTGGAAACTTGTCTATAATGCTTTTCAAAATACCCAAAAATTTTTTTAATATTAGAAACGGAAAGAACTGCAGATGCTGTAAATCAGAAACAAAAACAGAAATTACTGGAAAAACTTAGCAGGTGTGGCAGCGTCTGTGAAGAGAAATCAGAGTTAACGTTTTGGGTCTGGTGACCCTTCTGAGGAACGCTCACCAGGCCTGAAATGTTAACTCTGATTTCTCTTCACAGATGCTGCCAGACCTGCTGAACTTTTCCAGCAATTTCTGTCATTTTAATATATGGCATGCCACAGAATGTCAACATAGCACTCCTGAGACTCACCATCTACCATGTCCTTCACCTTTTGTGAATACCAATGTAAAGTATTCGTTAAAGACCTCATTCACTTCCTCCAGCTCCAGGCATAAATTACGTCCTCCGTCGTTGAGTGGACCTACCATTTTTGTAGCTATATTCTTGCTACTTATGTATGTGTAAAACGCCTTGCAATTTTCCTTAATACTGTGTGCCAAAGGTATTTCATGGTACCTTTTAGCCCTCCTCATTCCTTGTTTGAGTTCTTTCCAGCTATCTTTGTGTTCTGTCTTCCGTTTCCTCAACCTTACATATGCCTCCTTTTTCTTGTTGATTACGCTCTCAATTTCTCTTACCATCCAAGGTTCCCGAATCTTGCCATCTTTGTCCTCATTTTCACAGGAACATAATGGTCGTGAACTCTGATCAACTGGTCTTTAAAAGATTCCTACATGCCAGATGCGGATTTACTCTTAAATAGCTGCCCCAGTCTACATTCCCCAGTTCCTGCCTAATTTTGTGGTAGTTAGCCTTTAGTACTTTGACCTGAGGACTACTTTCATCCATCAGTAACTTAAAATTTACATAATTATGGTCACTATTCCTGAAATGCTTCCCCACTGAAACTTCAATTACTTGGCTGGGCTCAGTACCCAATACCAAGTCGAGTATGGCCCTTTTTCTAGTTGGACTATTTACATAATGTTTCAAAGAGCTGTCCTGGATACACCTAACAAATTCAAGGCCCTGGCACTAAGTGAGTCCCATTCAAAGTTGAAATTACCCACCGCAACAGCCTTGCTGTTTTCACATTTTTCCCATAATCTGTTCACAAATCTGTTCCTCTATCACTCACTGGCTGTTGGAGGCCTGTAATACAATCCCATCAAAGTGACTGCACTCTTCTTGTTCCTGAGCTCCACCCATATGGTCTCACTGGATGACCTCTCCCTGAATACATGTGATATCAGTAAAGGTCCTACCCCACTTATTTTATATGCCTCTCTATCCCACCTGAAACGTCTAAATCCCAGAATGTTAAGCTATCAGTCCTGTCTTTCTCTCAACTAAATTACATAACAACAGCTTGCATTTTTAATGTGATGAAACTTCACAGAAACATATTTTATTTATTATGAGAATTTAGGAAGCATGGTTACGATGTTTGTGGATGACACCAAGATTGATCGTATGTGAGACAGTAGAGGAGGTTATCTAAATTTACAAAGGGATCTTGATTACTTGGGCCATTTAGCTGAGAAGTGGCGGATGGAGTTTAATTTGGATAAATGTGAGGTGTTGCATTTTGGTAAAACAAACAAGGGCAGGGCTTATACAATTAATAATAGAGATAGTAGGAACTGCTGATGCTGGAGTGTGAGATAACAAGGTGTTGAGCTGGAGGAACACAGCAGGCCAGGCAGCATCAGAGGAGCAGGAAAGCTGACGTTTTGGGTCTGGACCCTTCTTCAGAAATGGGGGAGGGGAAGGGGGCTCTGAAATAAATAAAGAGCGGGGCAGGGGGGCGGTGATAGAAGGTGGATCGTGGAGCAGATAGGTGGGAGAGAAGACATACAGGTCAAGGAGGTGGGGATGAAGCTAGTAAAGGTGAGTGTAGGTAGGAAGTTGGGATGGGGGTTGGTCAGTGAGGAGGAAGGGGCGGGTAGGTGGGAGGGAAGATGGACAAGTCGAGGAGGCGGGGATGAGAAGGAGGGCTGGTCTTGGGATGAGGTCAGGCGTGGGGAGATTTTGAAGCTAGTAACGTCCACATTGAGACCATTGGGTTGTAGGGTTCCAAGGCGGAATACGAGGTGCTGTTCCTCCAGTTTTCGGGTGGCGTCGTTGTGACACTGGAGGAGGCCCAGGATGGACATGTCGTCCAGGGAATGGGAGGGGGAGTTGAAGTGGTTCACGACTGGGAGGTGTTGTTGTTTGTCGTGAACCGAGCGTAGGTACTCCACAGAGTGGTCTCCGAGCCTCCGCTTGGTCTCCCCGATGTAGAGGAGGCCACATCGGGAACAACAGATACAATAGACCACATTAGCGGATGTGCAGGTGAACATCTGTTTAATGTGGAAGGTTTTTTTTGGGCCTGGGATGGAGGTGAAGGGACAGGTGTAGCACCTCCTGCGGTTGCAGGGAAAGGTGCCAGGGTTGGTGGGGCTAGTGGGGAGTGTGGAGTGGATGAGGGAGTCGTGGAGAGAGCGGTCCCTCCGGAAAGCAGATAAGGGTGGGCAGGGAAATATATCCTTCGTAGTGGGGTCAGATTGCAGGTGGAGGAAGTGGCGGAGAATGATGCGTTGAATCCGGATGTTGGTGGGGTGATACATGAGGACAAGGGTAATTCTGTCTTTATTTTTAGTGTGGGGAGGGGGTGTGAGGGCCAAGGTGCAGGAACGCAAGAGATGTGGTAGAGGGTGTTTTCAACCACTGGGGGGGTGTAAATTGCGTTCCTTGAAAAATGAGGACATCTGGGACGTCAGGAAGTGGAACGCCTCATCTTGGGAGCAGATGTGGCGGAGGTGGAGGAATTGGGAATAGGGGATCGTATTCTTGCAGGAAGGTGGGTGAGAGGAGGTGTAGTCTAGGTATCTGTGGGAATTGGTGGGCTTGAAATAGATATCAGTTTCAAGGTGGTTACCAGAGATGGAGACAGAGGGGTCCCGGAAGGAGAGAGAGGTATCAGAGATGGTCCAGGTGAACTTGAGGTTGGCGTGGAAGGTGTTAGTAAAGTTGATGAACTGTTCGAGCAATTAACGGTTGGCTGCTCGATAGTGTTGTAAAACAGAGATGTAGGCGTTCAGGTATATAGTTCTTTGAAATTTGCATCATAGGTAGACAGGGCGGTTAAGAAGGTGTTTAGCACACTTGCTTTCATTGCACAGACCATTGAGTGTAGGAGTTGGGATGTCATATTGAGGTTGTACAGGCCGTTGGTGAGACCTTCTCTAGAGTATTGTGTGCAGTTCTAGTCGTCCTGCAATAAGAAGGATAATATTAAATTGGAGAGGGTTCAGAAAAGATTTACAAGGATGTTGCTGGGAACGGAGGGTTTGAGGTATAAAAATAGGCTAGATAGGCTGGGACATTTTTCCCTGGAGCATAGGAGATTGAGGGCTGACCTTAAAGGTTTATAAAATCGTGAGGGGCATAGATGAGGTGAAAGCAAAGGTCTTTTCCATAGGGTTGGAGAGTTCAAAACTAGAGGGCACAATTTTAAGGTGAGAGGAGGAAGCTTTCAAAAGGATCTAAGGGGCAACCATTTCACAGACAGGGTGGTTAATACGTGGAATGAAAGTGGTAGATGCAGGTACAGTTGCAACATAAGACATTTTACGTGGACAGGAAGGGTTTCAGAGGGATATGTGCGAAACGCAGAGAAATGAGATTAGTTTAGTTTGGGAAAACTTGGTCGGCATGGACAAGATGGACTGAAGGATCTGTTCTGAGTGCTGTATGACTCTTAAGTACTTGGAAAAAATCTTGGTCAAAGTATTAGGTTTTAAGGAGCATCTGAAAGAAGGAAAGAGAAATGGAGATGTTTAGAAAGGGAATTCAGAGCTTCGGATTTCACAGCTGAAAGTATAGCCACTGGTGGTGGAGCAATTAAAAGCAGAATATTCAAGAGGCCAGAATTAGAGGAGCACAGAGATCTTGGGTGGATGTAAGACTGGAGAAGATTACAGAAAAAGTGAGTGATACAGCCCTAGCTTAGTTTTAAAAGTAAAGATGAGATCTTTAAACTGGAGATGCTGTTTAAGCAGGACTCGGAATAGATCAGTGAGTGTAGGGAAGATGATGAATGGGAGTTGTTCTGAGTTAGGATACTTAAGTATGCACAGCATAGATTCCAATGATTGCCTGTCTTATATATCTCTCTCTCTCTGTATATAATTAATGTATGGTTAGTTTGATGAAGTGTGTGAAGAATTTGGTTTGTAACTGTCTCTGTATTAAATGTTTTGTTTTCTTCGCAGTTACTTAAATTTGGTACAGATGTTGAAATTATTCTCCGAAAAACGGTAATACAGGGAGTTCACACAGACCACAATAGAATATGTAAGTAAGGTCCTTTCTTTTAACTACAAAAATCCTGACCAAAAGAATATGTTGTAAACTAAAACAAGAACTGCATTTCTTGTGCATTGTAACTGTAACTATATTGGAACAATGCTGAAATTGAGATTGATTTGGAGATTTCCCTTACTATATTTTTGTATGAAGTATTTAAATCAGTTTCACACTTGATCCTGTCCTACATTGGGTAGTAATCCACAATTAACAATACAGAAATATAGAATTTTGCAGACTAGGAACAACAACTATTTGAACCATTATAACATGGCAACTCATGTGGAGATAAAAACAGAAATTGCTGGAAATGAGGAAGGGTCACTCGACCTGAAATGTTAACTCTGATTTCTCTCCACAGATGCTGCCAGACCTGCTGAGCTTATCCAGCATTTTCTCTTTTTATCTCTGATTTACAGCATCTACAGTCCTTTCGGCTTTTATCACGTATGGAGGTACTCATGCCTCTTTCCTTTTTTTTAAAAAGTTAATTTAACTTCTTAAAGCCCAAACATTGAATGTTTAGAAGAAGGAATAAGGCAGAGGGTCCAAAGGGTTATGGAAGAAAGCAGGAACAGGAGTTAGATGATCAGCCATGATCATATATTGAATGGCACAGATGGTTTGAAAGTTGAATGGCGTTCTATGTTTCTACATAATAATCCTTTATAAGGTCCACAGCTTTAAGACTAAATATAATTGTTTCTGACAACATAATTATTTATTCAGCAAAATAAAACATAGATACAGAAATGAGAAATCATTCCATTCAGAATTTGAATGGTAGTTTTGTCATTGTCCTGACTGTCCTTCACATTTGATGAGCTTTTACTTAAGGAATACAAAATCCTTCTCCTGCTTCCCTCAAAAACCTGCAGAAATGCCATGAGCATCTCAGCTTCCACACCTATAAGATACTGATACCAATAACCAGTCTTTTTCTTTTTCTCCACAGCTATTAAACCCAGAAAAGAGATTCTTCTGGATAACGTTCCTTTTAATCATAATCCCACAATTAAAGATACATAGTATAGGAAATATTTCAGTCTTGGATTTGAATTATTGTTGTATTTTTTGGAGGTTCTAAAAACTGAAGTATCTACTACAGTGATGTTGAAAATAGCTTTGTGGTAATATTTGATCTGATTTTTTTTTAATCTGGTGGATAAGCTCAGTCACAAAGTGTTGGTTGCACTTGAGGTTAAGCAGAGAGAAACAGTCAACGTTTCAGATTGACAACTTTTCACTAGATTATTTAGAACAATGCAAAATACTTTGAATAGTACTAGATTATTATAACCATTTCCAACTAGAATGGTCTACAGTGATTTGGTAGCTTTACAATAGTATAAAATAGAATCCTAGTTTATGACAAAGAACTTGGTCCATAATGTCTGTGCTGACCCAGAAACGAGCCATTCAACCGAATTAGCAGCATTTGATTTGTAGCTCTGCAGGCGGAGATGCTGATCTAAGCACCTTTTAAATGGGTGGAGCGTTTCTGCCTCTATTACCCTTTCAGGCTGAGAGTTCCAGATCCTCCCACCCTTTGGGTGAAAATATTTTTCCTATCTCCCTCTAATCCTTCTACCAGTCATTTGGAGTAAATGCATATTACTTGCTGAACTTGATGCTAAAGCAAAAATGTCTTGTCCAGTCTGTTCAGGGTCTTAATACCGCAGTCAAATCTCTTCTAATCTCCTTAATTCTCAGGCCAAAAGTTGAGCCCGATCTTTTCTTATTGTTGTCAGGACAGGAAAAATGCAACTTCCTCATAAAACTCCCTTATATGCTCTATAGTGTAATTATGTCCTTTCTATAATGAGTTGACCAGACAGTACACAGTACTCAAGCTTTGGTCCAGCTAATGATTTATATAGTTCCAACATCACCTCCCTGGTCTCATATTCAATGCCACCATTAATAAAAGGAATGCACATGCCTTCTCATACGCCATGTTGACCTGTCTTGCTATTTTGACAAACTAAAGTGAGTGCCTTTTCCGAGTGTTTACATTGCTCAACGACAAAGTAAAAACCTCTATTCACCAAACGAGCAAATGGGAAGTACAAAATAGAACTACAGACAACCAAGTACAGATCCTACAGATCCATTCGCAAAAACAGAAATGGCTGGGAAAGCTCAGCAGGTTTGACAGCATGTGTGGAAAGAAATCAGGGTTAACATTTCGGGAAGGGTCAGGTTGGACCTGAAACATTAACTCTGATTTCTCTCCACAGTTGCTGCCAGAACTGCGGAGCTTTTCCAGCCATTTCTGTTTTTGCTTCTGGTTTCCAGCATCCGCAGTTCTTTATTATGGAAACATTTGTATCTTCTGCCAATGTTATTCGTTGGTGTAATCATGAATGTGAGTCCTATTCTGGTTGAATTATTCAAGGACATGGGATTGCTTTAAAAGATACAATGACTGACTGACAAATAGACTTGACAGACAAATAGACCTAACACCAACCACACACCACTGAATCTCTGAGTTCCAGAAAAAGATTGATTGCTTCTTTGGTCCATGTGTATAATTTCTTCCAGGGTTTAGAATTTGATTTCAGGGCTGCCAGTTTCTCTTTTTATAGTTCTGTATGTTTAATGCATTTATGTTGTCCAAGGCCAATTTCCCCAAAAGGATTAGATCACACTTCCCCATATTGAATTGCATTTGTCACTGATCTGCCCACCCAACCAGTCCATTAATATATTCCTGCAATGCATAACCTGTTCTATCAACTGCACGGTCAATTTTAGTCTAGCATACTTTTCAGTCACTGCTCCTATATTTATGTCCAAATTATTACTATATTCTATAAAAAGCAGAGGACCTCGAACTGGACCCTGCAGAACCCCTCTGAAACAGACTTCGTGTTACTAAATCTACCAAACTATTATCCTTTGTTTTCTGTCACTGAGCCATCTTTATATCCAGCTTGCTAAATTCCCCTGGATCCTGCAGGCTTTTTTGTTCCAGTCTGTCTGTAACATAAAACTTTGTCAAAATATTGCTATATCCATGTAAATCCATCAACTGCACAACTCTCATTAATCATCCTTGTTACGTCCTCAAAAATTTAATCAAGTTAGTCAAAAATGATTTTCTGTTAACAAATTCATGCTAATTATTCCATGCCTTTGTAAGTAATAATTTATTCTGTCTCTCAGAATCTAATAATTTGCCCACTACTGAGGTTAGATAGACTGAATATTTACAGGCCAGTCAATCTGTTGCCCTTTTGAAACAGAACTACAAATTTCGCAGTCCTCCAATCCTCTGGGGCCAAGTGAGTATTGTAAAATGATGGTCAGACTTTGTTATTTCCTCCTCAGCCTCTTTTAAAGCTTGTGACATGTTTCATCGAAGCCTGGTGATTGATCCATGACAAGGATGCTGGTCCCATTATAACTTCCTCACTCCTTCGTGCCACAACATCCTGACATCTGAAATAACCCTTTTTCTTGCTTCCTTTAACTCAAATAGTCTCAGCTGTCCCACGTTGATGTTGCGGTAGTCCTGGAAACCACTTGTAGAAAAATTACCAAACAATTTATAATGCAGCTAAGATAATTAGAAAACATAATTAATCTATTTTGTCTTCTACCATCCATTGCAAGATACGGTGAATACAAATTTGTCAACAAATCATATTAGTCTCTTTCAATTAGTCTACAACAAACATGATGCAAGAAAAATGCCAGTGGGTAAAATCAAAGTATTGTTATAGTAGAAGGTGGCCATTCGGCATGCTGTTCATGCCATTGAAGATGCTGCTGAGTTGAATCCAACTTCTGTTTAAGATTCCAGCAAAGATTGGCTTAATATTGTTGCAAATCTGCAGCTCATCCTCTTTTTTTTTCCCCAAAAAGAAAGCCTTTGAGGCTTATATGTTCACAATGTATCTTTTGTTCCAAAATCAGCTCTTCACAACTGAATTTTATTTTTGAGACTGATAAGGCACCATTTGCAGAGTGGCTGTACAACTACAGGACTGCACAATTGTAATTGCTTTTATCCAAGCACGTGTACAAAATACCTCGCTAATCTAACCGTACTGTTCTGTTGATTTGTTAATCGAATCCAAAGCAGCTTTTTGTTTAAATAAAGTTTCAACTTTTTTTTTATTGTGGCAGTTACAATCCATGTTCATGCAAATACCATTTCGCAAAATAAATCGCTATTTTCTGGGTTTTTTTGTTTTAATTTTTATCTGTTCATTTGTATGTCTTGTATAAGGAAATTTTCTCTTGTTTCTCAACTGTATGTTGCTTCTATCTTGAAGCTGCTCTGTAAGTATTACATGTTGCAGTGCATGATTACTTATTTAAAAGTTACTGATGATTATTCATAATGGTATGACCTTTTTTTCAAAAATGCCTCTGATACCTTAACTCACCCTGCCTTGCACCCAACTTCTTTGACCTTTCAAAATAACATGAATTCCTGATTTCAAAAATTGCTCTAATTGCTTTCTTCCCTGAACAATATCTTTTCTATTAGTTGCAAAGAATTGCACACCGGACTTGAGAAGGGATCTATTCATTTGAGTTCTACAGCAATGGTTCACCTGTTTAAACTTTGGTCTGCAAATAAAGGCGAGGGACGAGATCGCAGGGCCTTTGGCGATGATCTTTTCGTCCTCACTGTCCACGGGTATAGTGCCGGAAGATTGGAAAGAGGCAAACGTCATTCCCTTGTTCAAAAAAGGGAACAGGGATAAACCCGGAAATTACAGGCCAGTTAGTCTTACGTCAGTGGTGGGCAAATTATTGGAAAGGGCTCTGAGAGACAGGATTTATGATCACTTGGAAAGGCACAGTTTGATTCGTGATAGTCAGCATGGATTTGTGAGGGGTAGATCATGCCTCACAAACCTTATTGAATTCATTGAAGAAGTGACCAAACACGTGGATGAAGGTGGAGCAGTGGATGTGGTATACATGGATTTAAGTAAGGCGTTTGATAAGTTTCCCCATGGTAGGCTCATGCAGAAAGTAAGGAGGCATGGGGTAGGGGGAAATGTGGCAGATTGGATTCAGAATTGGCTGACCCTTAGAAGACAAAGGGTGGTAGTGGACGGAAAATATTCAACATGGTGCTCAGTTACGAGTGGTGTACCACAAGGATCTGTTCTGGGCCCTCTTCTATTTGTGGTTTTTGTAAATGATTTGGATGAAGGAGTGGAAGGGTGGATTAGCAAGTTCGCGGACGATACGAAGGTGGGTCACGTTGTGGACAGTGTGGAGGGCTGTTCTAGGTTACAAAAGGGACATTGATAGAGTGCAGAGCTGGGCTGAGAAGTGGCAGATGGAGTTTAATCCTGAAAAGTATGAGGTGATTCATTTTGGAAGGACAAACTTGAAAGCAGAATATAGGGTTAACGGAAAGATTCTTGGCAGTGTGGAGGAGCAGAGGGATCTTGGGGTTCATGTTCACAGTTCCCTGTGAGCTGCCACCCAGGTGGATAGAGTTGTTAAGAAGGCGTATGGTGTGTTAGCTTTCATTAATAGAGGGATTGAGTTCAAGAGCCGTGAAGTTATGCTCCAGCTATTCAAAAGCCTGGTTCGGCCGCATCTGGAGTATTGTGTCCAGTTCTGGTCACCTCATTACAGGAAAGATATGGAAGCATTAGAAAAGGTGCAGAGGAGATATACCAGGATATTGCCTGGAATGGAGGAAAGGTTGAGAGAGCTAGGGTTCTTCTCTTTAGAACGACGAAGGATGAGAGGTGACTTGATAGAGGTGTACAAAATGATCAGAGGTATAGATAGAGTAGACAGCCAGAGACTTTTTCCTCGGGTGGAGATAGCTTTTACGAGGGGACATAGTTTTAAAGTGAAAGGAGGTAGATATTGGGGAGACGTCAGAGGTAGGTTCTTTACTCAGAGAGTGGTAGGGGCGTGGAATGCATTGCCAGAGAGGTTAGTGGAGTCGGCCTCATTAGGGGCATTTAAGCGGATATTAGATAGGCATATGGATGATAGTATAAGGTTGCGGTGGAGGTTAGACGTTAGGTTTAGGGTAAAAGTTCGGCACAACATCACGGGCCGAAGGGCCTGTACTGTGCTGTACTTTCTATGTTCTGTATAGTCTTACCACAGCAAAACAGTGCTGATTGTTTTTATAGATTTATCTTGCATAAATCCTAAATCTCTTGAGATCATCAAGTTGGAACACTTCCATTTAGTCCCCCACTATCAACATCCTGGGGGTTACCATTGACCAGAAACTCAACTGGACTCACCACATTAACAGAGTGGCTACAACAGAAGCTGGGAATACTGCGGCGAGTAACTCATTTCCTGACTCCTCAAAGCCTGTCCACCATCTACAAGGTACAAGTCAGGAGTATGATGGGATACTCCCCACTTGCCTGGAGGAGTGCAGCCCCAACAACACTCAAGAAGCTTGACACCATCCAGAACAAAGCAGCCTGCTTGATTGGCACTACATCTACAAGCATTCACTCCCTCCACCACCGACGCTCAGTAGCATCAGTGTGTACTATCTACAAGATGCACTGCAGAAATTCACCAAAGATCCTCGGACAGCACCTTCCAAATGCACGACCACTTCCATCTGGAAGGACAAGGGCAGCGTATATATGGGAACACCATCACCTCCAAGTTCCTCTCCAAGTCACTCCCTATCCTGACTTGGAAATGTATCGCCGCTCCTTCACTGTTGCTGGGTCAAAAACCTGGAATTCCCTCCCTAATAGCATTGTGGGCCAACCCACAGCAGGAGGACTGCAGCAGTTCAAAAAGGCAACTCGCCACCACCTTCTCAAGGGCAACTAGGGATGGGCAAGAAATGCTGGCCAGCCAGTGACACCCACATCCCACAAATGAATAAAAAAAAGTACATTTAACATTTCCGCATTTAATTCCCTAACCAGGTGCTATTTACTTTACATTTATCCTCATTAAATTTTTAACTGCTGATTATTTGGCCTAAATACATGAAAGATCTGCTTCCTTCTGAATCTGCAATTTTCCTGAATATTTGTGCTGTCTCCAATTTTGGCATCACGTACAACAAGTTTGTTTGTATGAAGCAAATTTCCAAGTCATTGTAAAACATTTGAAATAGTGAGGGTCCGAATGCGAACTGAGGATACCTAATTTTGTTCCGGTATTCAGTTGAAAAGTAAGTCACAAACTGGCAAATGTAAACCAGTTAATATAACCTCCATGTTGCTTGAGGGCTTTCTGAACTTCAGTTAACATGTAGATATAGGTATGGTTTTAGAAGTAATAGATTAGACCTTACAAATAAATTGAAAATATTTGCATAGATGTCTATTTCAGAGGATCAAGTTATCTATTAGATGTCATTTTAGTTTTTAAAAGTAATTTGAATACGTTTTTTTCTGTAAGACTAGTAGGGTGCTCAAACATAATATGCTGTTATTGTTTATGATAAGTTGAGTAAATGGGTTCAAAAGTGGGCTCAGCAACAGAATTGAAGATAATTTACTAACGTCAGAGTGTGACTTTGTTAAACTATGCTTCAGTTGAAAGACTTGCTTTTGTGGAAGTTATCTTAAAATCCATGTTTTAACCAATGATATAACCATGCTGTCCAAAAATGATTACGTTTCATATTTGAGCATTCACGGGCATCCCCTCAATAACTGATACTAATATTTTATTCTGCAGAGCTTTTGCCATGTGATCACCTTCAAGTGCTCAAAATCTCTGATGAGGTTTCATTTATCTATTTGAGATTGATAATTGTTTTCGATGTTTGCCTAACTTGAAATGCTGCCGAAAAAAAATCAATAAACAATATTGATTGTTGGGGTGGCACGGTGGCACAGTGGTTAGCACTACTGCCTCACAGTGCCAGGGACCCAGGTTCGATTCCAGCCTCAGGCGACTGTCTGTGAGGAGTTTGCACATTGTCCCCGTGTCTGCGTGGGTTTCCTCCCACAGTCCAAAGATGTGTAGGTTAGGTGGATTGGCCATGCTAAATTGCCCATAGTGTTCAGGGAGGTGTAGATTAGGTGGGTTATAGGGGGGTGGGTCTGGGTGTGATGCTCTGAGGTTCGGTGTGGACTTGTTGGGCCAAAGGGTCTGTTTCCACACCAGGGATTCTATGATTCAAACATGATTGGTTTTATGGGGTATTAAGGGAGTTAACAGTGGAAATCTGTCCAAGTGCTGAGCTTTTTCGAAAAAGTGATCACAGTAAACTGGAGGGCAAATTGATTTGTTGATGGATACTATCATAAAAGAAGATGGAAGACCTGAATTCAGAGACAAATACAAAGTCTTGATTTGTAGATGGCTACTTAATATTTTTCCTCTGCCTTTAATTTTGTTGGCTTTTGTGTTATTCTGACACTTTTTAAAAAATAAATCAGCCTCATTTCAAACATAGACAAAAGGGCTGAATTCCAGAAGTGAGGTGAGAGTGACGTCCCTTGACATCAAGGCTGCATTAGGCTGAATGTGGTATGAAGGCACCCTAGCAAAACTTAGTTGGTATCAGGCGACAAACATTCTGGTTGGAGCCATACCCAGCACAACAGATGGTTGTGGTTGTTGGGCGTCAGTCATCCAGCGCCAGGAGGTCCTCAGGGTAGTGTTCCAGGCTCAACCATCTTCATCTGCCTCATCAATGGCCTTACCTCCTTCATAAGGCCTGTATCATATAAAGCTTTATAAAATCATGAAGAGCATGGATAGGGTGAATAGCCAAGGTCTTTTTCCCAGCCTAGGGAAAGGCCAAAACTAGAGGGCATAGGTTCAAGTGAGACGGGAAAGATTTAAAATGGGACCTAAAGGGCAACTTTTTCATGCAGAGGGTGGTGCCTGTATGGATTGAGCTGCCAGAGGAAGTGGTGGAGGCTGGTACAATAACATTTAAAAGGCATTTGGGTGAGTACATGAATGGGAAAGTTTTAGAGAGATATGGGCCAACTGCTGGCAAATGGGACTAGATTAACTTAGGATATCCGGTCAGCATGGATGAGTAGGACCAAAGGGTCTGTTTCGTGCAGTATATCTCTATGACTGTATCTCTCTGATCTTCTATTGGACCACCCTTATGATCTTTCATTCAGCATCATTCTTGGATAGTGATGAATTATCATTCAGGTAAATCTGCAGAAGAGATGTTTACCCTGTAATAGTATCATTGATCCATTCTTGATGCTTACAAGAGGCAGGTAGCTTGAACTATATAGTTGACTGGCATTCAATGTTAACTCTGCTTTCTCTTCCCCAGATGCTGCCCAATCTGCTGAAGCTATGACCTCTGCTTTTTTAACTCTCTGCCAACGGAAACAGTTCCTCCTAATGTATTCTATCTCCACCTCTCACAATTTTGAATATCTCAAACATGTCGGCCTTAAGCCTTCTCTGATCCATAGATAACAATCCCAACCTCTCCAGTCTCTCCTTTTGGCTACAATTCTTCAGCCTTGGCAACATTCCAGTAAATCTTCTCTGCACTCTGTCCAGAGTAATTATGCCCTTCCTGTAATGTGGTAACCAGAACTGCACACAATACTCCAGTTGTGGCCTTACTTTTGTCTTATACAGTTTCATATTAAATCTCTACTTTTGTATTCTATACCTTTGCCAATGAAGCAGATCGTTCCATATTGCTTTCTTTACACCCTCATCTATTGCTACCTTTATGAACCTGGGCACTTGCATGCTAAGATCGCTCACTTCATGTACCCCTCTCAGTTCATTTCTGTTTATCCTGTATTCCCTTTTAATTTTTGACCTCCCTAAATGCATCACCTCACATTTATCAGAGTTGATCTCCATCTGCCACCTTCCAGTCCAGTCTACCAACCCATCTATATCATTTTGGAGCTTACAGCTATCCTCTACATGATCAATTTTGGTGTGGTTTGCAGATTTCCCAATTGTGTCCCCCCACATTCAAGTCCAAATTGTTAACGTATGAAATAAGCAGAGTCCTAAACCAAGCCCTGCAGAACACCACTTGAAACAGCTTTTCTTTGCAAGGGCAGCCATCGACCATTACCCTTTGTTTCATGTTACTAAGCCAACTTTGGATCTAATTCAACACATTACTCTGTATCTCATGGTCTTTTACTTTTTTGTCCAGCCCAGCCATGTGGGGCCTTGTCAAATGTCTTATTAAAATCTGTGTAGACAACATCCACTGTACCACCCTCATTGATCCTCCTTGTCACTTCCTCAAAGAATTCAATCTAAATTTGTAAGGCTTGAACTTCCCTTAACAAAGCCATGCTGACTATCCCTGACTAGTCTGCTCATCCGGGCAAGTGGGGAGTATTCATTCCAACACACTTCTGACACGTGCATCACAGATGGTAGCCATGGTTGGGGGATCAGGAGGTGAGTCATTGGCTGCAAGATTCCTATCCTCTGACCTGCTCTTGTAACCACAGTATTCCGATAGATTGCCCAGAAACTGAACTGGATGGTGGTAACCCACAAGGTGTTGATGGTGGGGATTCAGTGATGGTAATGTCGTTGAGTATCAAGGGACAATGTTTAGTTTCTCTCTTATTGACCTGGCATTGATATGCTAAGAATGTTACTTGCCACTTGTCCAGGTTTTCCTGTATTTGGACATGAACTAATTCAGCATCTGTGGAGCCATGAATGATACTGAACATTGTTACCAACGAATATTCTCACTTCTGATCTTATTTCTGGAAGATGGTCATTGATGAAACACCTAAAGATGGTTGGGCCTATTGCACCACCCTGAAGACCTTCTGCAGAGATGGTCTGGAGCTAAGCTGACTGAGCTGAAACAATCACTATCTTTCTATGTGCCAGGTATAACTAACCAATAGAAAGGTTTTCCCCTGATCTAGTTAATGTTCACCTCCAGTTTTGGAGGCAGTCCTTGATGCCATACTTCGTCAAATGTGGCCTTGATGTCAAATGCTGTGACTGCACTCTTGACTGGAAGCTTGTATCTAAGAATGTATCACAGGGTTTGGTGCTGGTTCCCATGCTGTTTGTAATATACATTAATGATCTAGTCACAAGTGTGTCTCAGTTTGATCAGTTTTTCCTGATAAATGTGAGATGATGTATTTTGGTAGGACTCACAAGGCAAGAGTTCATAATGTGTACTCGGACCCTGGGAAGGATCTGATTCATAAATTCATACAGCGCAGAAAAGGCCCTTCTGCCCATTGAATTTGCACCAACATAACTACCACTAAAGTGCGCTAATTCCAATTTCCTGGACTTGTCTCATATCCTTGAATATTACAACATTTGAAGTACTCATCCAATATCTTTTGAAGGTTGCAAGGTTTTCAGTCTCCACTACCTGCCCAAGCAGTGTATTCCAGTCTCCCACCACCTGCTGAGTGAAAAGGTTTTGTTGTTCCCAAATCCCCTCTGAAGCTCCTGCCCCTTACCCTAACATTACGCCTTCTCATGATTGACCCCTCAACCAACGGGAACAGCTGCACTGTGTTCACCCTGTCCGTACCCCTCATAATCTTAGAAACCTCAATCATGTCCCCCCCTCAATCCTCTCTGCTCTGAAGAAAACGATCCAAGCCTATCTAGTCTATCTTATGGCTCAATTTCTGCATCACAGGCAACATCTTGGTGAATCTCCTCGGTACCTTGATGTGCTTGTCTATAAATCTTTTGGAGGCAAATGGGCTGGTGCTTTAAAAAGACATATGGGAAACTTGAAAAATGCTTTAACCCAGAGGGCTGTGGGTTTCTGAAGCTCACTGCCTGAAACATTGGTAGAGCTGGGAACGATCAGAACATTTTAAGTATTTGTATACTATGGTTTTTCAGGTATTCATTCCAAGACTACGGACCAATCGCTGAGAAATGGGTTTAGAGTAGATAGGTGCTTGATGATGACTGTAGACATGATTGCTTGAAGGGCTCTTTGTGCTATAATATGCTGACTGTGTGACCTTCTTCCTCTCAATGTTGTTTTATATTTATTTATTGTGTAAGTATTTACCAATCAAAGCAACATTGATTTGAAACTAATTGGGAAGGGGTTGGGGTAGGGGAAGGGATAGACTGAAATTTCCAATTAGAAACCTGACATGAAGTCTGTTTTCAAAATAACTTTTTTCTACTGAGTTCTACTCTGTTCTGAGGAAGGGTCACTGGACCCGAAACATTAATTCTGTTTTCTCCTTCACAGATGCTGCCAGACCTGCTGATCGTTTCCAGCAACTTTTTGTTCCTTTTTTCTACTCGCCACTCTCTGGAATTAACAAAAAACAATGGCATCATTGAAGGGCAAATAAAATAAAAATGAGTTTTTTTTGTGACAGCCTTGTAAAATACTTGACATGCAATTGCTTTACCAACCATATCTGTTATATGATATGAAGTCCCAAACTTTCTGTATAAATGCCAGTAGCATGTCATAGGGGAAGAATTTTTGTCAGACGAGAGCTTCTGAGGTTTCATCTGCTGCAGTTTTAGTCTGAAGCATATTTTCCTACTAAGAGGGTTCAAAAAAGATTTACAGGATGTTGCCGGAAATGGAACGTTTGTGTTATAAAAGATAGGCTGGGACATTTTTCACTGGAGCAGAGGAGGTTGAGGGGTAATCTTATAGAGGTTTATAAAAGCAAGAGGGACATAGATAAGGTGAATGGCAAGGGTCTTTTTCCCTAGGGTCAGGGAGTTCAAAACAAGGGAGCATATTTTTAAGGTGAGAGGAGAAAGATTTAAAAAAGGATAGCTATTTTACAGTGTCATTCGTACATGGAATGAACTGTCAGAGGAAGTGGTGGATGCAGGTACAATTACAACATTTAAAACACAATTGGATAAGTACATAACAGGCAAGGTTTGGAGGGGTATAGGCCAAACAAAGGCAAGTAGGGCCAGTTTGGTTGGTGTGGACTAGTTGGACAGAAGGGTCTGTTTCATGCTGTATGACTATGACTACAATACAAGTCGTGTAAAGTATTTGCAACACACAAATTTTTGAAACTGCTGAAGTCTTCTTCAGCAAATCAGATTTGTTAAGCAGCTGTCTTCAATTGTGTAATGATCACTGTGGTGCCAATTTTCAAAACTATTAATACTAGATGAGCATTTAGAACTCCTAAATTCTTCCACGATGAGAAGCTGTGACAGTAGTTTTGTCAGGGAAAAAAAAATTCTCAGAACTATGTTTTGCAAATCATTCCTGTGTTTGTACTATTCAAATGCATTTGGGTTTTATTTTCTCCTACACATGAAAATGATTTCTGACTACATCAATATATTCTAAAAAATCCTTATGCAAAATGAATATGGAAGCTACATGACAAGCGGTAACAATTTACTCAGGGCAAGTCCTAAAATGGGCCAGCTGCAAGTCATCTGAATGGTTAATTCAGAAGCTGTTAAATCTGAATTTCCCTCATGATGCATGATTTAGCCATACAAACGTGCAATTGGAAGTACCAAGGAATATCAAGATAAAAAGTGGCATCCCCTACCCCTTTCATGACAGCTTCTCCTCCACATACATCCTCCTGCCACCAACAAATACTTCTCCCTTTCCCATCAGCAGACATATTTGAAAATGACAATTCTTTTGAATATGTGTTCAAATAAAGGACGTTCTGTACATCTGAACTAAAAACATTGAAATAAATACTATTTAAGTGTTTTGTAACTTTTTTCACTATTTATACTGCAAAGCATGTTTAGTTTCCAATAGAGGATAGGTTATGCAAAAGTAAAAGTATTTAATGTTATGTTTTGTGTATTAAATTTACTAAGTAATTAACAAAGGAACATAGGAATTAGGTGTAGGAGAAAGCAATTCAGCCCTTTGTGCCTGCTGTGCCATTTAACATGATCATGGCTGATCATCTCCTGGTCTCAACGCCACTCTCCTGCCTGCTCCCCATAGCCCTTTATCCTGCTTTTCATCATAAACATCTATTTTTTACTTGAAACTGTTGATTGATTCTGCCTCCACTGCACTCTGGGGCAATGCATTCCATGGATTCACAACCAGTAGTTTTTCCTTGTCCGAGTTTTAAACCTCTCTCTCACTCTATATCTACATCCTCTGGTTCAGGACTGTCCCACAAGGGGGAACATCCACCTTATCAATCACCTTTAGCATGTTATATACTTCAATAAGATCCCCCCTCATTTTTATGAACTCCAACGAGGACAAGTCCAAGCTATTCAATCGCTCCTCGTATCAACCTGGTGAACCTCCTCTGAAATGCCTCCAGTGCCCACCAGATCCTTCCACAAATAGGGGGACCAAAACTGGACACAATAATCCAGGTGTGCTCTCACCAATGTCTTGCATAATTGTAGCCACACTTTTTAAATATTATAATCTAACTTTTCTTAACATTTATAATCCAGTCCTTTTGCAGTCAATACCAGGATTCCATTCATTTATTAGACAAGAGCATTTAGAACTCCTACGTTTTCCATGGTGAGTAGCTGTGACAGTAGTTTTGTTGGGGAAAAAAAAATTCTCAGGACTATGTTTTGCAAATCATTCTTATTATATGCTGCATCTGCGTACCCACTTTCTGCCATTCGTGCACAAAGACACCCAGATCCCTTTGAATCTGCTTCCCATTTAAACAGGGCAGCACGGTGGCTCAGTGGTTAGCACTGCAGCCTCATGCCGCCAGGGACCCGGGTTCAATTCTGTGTGGAGTTTGCACGTTCTCCCCGTATCTGCATGGGTTTCCTCCCACAATCCAAAGATGTGCAGGCTAGGTGGATTGGTCATGCAGAATTGCCCATAGTGTTCAGGGATGTGTAGATTAGGGGAGTTATAGGGGATGGGTCTGGGTGGGATGCTCCAGGGATTGGTGTGGACTTGTTGGGCCAAAGGGCCTGTTTCCACAAAAGAAAATTTACACTTTTTACCTTTCAGCCAAAACAGAAAACCTCGCACTTTCCATGTTAAACGCAATCAGCCCAATTCCAGCCCTTTCTCCTTGCCTGTCAATATCCATCTGGAAACTCTTCATCTCCTCATTGTTGCCTGCTTTCCTACCTACTTTAGTATCATCCACAAATTTTGCTACATTACATTCTGTTCCTACTTGCAGATCATTTATGTGCATGGTAAATAGTTGAGGTCTGAGAGCCGAACTCTGTGGCACCCCACTGGTTACAGTTTCCTGTCCAGAGAAGGACCCATTTATCCTGACCCTCTGCTTTCTGTCAGTCATCAAATCCTCTATCTAAGCCAATATGCTACCTTTAAACCCCTGGGATCTAACTTTCTAGATCAGTCTTTTACGCGGCATCTTGTCAAATGCTGTCCATTATTCACCTTTCTGGTTACATCCTCTAAGAACTATAGCTAACTTGTCAAGCACCACTTGTCCTTCATGAAAATGTGCTGACACTGGTGAATTGAACCTTAATTTTCCAAGTGTTCAGATATTTCCTGCTATATGATTGACTCTAGCAACTTCCCAACTACAAAGATCAAACTAACACTTCTGGAGTCTCTATTTTGTCTCTATTTGTGCCTCAGCCCATCAACTTTATTCAGGTATGCTCAAGCCATCAGAGAATGCGTGAACGCCTGATTCATCAGTTGCACTTACAAGGTAACGAAAAATGTCACCGAGGCACAACGCAACACCATCCGTGCTCTCAAGACCAATTGCAACATTGTCATCAAACCAGCAAAAGAGGAGCCATTGTCATAGAGAATAGAACAAACTACTGCAAGGAAGTGTACCGACAGCTGAACAACCAGGAACACTACAGAAAACTACCTGCCGATCTGACCAAAGAACACACCTGTCAACTGAACAGACTGGTCAAGGCTTTTGATCCGGTCCTTCAGAGTACCCTACGTACTCTCCGCTTAGGGGACTTCTATTGCCTTCCAAAGATACACAAAGCCAACACACCTGGATGTCCCATTGCAATGGGACCCTGTGTGAGAAGCTCGCTGGCTATATCGAGGGCATCTTGAAACCCATTATACAGGGAATTCCCAGCTTCTGCTGTGACATGACAGATTTCTTACAGAAACTCACCACCCACGGACCAGTTGAACCAGGAACATTCCTCATCACAATGGAAGTTTCAGCACTCTACAACAGCATCCCCCATGATGACAGCATCGCCACAACAGCCTCAGTACTCAATTCCACCAACTGCCAATTTCCAGACGCCATTCTACAACTCATCCGCTTCATCCTCAACCACGTCTTCACCTTCAATAGCCAGTTCTTCATCCAGACACATGGAACAGCCATGGGGACCAGATTTGCTCCCCAATATGCCAACATCTTCATGCACAGATGTGAACAAGACTTCGTTGCTGCACAGAACCGCTGACCAATGCTATACACCAGATATATTGATGACATTTTTTTCTTTAGATTCATGGCGAGGAATCACTGAAACAACTACATAGCGACATCAACAAGTTTCATCCCATCATCAGACTTACTATGGACTACTCTTTAGAATCAATCCCATTCTTGGACACACACATCTTCATCAAGGACAGATACTTCTGTATCTCACTCTACCACGAGCCCACGGATAACCTCACAATGGTTCATTTCTCTGGCTTCCACCCTAAAGATATTAATCTTTAGGCCATCCTCTACAGACAAGCCCTACACATACATACGATCTGTTTGGATATAGAGGAACGAGATAGACACCTGAAGGTGTTGAAGGATGTCCTCACTGGAACAGGATATGATGCTCAACTCATCGATCGCCAATTCCGACGTGCCACAGCAAAAAACCATAATGACCTCCTCAGAAGACAGACACATGATACATCTGATAGGATACCCTTCGTCATCCAGTTCTTCCTGGGAGCAGAGAAACTACGTCATGTTCTTCACAGCCTTCAATACATATCGATGACGATGAATACTCACCACGATCTTCCCCACACCTCCATTTCTCACGTTCAAACAACCGCCAATCCTTAAACAGACCATTGTTCGCAGCAAAATACCCAACCTTCAGGACAACATCAAACATAACACTATACAACCCTGTCATGGCAACCTCTGCAAGACATGTCAGATCTTCTATATGGACACGATCACATGTGGGGACACCACCCACTATGTGCATGGCAGATACTCATGTGACTTGGCCAACATTGTCTATCTCTCACACTGCCGGCAAGGATGCCCTGAGGCATGGTATATGGGTGAAATCATGCAGATGCTATGACAAAGAATGAATGGACATCATGCAGCAATCGCCAGACAGGGATGTTTCCTCCCAGTGGAGGAACACTTGAGCGGTCAAGGACATTCGGCCTCGGATCTTCAGGTAAACTTCCTCCATGGTGGACTTTGGGATACACAACAATGCAGAGTTGCCGAGCAGAGGCTGTTAGCCAAGTTCAGTACCCATGAGGATGGCCTTACAGAGATCGTGAGTTCATGTCGCACTACAGGTGACCCCACCACATTATACACTCACACATGCGCGCACATGCACGCACACGCACACACACACACACACACACACACACACACTCGAATCTGTATTTGCAGATGCATTCTATTTTGTGCAAAAAGCATACAATTTGTAGACAGTCAGTCAATATGCCATTTTATAAATTCCTACTTTAGAAATAAAACCAGTCTGACTCCAAACCAAAACACAAACAAATTCTAAACAAGGCCTCACACTTAATATGCATTGTCTGACCTAAAATATCACCTCTTCTTTACACTGATAAAACCTTTCGTTCTCTCAGGACAGTGACTTCAAAGAAATTCGGGGATTTACATATATATTAATCAATTAAAACCTTCTAACTGATTAAAGATTTACTGCATCTTAGGTTTGTTTAGAACATCCTCATCAGTGGTGTGACCCTTTGATCTTTTACTTATAAATTCTGTGTCTGATATTACCTCTCATTAACACCTGAAGAAGGAGTAAGACTCTGAAAGCTTGTGTTTTCAAATAAACCTGTTGAACTATAACCTGCTATTGTGTGATTTCTGACCTTGCCTGTGCTGTATGACTCTATAAATGAAAATGAAATAGATGGATGCCAAAGGTAGCCCCAGTGTCTTGCATGTGACGTCATGGATCTCATTGGTGGCCATGACCTTAACCAGGAATATTGATTGGCTGAGGGCCAGAGAACTTTCTGGAAAGGAGGGATAAGGAGGGACACTGGCAACCATTGCCTCAATATGGATTCAACCATGCGTGAGACCAACATTTGCTCAGTTCATCAGAGCCAACCACACAGCCTGGTAAATTTAACTGCATGTGAAGTGCCTCCTCCTAGTCTGGTAGCCAGTAGTAGTTTACATAAGGATTGAGACAAAGACTTAACGCCACAATTGGCAAAGTAATTAATGTAACAATGGGAGTTTTATCATGAAAGAGCAGTGTTTCAGATAATAATCAGCCATATGCCCCCTTTTGTATCTTTAGTACATTTTGAGGATAAAATTGTGTTGATTTGCAAGTCGGCTCAGACTCTTTTGTTTGCCTTATAAAAAGTGTAGCACCTGAGTAAAATGAGATTACGCAGAAAGTGGTCAAAGTGTCCGAAGCATGAAATATACCCTGGACTGCTGAGGCATAGGCCACTGACTAAAACACCTCTGACATGATGTTTGACATGGCCAGCCCCTGGACATGTATGAGAAGCTGCCTTTGACTTAATTTGTTGGAACCCCAATCAACAGTTTCCTCCATGGGGCTTCAGTGAGAACTTCTTCCCAAATATATGGATATTTAGCTGTCTACTTGCTGCACATGCAATGTGTTTTCCACACAAGCTGCTGGCACATTGAACAGGTGTAAGATTGATGTAGTACAATGCTGTACAGCAAAATATCCACCCCCTAGACTGACAACTGCTTAGCAAGACAAACTGGTTGCATTAATTGGCAAGGCAAGAATGCTGTGAGCATGTAGGTTGGTGCTAAGAGAGCAAGCCTGCTGATCTAAGATGTAGCCTCTAGATTAGTCTGTGCCTTGGGTGCGTTTAACTGTACATAATATCCTCACTCATTGCCAAAGCCTTTGATCAGGTACCTCATGGCAGGCTAATACAGAAGTTGAAGTCATATGGGATCCAGGGTGAGCTGATTAGATGGATACAGAACTGGCTTAGTCACAGAAAAGAGAGTGGCTGTTTCCAACTTTAGTTAGGCCACACTACAGGAGGGACATGGTGGCTTCGGAAAGGGTACAGAAATGATTTACCAGGACTTTGCCTGGTTTGGAGGGTATTAGCTATGTGGAGAGATTGGACAAACTTGGTTTGTTTTCACTTGAACGTTGATGGATGATGGGCAACCTGATAGACGTTTACAAAATTATTAGAGGTATGGATAGTCAGGGTCTTTATCCCAGGATACAAATGTCAATTACTAGAGTATATAGGTTTAAGGTAAAAGGAGTAAGTTTAAAGGAGATGTAATAGGCAAGGTTTTACACAGAGGGTGGTAATTGTCTGGAATGCACCGCCAGAGAAGATGGTGGAGGCAGATACAGTAGCAATAGTTTCAGAGGCGTCTTAACAGATATATGAATAGGCAGGGAATAGAGGAACATGGACCGTGTAGAGGCAAAAGGTTTTTAGTTTAGAAAGGCACGATATGTTGGCACAACCATGGTGGGCCGAAGGACCTGTTTCTGTACTGTACCATTCTTTGTAATCCATTTCACATACTGAATATCTTTATCAGAAAGGGCCACTCTCTTAATACCCATTTCCACATTTGAGGAACTTTTTTTACAAGGGTGTTAATTGATTGGGTAGGAGCCCTACCTTAAAAAAAAGGAAATCAGTATTTGTTGACCAGATGGACATGCCTATTAGATTTCCAGCGGGTATTCTATTATGCAGTATCACAGCCATAAGGATTGTAGAAGAGTTACTCAATTTTTTTTATGAGATACAGACAACCCGCAGAGATACAATCAGATCAAAAGTCAAATTTTACATCAGAATTATTCAAAAGTTATGGATAGCTTAGGAATAAAACAATTCAAATCCACAGCATACCAGCCAGAATCACAGGGAGCATTAGAATGGTGGCATCAAATTTTAAAGACCATGTTGAAGGTTTATAGTCAAGACTATCCAGAGTATTGGCCATTTGTACTATTTTTTGCAATTAGGGATACACCAAATTAATCTACCAAATTCAGCCTATTTAATTTAGTTTTTGGGCATGAGTGAGAGACCACTGAAACTAATTAAGAAGAATTTGGTGTGTCAGAGTTCAGTGGCCACACACTTGGACTATGTGTCAAATTTTAGAGAAAGATTAAATAGAGTGGGTGAGTTGACTAGACAGCATTTATAAGTAGCACAGCATGTGATGAAACAGGAAGCAGACAAAAAAATGGAAAATTTGCAATTTTGCTAGTGGAGATAAGGTGTTAGATTATGTGCGTACTATTGCAAAGTCAATGCACTTACAATATCTGATTTATATTCTATTCCACGTTTGGAAGACTGTATTGAGAATGTGGGACAAGCAACTTATATTTTTAAGTTGGACTTAGGATACTGGCAGGTACCTATATCGGAAAGAGTGAAGACAATTTCGGCTTTTGTGACACCGAATGGACTACCAATTTAAAGTCATGCCATTTGGTATGAGAAATGCACCAATCACATTTCAAAGAATAACCAATGAAGTCATTTTGGGATTACCCAGTTGTGTTCTGTACATCAAAAACTTGGTGATTTTTAGTCACACATGGAAGGAGCGTTTTCAGACAAAATTGGAATTGTTTGATCGACTTGAGAAGATGGGCTTGGTGATAAACCTGGCTAAGGGTGAGCTTGAAAGAGCCCAAATCACATTCCTGGGCTATGTCATTGGACATGGACAGATGTCCCCACACGATATGGAAACAAAGGTTATTAGGGAGTATCCCAAACCACCGAGGGCAGCACTACGATTCCTGGGATTGAATGGTTTTTATCGGATGTTAGTACCAAATTTTAGCAGTGTGGTTGCTATACTGACTGACTTATTGAAGTGCAGAAAATTTCAGTGGACTGTCATAAGGCATTTGACAGTCTGAAAGCTGTGTTAATCACTGTCCCAGTGTTAGCCACAGCTAATAGAACATAGAAAATAGAACTGTGCACAGTAACGGGCCCCTCGGCCTACGAATTAAACAAAGCCACTCAAGGCGGCTATCAATGTGAATGATGTGGGTGTCCGAGCTGTAGTCTTGCAAGAAGAAGAACAAACTTTTGGCTGTTTTTCCAGAAAATTGAATAATCATCAACAGAAGTATTCCATGATCGAGAAGGAAACCTTGACATTAGTCTTGGTGTTGCAACAATTCAACATTTATCTTGCCAGTAATGTGTCTGAGACAATTGTATGTACCTTAAAAGTTTTTGAAGAAATTTAAGAACAAAAATTCAAGACTGTTTAGATGGAGATTATTATTGCAGCCATGAAATTTGAAAGTTATACAGATGACAGATACAGATGAAAAAATAATAGCCGATGTGTTGCCACGACTTTGATGAAGAAAGATGGAGGCCTGCAGTGGCGGGAAAAAATGCACTGAAATAAACTGCAGTTGTGAATGTTTGCATGCTTAGAGTCAATGTAATGTATATGTATTGTGTACTCATAGCGTAAGACCAAAGGTTTTTTAAAACTGAAGCCATCTTTGTAAGATAACAAGGTGTAGAGCTGGATGAACACAGCAGGCCAGGCAGCATAAGAGGAGCAGGAAAGCTGGCATCCAGACCCTTCTTCAGAAATGGGGGAGGGGAAGGGGACTCTGAAATAAGTAGAGAGGGGGGGCAGGGGAAGCGGATGGAAGGTGGATAAAGGAGCAGATAGGTGGAGAGGAGACAGACAGATCAAGGAGGCGGGGATGGAGCCAGTAAAGGTGAGTGTGGGTGGGGAGTTAGGATGGGGGTTGGTCAGTCAAGGGAAGACAGACAGGTCAAGGAGACAGGGATGAGACTGGCAGGTAGGAGGTGGAGGTAGGGGTCGGGGTTGGTCAGTGAGGTGGGAGGAGCAGATAGGTGGAAGAAAAGACAGACAGGTCAAGGAGGTGGGGACGAGCTGGTCTGGTTTTGGATGAGGTTGGATGTGTGGAGATTTTGAAGCTTGTGAAGTCCACATTGAGACCATTGGGCTGCAGGGCTCCCAAGCGAAATATGAGGTGCTGTACCTGCAGCCTTCGGGTGGCATCGTTGTGGCACTGGAGGAGGCCCAGGATGGACATGTTGTCCAAGGAGTGGGAGGGGCAATTGAAATGGTTCACGACTGGGAGAGGCAGTCCTTTGTCACGAACCGAGCGTAGGTTTTCCACAAAGCAGTCTCCAAGCCTCCGCTTGGTTTCCCCGACGTAGAGGAGGCCACATCAGGAACAGCGGATACAATATACCACATTAACAGATGTGCAGGGGAACATCTGTTTAATGTGGAAGGTTCTCTTGGGGCCTGGAATGGGGGTGAGGGGGGAGGTGGAAGGGCAGGTGTAGCACTTCCTGCGGTTGTAGGGAAAAGTGCCAGGGGTGGTGGAGAGTGTGGAGCGGACAAGGGAGTCACGGAGAGAGCAGTCCTTCTGGAAGGCAGATAAGGATGGGGAGGGAAAAATGTCCTTGGTAGTGGGGTCAGATTGCAGGTGACGGAAGTGGTGGAGGATGATGCTTTGAATCCGGATGTTGGTGGGGTGGTACGTGTAGACGAGGGGGATTCTGTCTTTGTTGTTACTGCAGGGAGGGGGTGTGAGGGATGAGTTGTGGGAAACGTGAGAGATGCGGTCGAGTGCATTTTTGACTAATGTGGATGGGAAGTTGCGGTCCTTGAAAAACGAGGACATCTGGGATGTCCGGGAGTGGAATGCCTCATCTCGGGAGCAGATGCGGCAGAGGCAAAGGAATTGGGAATGGGGGATGGCATTCTTGCAGGAAGGTGGGTGAAAGGAGGTGTATTCTAGTTAGCTGTGGGAGTTGGTAGGCTTGAAATAGATATCGGTTTCCAGGTGGTTGCCAGAGGTGGAAACAGAAAGGTCCAGGAAGGAGAGAGAGGTATCGGAGATGGTCCAGGTGAATTTAAGGTTGGGGTGGAAGGTGTTTGTGAAGCGGATGAACTGTTCAAGCTCCTTGTGGGAGCACGAGGCGGCGCCGCTGATACAGTCATCGATTCAACGGAGTAAGAGATTGGGGATGGGGCCAGTGTAGCTGCGGAAGAGGGACTGTTCCACATATACTACTAAGAAGCAGGCATAGCTTGGGCCCATGCGGGTACCCATGGCCACCCCCTTTGTCTGTAGGAAGTGGGAGGAATTGAAGGAGAAGTTGTTAAGGGTGAAGACGAATTCAGCTAAGCGGATAAGGGTGTCAGGAGGGGTCTGGTCGGGCCTGCGGGAGACGAGGAAGCGGAAGGCCTTTAGGCCATCTGCATGGGGATCTTTGTATATTGATGGTTCATTTCTTTAGCAGGGAGGTGTAATGACATTATGGTTTTTAAAAGGTCATTTTGTCCTGTATTTTTTGAAGACAGGTTTTAAGGCAGAGGTGTCAAGCAGTCTATCAGAGCCACTCTAAATTCATCACTTTCACATATATACATACCCAATCCACTTGTGAAACCTCCTGTGGAATCTGACCCACCATTCTCCGAGGCAGCGCATTCCAATTCTGAAACCCTTTGTGTAAAGAAGTTTCTCCCTATCTCACTCGTAGTTCTCTTGCTGACAATGTTGAAATTGTGATCCCTAGTTACTGACATACCAACTAGCGGCAACAGAATATTCTTCTTTATGCTGTCAAAATCGTTCATAATTTTGAACACCTCAATAAGGTCACCTCTTAATCTTCTCTGCTCTAAGGAGAATAAGCCCAATTTCTCTAATCTTTCCTTGTATCCCTCATTGCTGGTATCATTCTAGTAAATCTCCTTTGCACTCTCTCCAGGGCTTTAATATGTTTCTCTAAATAAGATGCCCAGAACTGAACACAATACTCCGAATGTGACCTGACCCATGATTGTAGATGTGTTTCATCATTTCCTTGCTTTTATACAGAATGCCTCTATTTATAAACCAAGAAGCCACCTTAACAATGTTTCAACTTGCCTGGCCACCTTCAGATAATTATGCACGTGAACTCCAAGGTCCCTCTGCTCCTTTACTCCCTTCAAAGTTGTACATTGAACCGGTATTATTTCTCTGCATTTCTTCTATCAAAATGCATTACTTCACATTTCTCTACATTGACTTGCATCTGCCAGCAACTGTTCATTTGGTCATCTTGTTAATGTTCCTCTGAAGTTTCTCAGTGTCATCCTCACAATTCACTATTCTCCTTAGTATTGACTGCAAAACCTATCTTGAAATCGTTTATAGAAATCAGGAACAGCAAGGGTCCCAACACTTATCCCTGGGAGCACTACTTTCAACTTGTCTCCAGTCTGAGTAATGCCCATCTACATATACCCTCTATTTCTTACTTTTTAAGCCAACACCTTCTTTTAGGCACCTTCTAATCCATGCTACCAAGGACCATAAATTCCCAATGTTTCTAATTTGCTAACCAAACTGTCATGTAACACCTAACAAATGCTTTCCAAAAGTCCACAGCATTACCCTCATCCACTGCCTGTGTCACCTTGTCAAAGAACTCAATCAAATTTGTCAGACCTGACCTGCCCTTGACAAAGCCATGTTAACTGTCCAGTATTAACTTATTTTTCTTTAAGTGTATATTTACCTTCTTCCATATTCTGGTCTCCATCGAATTTTCCACTATTGACGTCACACTGAAAGATATGTAGTTTCCTGGGTCACCCTTTGCTCTTTCTTAAACAACAATGTCACATTTCAATCCTCTGTTGCTGGGCTTAATCCCGTGTTCAGAGATGCCTTGAAAATTTCTGTCAATTGCTCCGCAGTTTGCTCTCTCACTTCTCAGCAATTGGGATGTATCCCAAGTGGGCCTGGCAGCTTCTCTACCTGGTGTACTACCAGACTTTTCAGCACTTCTTTATCTATCACCACACTGCTCAATTGCTCACCACCCACAATTTCAACTAATCTTTAATAAATACCAACAAGGTCACCTGTTTCTCACCTCCAATCATATAATTTGAATCATTTGAATAATTATTTGCAACTTGATGGGATTAGGGAAGCGTAGTGTGGTTGAAAAGAGGGATGAGGACAATTACAAGTGGGGTACCATAATGGTGAAGGAGCAACATTTCATCAGTATTTTGGAGAACCTTACTAGACACCTTAACCCATTAAACTAAAGAGAGAGATCAAGAAATGACAAGCAAAAATTGTATAGATACAGTACATCATGGGTATGAGTCTACAGACAAATCCTGTGTGATCACTGAACTTGAGAACCTGTTACATAAAGTACTTATGAGGAGGGTTGCTCTTTGTGCCACTACACAGCACATCCCACAGTAACGTAAAAACAGGAAAAAGACTTTCAGCCTTATGAGTCGTATGTCATTTAAATTAGGGGTGACATGGTGGCTCAGTGGTTAGCACTGCAGCCTCACAGTGCCAGGGACCAGGGTTCAATTCCAGCCTCAGGCGACTGTCTGTGCGGAGTTTGTACATTCTCCCTGTGTCTGCGTGGGTTTCCTCCCACAATCCAGAGATGTGCAGGCTAGGTGGATTGGCTATGCTAAATTGCCTGTAGTGTTCAGAGGTGTGTGGGTTATAGGGGGATGGGTCTGGGTGGGACACTCCAAGGGTCAGTGTGGACTTGTTGGGCCAAAGGGCCTGTTTCCACGCTGTAGGGAGTCTATGAAATGTTGTAACTGTACCTGCCTCTGGCAGCTCCATATATGCAGCACTCTGTGTGTGAAAAAGTTGTCCCTCAGATCCCTTTTAGATCTTTCCCCTGTCACCTTAAACCTATGTTTCCTGCTTTTGGACTCCTCTACTCTGGGGAAAACAGCTTTGCCACTCACTTTATCTAAGCCCCTCATGATTTTATAAACCTCTTTAAGGTCTCTTATACCTCAGTCTCCTATGCTCCAGGGAAAAAAATGTCTCAGCCTATCCAGCCTTTTCTTGTAAGTCAGGAGAGTTATGACCCAGGAGAAGGATTGTGAGATTTGTGTGGAGCATGCTAATTGGCTAGGTCATTTTGTGATCAAGAAAGAAGTGGTGTTGGGTGTCTTAAAGAGCACTCAGTTGGATAAGTCCCCAGGGCCCGATGGGATCTACCCTAGGTTTCTGGGAGAGGCAAGAGAGGAGATTATTGGGGCCTTGAACAAGATCTTTGTATCCTTGCTAGCCATTGGAGGACTGGCGAGTAACTAATGTTGTTCCCCTGTTCAAGAAGGGAAATAGGGATAATCCAGGAAACTGTAGACTAGTGAGTCTAAAAAGTGATTGGGAAGCTATTGGGGAGAATTCTTAGGGGTAGGATTTACACGCATTTGGAAAACCATGTCTGAATTAGGGACAGTCAGCATGGCTTTGTGCAGGGCAGGTCATGTCTTATTAACTTGATCAAATTTTTTGAGGAGGTGACAAAGGTGATCGATGAGGGTAGAGCAGTGGATGTTGTCTATGGATTTTACTAAGGCTTTCGACGAGGTCTGTCATGGTAGGCTTTAGGTGCATGGGATCCACAATGACTTGGCCACGTGGATTCAGAATTGTCTATAGAAGGCAGAGGGTAGTGGTGGAAGGGTGCTTTTTAAGCTGGAGGTCCGTGACCAGTAGTATTCCGCAGGGATCCATACTGGGACCTCTGCTATTTGTGATATATAAAAATGACTTGGATGAAGATGTAGATCGGTGGGATGGTAAGTTTGCAGACAATACAAAGATCAGTGGAGTTGTGGATAGTGTAGAAAGTTGTCAAAGGATACAGTGGGGTGTAGATGAGTTGCAGATATGGGTGGAGAAATGGCAGGTGGAGTTTGATCCGTGGAAGTGTGATCTGCTGCACTTTGGGAGATCAAACGTTAAGGAAGAGTATACGTTAATGGCAGGACCCTGAACAGCATTGATGTACAGAGGAATCTTGGGATTCAATCCATAGTTCCCTGAAAGTGGCCAGTCAAGTCGGTAGGGTGGTAAAGAAGGCATATGGTATGCTTGCCTTTATTATTCGGGGAATTGAGTACAAGAGTCAGGATGTCTTGTTGTGGCTTCATTAGACTTTGGTTAGGCCACACTTAAGAGTACTGTATTCAATATCCCATTGTACTCTTTGATAACCTTCTTTACTGTCCACAAAACCATGAATTTTGGTGTCATCTATAAACTTACTTACTGCGTCTCCGATATTTTCATCCAAATCACTTATATAAATGATGACCAACAGTGGACCCAGCACCAATCCTTGCTGTATATTGCTCATCACAGGCTTCCAGTTTGAAAAACTACCCTCTACCACCACCCTCTGTCTCCTACAATCCAATTTGTATCCAGTTAGCTAGCTCTCCCTGGATCCCATATGATCTAACCTTACTGCAGAACTTTGTTGAAAGCCTTGTTAAAGTCCCTGTATACAACATCTACTGCTCTGCCTTCATCCATCTTCTTGGCTACCACTTCAAAGAACTCAATCAAATTTGTCAGACACAGTTTCCCACACACAAAACTATTCTGTCAATCCCTAATCTGTCCTTGCCTTTCTAAACGCTTGTGAATTCTGTCCCTCAGAATCCCCTCGAACAACTTCCCCTCTACTGATGTTAGGATCACCGGTGTGGTTTCCTGTCTTTTCCTTACAGCCTTTCTTAAAACAATGGCACAAAATTAGCCACCCTCCAGTCTTCCAGCACCTCATCTTTGGCTGACAATGATACAAATATCTCCACAAGATGCCCTGTAATTTCTTCCTTGGCTTCCCACAATGTCCTGGGATACATCTGATCAGGTCCTGGGGATTTAACTACATTTATGCATTTTAAGACCTGTTCTGTAATGTGGACTTTTTCAAGACATCACTATTTACCTGCCTGAGCTCTCCAGCTTCCATGTCTTTCTTTCTCCACAGTAAATACTGATGAGAAATATCTGTTTAGGATCTCGCTCACCTCCTGTGGTTCCACACAAAGATACCTTGTTGATCTTTAAGGAGCCTTATTCTCTCCATAGTTACTCTTTTGCGCTTAATGTATTTGTAGAATCTCTTTGCACTTTCCTTTACCTATCTGCGAAAGCTATCCCATGTCCCCTTTTTACTCTCCTGATTTCCCTCTTAAGTATACTCCTGTACCCCTTATACTCCTCAAGGGACTCACTTGATCCCAGTTGATACCTGATTCACTTGATAGCTGACATATGCCTCCGCTTTTTCCATGATCAGAACCTCAATATCTCTAGTCATCCAGTGTTCCCTACTCCTGCCAGCTTTGCCCTTCACAGTAACAGGATCATGCTGGCCCTGTTATCTCATTATCTCACTTTTGAAAGCCTCCTACTTGCCAGATGTCCCTTTACCTATGAACAATTAATTCCCCCAAAAAACTTTTGAAAGTTCCTGTCTAAAAGCATCAAAATTGGTCTTGTCCCAATTTAGAAATTTAACTTGTGGACCAGACCTATCCTTTTCCATAACTTTTTTAGAACTGATAGAATTACGGTCATTGATCCCAAAGTACTCCCCAACTAACACCTCAGTCACTTGCCCTGCCTTACTTCCCAAGTGGAGGTTGGGTTTTGCCGCTTCTCTAGTAGGGCCTTCTACACTTTGACTGAGAATTTTTTTCTCGAACACACTTAACAAGTACCCCCCAAGCCATTAATACTATGGCAGTCCCAGTCTATGGTTGGAAAGTTAAAATCCCCTACTATTACAACCCTATTATTCTTATAGCTATTTGTTATCTCTCTACATATTTGCTCCTCAATTTCCCACTGAGTATTGCTTTACCTGTCAAGCCTCTTCCATTGAAATAAATCAGTCTTCCCTTGTTCCCTGCCATGCTGTTGCCTGTTTTGCCCTATTTAGCTTGCTGTCTTTAATTTCTGGACCAGCCTCAACCATCTCTTTTGTTTTACTACTGTTTAGGATCCCACCCCACTGCCAGACTCATTTAAACACTTCTGAGTAACTCTGGCAAACTTCCCCAATAGGATATCGGTCCCTTTCCAGCTCAGGTGCAATCCATCCCTCTTGAGATCATTTGGTTCCCCATGATCCCAAAATCTGAATCCCTGCTGCCTGCACCAGCTTCTCGACCATGCATTCACCCGTCCCATCCTCCTATTCCTACTCTCACTACACATTGTACTGGGAGTAATCCAGAGAATACCACCCTTGTTGTCCTCCTTTTTAACCTCCTGCCTAACTCCCTATATTCACTCTGCATGACTGTTGTTCTACCAATGTCATTGATACCAATGCGTATAATGACCTGTGGTTGCTCACGTTCCCCTTTGAGAATTTGCTGCAACTGCTCCAAGAAGGTCTTGACCTTGGGACCAGGGAGTCATGCTCAGGGCTGCAGAAATGCCTGTCTGTGCCTCTGACTAGAGAATCCCCTGTCACATTTGCTCGCCTGGATTTTTCCACACTCTACAGCAGAGCTAGTCATGGTACCAAATACTTGGCTGCTGCTACTGTTTTCCCCTAAGAGGCTATCCCCCTCAAAGGTATGCTTGTTTCAGAGGGGGATAGCCACAAGAGATTCCTGCACTACCTGCCTACCTATCCTGGTCGTCAGCCATCTATCTGACTGAATCTGCAGTATGACCACCTTCCTGAAGCTACTATGTATCACATTCTCTGCCTCCTGTATGCTCCTCAGTGCATCCAACTGCTGCTCAAACTGAGCCAAACAGTCTGAGAGGAACTGCAGTCAGACGCCCTTCCTGCAGACATGGTTGCCAGGGACACTCGACTTGACTCCGTCCTGATTTCCCACATCTGACAAGATTAGCATATCACTTCACTGACTGCCATCTCTGCTACTTTAACAACTAGCATATTTAGGGGAAAAAGGAGGTCATACCTTGTTGCTACTTCTCGCTTTCCTCAATAAGGCCCAGTATTCACTTAGGCCCACACTTAGACCTACTAGCAGCACTTGGACCACAAAGCAGCCCCTCTCAAAAATGGCTGCTCTCCCAGAGCCTGAAATGAACTTGTTGTTGCAGCCAACTGGTAAATTGAAAAGTGGAGAGTTGATATGCTCCTCCACACCCAGTTATAACAATGTATAAATGATGACCCATTTGAACAATTTATAAAAATCACTATGAAAATCCCAAGGATGAAGGAAAGAGTTAGATAGAGTGCTTAGCGTTAAAGGGATCAAAAGGAGTTTTATCCTTTTTTTAAATTCATTCACAGAATATGGGCATTGTTGGCTAGACTAGCATTTATTGCCCATCCCTGCTGTCAAGACAGCAGTTAAGTCAACAACAGTGCAGGAGGTCTGGAGTCAACTGTAGACCATACTAGGAAAGGATATTCACGTGATATCAAGAAATGGTTGGGAGTATTGGATATTGCAAAGGCTATGGGCCCAGACAACATTCTGACAATACTACAGTAGACTTGTGCTCCAAAACTTGCTGCTCCCTTCATCAAGCTGTTCTAGTACAGTTACAACACTGACATCTACTCGACAATGTGGAAAATTATCCAGGTATGTCCTGTAAAAAGCAGGACAAATCCAACCTGGAAAATTATCGCCCCATCAGTCAATTCTCAATCATTAATAAAGTGATGGAAGGTGTCATTAACAGTGCTGTCAAGCAACACCTGCTCATTGATAACGAGACAACAAGGTGCAGGGCTGGATGAACACAGCAGGCCAAGCAGCATGATAGGAGCAGAAAGGCTGACGTTTTGGGCCTAGACCCTTCATCACTACACCTGCTCATTGATGCCCAGTTTGGGTACCACCAGGATCACTCAGCTCCTGACCTCATTAAACATTGGTTCAAACATGTACAACAAAGCTGGATTCCAGACGTCAGGTGAGGATGATAGCCATTGACATCAAGGCCGCATTCAACTAAGCATGGCATCAAGGAACCCTAGCAAAACTGGAATTAATGGATATCAGGGGTCAAATCCTCCAACAGTTGGAGTCATACCTGGCACCCGTGGTTGTTGGAGGGCAGTTATCTCAGTTCTAGGACATCTCTATAGGAGTTCCTCAGGATAATGTCCTCAGCCCAACCATGTTTACCTGCTTCATCATAAGGTCTGAAGTGGGGGTCTTCATCAGAATTGGCCTCATCAGTTTTTGCTAGGGAATTACAATTGTATCTATGCCCATTTTATTGCAATGCATGGTTGTTATAACATTGAAGGTGGAAAAAACATGTCTTTTGATAGTTTGGGCAATGTTTATATTACTTGTCCAAGAGAAGATCTGTCCATGTTAGTGCAGGAACATATTCCATGGTGTTTACAAACATCAATTTGCTTTTTTTAAAATTCATTCCTGGGATTTAAACATCACTGGAAAGCTCATCATTTATTGTTCATTCCTGACTCACCATGAGACAGTGTCTTTTGTTGTATGTACTAAACTGTGGTTAAGCATTGAATTGCAAGTTTTTAATCCAGCAACAGTGAAGGAACAGTTAGGATGGTGTTTGGCTTGGAGAAGAGCTTGCAGGTGATGGTGTTACTATGTAACTGCTGCTCTTGTTATTTTCTTTTGGTACAAGTTGGGGGTGGCACGGTGGCTCGGTGGTTAGCACTGCTGCCTTACAGCGACAGGGACCCAGGTTTGATTCCAGCCTCAAGCAACTGTCTGTGTGAAGTTTGCACATTCCCCCCGTGTCTGCATGGGTTTCCTCCCACAGTCCAAAGATGTGCAGGGTAGGTGGACTGGCTATGCTATATTGCCCATAGCGCCCAGGGATGTTTAAGTTAGGTGGGTTAGACAAGGGAAATGCAGGGGTAGGGGAATGGGTCTGGGTGGGATGCTCTTTGGAGGGATGGTGTGGGCTTGTTGGGCCAAATGGCCTGTTACCATACTGTACGGAGTCTATGAAGTTGTAGATTTGGAAGGTACCATTCAATGAACGTTGATAAGCTACTACAGTGCATCTGTAGATTATACACACTGTTGCCATCAATGTGAGTGTTAACGTAAGTGAATGCTTAAGGTGGTACTAATCAACATTTGTCTGTGACAACAAGGTGCAGGGCTGGATGAACACAGCAGGCCAAGCAGCATCATAGGAGCAGAGAGGCTGACGTTTCGGGCCTAGACCCTTCATCAGAAAAAAAGCT
>NC_063334.1:46774480-46813489 GCF_021869965.1 Rhincodon typus
AGCTTTTTTTCTGATGAAGGGTCTAGGCCCGAAACGTCAGCCTCTCTGCTCCTATGATGCTGCTTGGCCTGCTGTGTTCATCCAGCCCTGCACCTTGTTGTCTCGGATTCTCCAGCATCTGCAGTTCCTACTATCTCTGATTCAACATTTGTCTGTATTCAGTTTAATATTAGATTGGCCTTCTAGTTTTGGGTAGGTCAGGCAGGATATTGGATGTAACTTTTGTACCATGTGAACTGATACCTAAAGCTTGTCTTTTAAAATATGTCAGTTCCTCCCCTCCCAACACACATACTCATGTGGAATTCCAGCACTTGTAGACCTAGATGGAGTTTAGAATCATAAGATCATAAGAAATAGGAACAGGAGTCGGCCACATGGCCCCTCGAGCCAATTAATAAGATTACAGCTGATCCGGCATTCCGTACATCCATTTTCCTGTGTTTCTTCCATAACGTTGATTCCACTACTGATCAAGAATCTACTTATCTCAGTTCTCTGTGGCAAGGAGTTCCTCTGACAGAAAAAATTCCTCTTCATCTCAGTATGAAATTGATGCCCCTTTATTCTGAAATTATGCCCTCTGAGAGGAAACATCCTCTCAACATTTACCCTTTCCAACTCCATAAGAATTCTAGACAACACAGCGTGGAGCTGAAGGAACACAGCAGGCCAGGCAGAAACAGAGGAGTAGGAAAGTTGAGGTTTCGGGTCACAAGATTTCTGAAGACAGGTCCTGACTGAAACGACAACTTTCCTGCTCCTCTGATGCTGCCTGGCTTGCTGTGTTCCTCCAGCTCCACACTGTATTGTCTCAGACTCCAGCATCTGCAGTTCTTGCTAACCCTTAAGAATCCTATATGTCCCCATGAGATCACCTCTTATTCTTAAAATTCCAATGAGTTTCAACCTATTTAGCCCTACTTCATAGAATCCCAATAGTGTAGAAGCAGGCCATTTGGCCCATTGAGCCAACGCCGACCCTCCAAACAGCATTCCAGCCAGACCCAGCCCTCTATACCCTATAAACCTGCATTTCCCATGGCTAACTCACCTAGCCTGAACATCCCTGGACACTACTGGGCAATTTAGCATGGCCAATCCACTAACCTATACATCTTTGGTCTTTGGGAGGAAACCGGAACACCTGGAGGAAGCCCACATAGACACAGGAAGAATGTTCAAACTCCACACAGACAGCCACTCGAGGGTACAGTCGAACCTGGGGTCCCTGGCAGTGTGAGGTGGCAGTGCTAACCCCTGAACCACCGTGATGCCCAAGATAAGTCATAAGACAATCTCTCCATTCTGAGATCATCCCAGTGAACATTCTCTGAAGACTCATTAGTGAACATCATGGTAGGGAAAATAGTGGAGAAAATAGCGAAGGAGAAAATTAATCTTCATTTAGGGAGGCAAGGTTTGATCAGGGATAGTCAGCGTGGCTTTGTTCGAGGGAAGTCATGCATAACAAATTTGATTGAATTTTTTAAGGAGATGACCAAGCGTTTAAATGAGGGTAGGGCAGTTTATATGGATTTCATGGTTAGTTCAGCAAGGGCTTTGACACGTTACCACATGGAAACTAATAAAGAAGGTAAAAGCTCATGAAACCCATTGTGCAGTGGTGTACAACCGTGATCAGTGCAGTACCTCATTGTTTGGGATATTCATAAACTGTGTAGATAAGAATGTAGAGCGGATGATAAGTAAGTTTGGGTGACACAAAGACTGGGTGTGTGGTTGACAGTGAGGAGGAAAGTGTCATATTACAGGAGGATATAAATGGATTGGTCTAAGGGGCTGATAAGTAGCAGATGGAATTAAACCCTGATAAATGTGAGGTGATGCACTATGGAAGAAGTAACAAGGCAAAGGAGTACTCAATGAATGGCAAGATACTAGAAAGCTCACAGGAGCAGAGAGATCTCTGAAGGTAACAGGTTATGAAGGGTATGGACAGTATCAGTAGAAAGCAGCTATTCCCCTTAGTCAAAGTGTCAATAACAAAGGGGCATAATTTTAAAGTGAAAGGCAGAAGATTTAGAGGGGATTTGAGGAAAAAACATTTCCACTTATTCGGTGGGAGTCTGGAATGCCTGGGAGGGTAGTTGAGGCAGGAAACCTCACAATCTTTAAAAAGTACTCGGATAAGCATTTACTGTGTCATAACATTCAATGCAATGAGCTTAGTGCAGGTAGGCAGGGTTAGTGTAGGTCATACAAAGTTTTGTTGGTGCAGACTTGATGGGCCAAAGGGCCTCTTCTTACCGTATGAATCTATGTTTCTATGAACTGCCTCCAATGAAATAATATCTTTTCTTTGATAAGATTTGCTCACAGTATTCCAGATCTGGTCTCACCAGCCCCCATGGTTGCAATAAGACTTCCCCGTCATATATTCTGATCCCTTTAAAATAAGGTCCAACATTGCATTGGTCTTCCTGATTACCTGCCGCACCTGTGTTCTTGTTTTGTACACAAGTACCCCCAAGTCCCTTTGTGTGCAGCTTTCTGCAGTTTTTTTCTCAATTTTGTTCTCCCTTCCAAACAACTTCACATTTTTCCACATTATACTTCAGCTGCCAACCTTTTGCCCACTTATATATTTATCAATATCTCTCTGTAACCTGTTTGTATCCCTCTTGCAACTCGCCTTTCCACCTATTTTATGTCATTGTGGTATTATCTGGGATAGAATAACCAATTTTCTTCCAGCCTTTCACCATCCTGTTTTCCTGCGACCTGACCCTGGCTACTTAAGTTTAAATTCAGAGGAACAAAAACAAAGTTGCTGGAAAAGCTCAGCAGGTCTGGCAGCATCAGTGAAGGAGAAAACAGAGTTAACTTTTTGGGTCTGGTGACCCTTCCTCAGAACTCAGTGTTCCAAACAAAACTTGACACAGATAACAGTTACAATCACAACAGATTCCACTACTCAGTGTCAGCACCAAAGAGCAGACAGTCAATCAAATTGGCTGGTAGCCTGGAGGTTGGGACTCGCCCCACCGAGGGGTCTAAGTCTCTCACTCACCAATGTAAGGCCATCCACAGTGCTTTACTGCTGTGGGATGGGCTTATTTAACATGGGTCATCTGATATCTGGCATTTCTTCACGGGTGGGAGACATGAGAAATAGGCCCCTTTTTACCCAATAAAATTCAACTCCTGGGCCTTGATGTTTTCAGTGTCTTGTGGTACAATCTTTCTCAGTGCAGAATTAAAGTATTTTCATTGGAAAACAAAATGTATGTGCTGAAAATCTGAAATAAATGCACAAGCCTGTGTGGAGAGAGAAGAAGAATTAACACTTTAGATCAAAGGCGTTCCAATCAGAGCTGCAAAAGATCAGAGATGGAATTGGTTTTAACTAGATCCATTGGCAAAGTCGAGAGTGGAGGATAGAGTAAAAGGAGAGGTCTGTGACAGGGTGGAAAAATTAAATAACAGGAGAAATGACAGGGCAAAGCAAATCTGATAGACGCTAGTTGTATTGAACTTTAGTTTGCATGTCAGCAAGGGGGCAAATATTAAAATGCTGGTGGTGCAAAACTCTAGAGATCCCAATATTTTGTAGATGGTATATGTTTACCACAGTTGGCTTTTGGGGTCTGCATTAAATTCAGCCTCCATAATCTCGCTTATACTATACCACAAAACATTGCTCAGACCTTTGAGTATATGATGTTGGTGAGGCCTCTTCTGGTGTATTGTGTGCAGTTCTGGTTGTCCTGTTATAGGAAGGATATTATTAAACTGGAGAGGGTTAGCAAGAGATTTACCACGATGCTGCTGGGAATGGAGGGTTTGAGTTATAAGGAGAGGCTGGATAGACTGGGACTTTATTCACTGGAGTGCAGGAGGTTGAGATGTGACCTTTATTGAGGTTTATAAAATCATGAGGGGTTTAGATAAGGTGAATGGCACATGTCTTTTCTCAAGAGTAGGGGGCATATTTTTTAAAGGTGAGAGGAGAAAGTTGAAAAAGTCATGATGGCTATTATTTCTTATTTTTTTTACACACTGAGTGGCTGATCTGTGGAATGAACTTCCAGAGGAAGTGGTGGATGTGGGTACAGTTACAGCATTTTAAAGACATTTAGTTAAGTGGATGAATAAGAAATGTTTGGAGGGATATGGGCCACATGCAGGCAGGTGGGGACTAGTTTAGTGAAATTATGGTCAGCATGGACTGGTTGGGCCAAAGGGTCTGTTTCCATGCTGTATGACTCTATAACATTTGGATGAACAGATATTCACTTTGAATAAATTCAATGTAACTGCTTGTCTCTGCACATATACAATTTGACCTACTGGGTAGTTCTACTTTATTTCTGTTCATATTTATAACAGATACTAGAAAAGATGTGCAAATAATTGACCAGAGAAGTCATTTGAAAGACATATCTTAAACAGAGAAGAGATAGAAATGCTGAAATTTATGGAAGGAATTCCACAGTTTAGTTTCCACTTTAATTAAAGACGTGTCCACTAATGGCAGAGAAAAGAAAATCAGGGATGCCAAAGAGCCCAGAAGTGGAGCGCAGATATCTTGAAGGGTTGTGGAGACATCCCGGATGATAGCATGCCAATCATTCACGCATCCTGGAATCCGAAACCTCCCCCCGCCAATTTCAGTCTGTGTCTCTTCACTACTTTTCATGTGAATGATGTGGAGGTGCTGGTGTTGGACTGGGGTGGACAAAGTCAGAAGTCATGTGACACCTCAACCTCTTGCGTTTCCTGCACCTCTGCCCTCACATCCCCTTCTCCCAACAAAAATAAAGACAGAATCAACCTGATCCTCACATTTCACCCCACCAACCTCCGCATCTAATGTATCATTCTCTATCACTTCTGCCACCTATAATCTGACCCCACAACCAGAGATATATTTCCCTCCCCACCCCTATCTGCCTTTCATAGGGACCGCTCTCTCTGCGATTCCCTCATCTGCTCCACACTCCCCAATAACCCCACCATCCCCAGCACCTTTCCCTGCAATTGCAGGAAGTGCTACACCTGCCCCTGCACCTACCCCCCTCTCGTCCATTCAAGGTACAAAACAAACCTTCCACATTAGACAGGGGTTCACCTGCACATCCATCAAAGTGGTCTGCTGCTAACGACGTGGCCTTTTCTACATCGGTGAGACCACTGAGGCTCGGAGACCTTTTGTAGACCATCTGCACTCTGCGACAAAAAACAAAACCTTCCAGTCACAAACCATTTTAACTCCCCCTCCAACTCCCTGGGTAACATACCCATCCTGAACCTCCCCCAGTGTCACAACGGCACCACCTACAAGCTGGAGAAGCAGTACCTCATATTCCACCTCGGGAGCCTAAATCCCAACTGGATTTTACCAGTTTCAAAATCTCCCTACCCCTGACCTCATCGCATAACCAACTCTCCCTCTCATCCCCTCCTCCTTGACCTGACACACCTTTCAATCTTCTCTCCCACCAATCCACCCCTCCCAACTTACTGACGAATCCCCACCACTCCCTACCTGCACTCACCTATCACCATCCCACTTACCTTCCCCAGCCCCACCCCCTCTATTTATTTCTGAGCTCCCTCCCCCTCCATTTCTGAAGAATGGTTTTAACGGGAAATATTTACCTTCTTTGACGCTGCCTTGCTTGCTGTGTTGTCTCTGACTCCAGCACCTGGAGTTCTTACTAACTCTGACCAAGTTATAGTCCAACAGATTTATTTGAAATCACAAGCTTTCGGACGAAGAGGCCACGCTTTAAAACCTTGTGATTTCAAATAAATCTGTTGAACTATAACCTGAGGTCTTGTGCCTCCTACTTTTGGTGTATGAAAGTGAGCAGATTTTAAAAATGCTTTGTGATGGTGCTGTTCCAAGTGAGACCAGCAAAGGCGCTACTCGCCATCTCTCAGGGAAGACCGCCTCCTCAGTCTTCTCTTTCTCTCAATCATTATTTGCTGTTTTGCTGTCTTTCTTTCCAGGCAGCAGAGCTCAGTCTTCTCTACATTCAGAGCACAGAGTCGCCATCTTCCCGTGTAAAGCAATGCTTTAACGTTGACCAACTTGGGCGAAGCTGTGGGTGAGTGAGTGAGTGAGTGAGTGAGTGTCCGAGGGACAGCCTGGGGAAGGCAGTGTTCAGACTGCCAGAGGAGATAGGGCTCAGCGCACGCCTTTCTGCAGCGTCTCAGCGGGAACCATCACAGGCCAGGAGCCAAAGGCGCAGACTGAATGAGGTGCACTTGGCTTTATTTTTCGACATTCGATTTCCACCGGATTTCTTCCCTTTTCCTCGTTTTAGTTGAGTAAATGATGTGGAGTCTGCGGTGCATTCCTTTCCTTCTGCAGAAAGGAGCTTTACATGAGCATGATGCCCTTTTTTTTCTTAAAAACAAACCTTTCTTCAGAATAAATGATTTCTGGTATCCATTACGATACCATTATCATGAACCAATATTTCAGCTTGCGTCTGCCGACAAGACAATTTGCCTGTTAACAGTACATGACTTTCTTCAGATCTAAATGCCTGTTAACTTTTTCATTTCGTGAGTTCGAGAAGTGAGGATGGTATTTACATTAATTCTGAAATGCTACTTTCTAAAGCAAATAGTGTTTCTGGTTTTAGATCCTGTGACTTAGTATTTGTAACTACTGAATTGAGGAGTTGATGTTACAAATATAGAGGCTATTTGACCAGCATCCATCTCTAGATATGTGGGGGAGTCCCAGGGTCTTGTATACATTCATTAAAAACAAGAGGATACCAGGGGTGATGGTTGAGGCGGATATGATAGGGCCGTTTAAGGTACTTATAGATAAGCACATGAATATGCAAGGATTGGGGGAAATGGGCTACGGACAGACAGGAGGGATTAGTTTAATATTCAGAATAACGTTGTGGGCCAAAAGAAAGGACCTGTTCCTGTGCTGTACAGTTTTGTTCCATGTTTGGGGTCACCCTTTCTTTCACAGCACGGATAATCAGATTTCCCAAACAGATCCTGGACTTTGCGTTGAAACGAAATCTCTGTCCCAATACAGAAAGCTGTGACTTCTCATGTGAAAGACTTTTAGCTGAGGAACAAACGCAAATATTTTCAGTTGAGAATGTATTTAAGTGTTTAACGGAAAGAGTTTCCTTTTTCCCTCCATTTTAAAGCGATTTATTCAGTGTGTATTCAATTGTTTTCACCCAAACTACTTCCTTCAAAATAGTTCCTGTACATCTTAATTAAATTTGGGGCGACACGGTGGCTCAGTGGCTAGCACTGCTGCCTCACAGCGCCAGGGTTCGATTCCACCCCCTGGCGACTGTCTGTGTGGAGTTTGCACATTCTCCCTGTGTCTGCATGGATTTCCTCCGGGTGCTCAGGTTTCCTCCCACAGTCCAAAAATGTGCAAGCTAGGTGGATCGGCCATGCTAAATTGCCCATAGTGTCCAGGGATGTGTAGATTAGGGGGATGTGTCTGGGTGGGATACTCTGAGGGTCGGTGTTGACTTGTTGAGCCGAAGGGCCTGTTTCCATGTTGTGGGGATTCTATGAATAAATCCGATTTGATATTTTGATCACTGATTCCTGTTAGCGTATTCAAAGGAATCCTGAACGCCTTTCTTTTCAGTAGTTAATTGCATTATAGAGTAGTTGATATTCCCTAATCCCTCAGTAACTCAGATCAATCTGCTGGTGACAGAGATAAACTACGATTTTCCAGGGACTGCTTTCTGTTATCATGACACTTGCTTTTAGGATCAGTTAGATGAAATAATCATCACCATCCTTGTCAACTTTGCTCCCTTTACCTATCTGCACCTATCCCTGTTAACAGCATCTTACACAGACAGTAATTTCCTGTCAACACCAGGGTCTGTTTAAACTTCTCGACCATTGTTAAAAGTGGAACTTAATGCATATTCGATTGGTCCATTTATGATGGTTTTGTAAATTCCACTTTCTCTGACTCTGGAATTTGCAAATGAATGTTGTTGAATGACTCTTAAACTCAACATTAACTGCTCATGTACTCCTATTGATCTGGAATATGAACATTAAACTGTTTTATTTATTTTTCTATAAAATACAACATCCCATGAGTGCCATGAAAAATTGATGTAACAAAAACATGAGGATGGATTGAAAGCAAAACATCAGATCAAAAGTGTATTAATAGAGGTTCTGACCAGAGAGAAAACCAAGTACTGGAAAAGCCAATGTAAATATTTTAATGGCGACTTGCTGCAGTTCTGAGCCAGTGTGTTTATAGGGAGAGATGAGTCACTCAATGTCCACCCCACTGCCTCCATCCTTCCCCTTCTTCCTCACCCCCAGACCTCTCGTCAACATTTTTTCCCAGCATTAGCTTAACTATCATTGTGGAATTAAAAGGAGACTGGCAATATTTTGCAATTAGCACAGAAAATGTAGCTTCCTTCTGTCGAAGCTCTTCAGTTTCTCAGTCCACCTGTTTCCTGAGTGCACTTATCAGATTTGATGCAACTAGTGATGCCCTAGAATATGTGTTGCTGATTGTATACCAAGAAAGGACCAAAGAGCCTTGGCCTGTTAAAGAATTAGGGAATTCTTAATAGTGTGCATTAAGGACATTGTCCATTAACATGGAAACAGAAAATTTATGGTGCAGGAAGAAACCATTTGAACTATCGTTTCTGCTGGCTTAAAAATGTGCCAATCTCACTTTCAAGTTTGGCTTGTAGCCTTGTATTTTAACAACTACTACAATTTCCAAGTTTCTATAATATCATGAGGACTTTTGCCTTTACGGATATAACTCTTTCAGACTATACAGTCCCGACACTTCCCATCTCTGGATGCAAATATTCTCCTAAAACTTCCTCTAATCCTTCTGGTAATTAAATATATGGCCCTTCGCAATTGACCTTATACTAAGGAAATTGGTCCTACATATCCAATCTATCGAGGTATTCATTTTTCTTAACACCTAAAGAACATCCTCCTGCATCTCTTATTCCAAGGAAAACATAATCTTTCTCTGCTTAATTTCTTGATTCCTAGCAACTTGCCCTCTGGTGCTGTGTTTAGTGCAATCACAGTGCATATGTGTCACATATTGAAGCAACAAACAACATACAGCATTGTTACGATAAGCTTTGCTAAAATTCAGAACTATCTTCATTGATGTCCTAATAAGGTTATTCAATGAACTTCAATTATGGCTGCAGTTCAGTAATGTGTAACTGTTGAGCAAGGCTGAATTGTCTGAAAATGTGTATGAAATTAGAGCAATTAAAATGATTTATGCGCAAAATGTTTTTGATTAGGTCATGGCCAGACAGTTCTGCTTCATGCATTACTGGAGTTGGTTTCCCCTCTACCTCACCAAAACCGTTCTTGTCTCAGTTGTCAGGCTGCTTGTCTGATAGCTAGATTTTGATGAGCTGCATGTTTTGTTGAAACACACATAGTCTTTGGCCGTCTATCAGCAAATATATTGTTTACCCATGGATTCTATTCCCATTCCTTTTTGAGGTTGCACAGGACTGTTCACGTCCTCATCATCCTATTTGGCCCTGAGCCCTGGAACACCTAGTCAAGAGAAAGAAGGAAGCTTACTTAAAGTTGAGGAAGCAAGGATTGGACAGGGCTAGAGGTCTACAAGGTAGCCAGGAAGGATCTGAAGAATACACTTTGGAGAGCTAGAAGGGGGTATGAGAAAACCTTGGCGCGTAGGATCAAGGAAAACCCCAAGGCGTTCTATGCTTATGTGAGGAAAAAGAGGATGGCCAGAGTGAGGGTGGGGCCAATCAGGGATGGTGGAGGGAACTTGTGTGCGGAGGTAGGGGAGGCCCTTAATGAATACTTTGCTTCAGTATTCACCTGTGAGAGGGACCTTGACATTTGTGAGGACAGCATGAAACAAGCAGATATGCTCAAACAGGTTGATGTTAGGAAGGAGGATGTGCTAGAAATTTTGAAAAACATGAGGATAGATAAGTCCCCTGGGCCAGACAGGATATACCCAAGATTCTAATGGGAGGCGAGGGAAGAGATTGCTGCCCCTTTGGCAGTGAGCTTTGCATCCTCACTGTCCACTGGAGTAGTACCAGCTGATTGGATGGTGGCAAATGTCATTCCCTTGTTCAAGAAAGGGAATAGGGATAATCCTGGAAATTACAGACCAGTCAGTCTTACTTCTGTGGCGGGCAAATTGTTGGAGAGGATTCTGAGAGATAGCATTTATGATTATTTTGAAAAGCAGAGTTTGATTAGAAATGGTCAGCATGGCTTTGCAAGGGGTCAGGTCATGCCTCACGAGCCTTTTTGAATTCTTTGAGGATGTGACAAAACACATCGATGAAGGTAGAGCAGTGGCTGTGGTGTATATAGATTTTAGCAAGGCACTTGATAAGGTTCCACATGGTAGGCTCATTCAGAAAGTAAGGAGGCATAGGATTCAGGGAAATTTGGCTGTCTGGATACAGAATTGGCTGTCCAATAGAAGACAGAGGGTGGTAGCAGATGGAAAGTATTCAGCCTGGAGCTTGGTGACCAGTGGTGTTTCGCAGGGATCTGTTCTGGGACCTCTGCTCTTTGTGATCTTTATAAATGACTTGGATGAGGAAGTGGAAGGGTGGGTTAGTAAGTTTGCCGATGACACGAAGGTTGGTGGAGTTGTGGAGGGCTGTTGTAGTTGCAACGGGACATTGACAGGATGCAGAGCTGGGCAAAGAAGTGGCAGATGGAATTCAACCCAGAAAAGTGTGAAGTGATTCATTTTGGAAGGTTGAATTTGAATGCAGAATACAGGGTTAATAGGCAGTATGGAGGAACAGAGGGATCTTGGGGTCCACATCCATAGATCCCTCAAAGTTGCTACCCAAGTTGATAGGGTTGTAAAGAAAGCGTATGGTGTGTTGGCTTTCATTGGCAGGGGAATTGAGTTTAAGAACCGTGAGGTTATGCTGCAGCTCTATAAAACTCTAGTTAGATCACACTTGGAATATTGTGTTCAGTTCTGGTCACCTGATTATAGGAAAGATGTGGAAGCTTTAGAGAGGGTGCAGAGGAGATTTACCAAAATGCTGCCTGGACTGGAGGGCAGGTCTTATGAGGAAAGGTTGAGGGAGCTAGGGCATTTTTCATTGGAGCGAAGAACGTTGAGCGGTGACTTGATAGAGGTGTACGAGATGATGAGAGGCATAGATAGAGTGGATAGTCAGAGACTTTTTCCCAGAGCGGAAATGACTATTACAAGGGGGCATAATTTTAAGGCGATTGGAGGAACGTATAGGGGAGATGTCAGAGATGGTGGGCATGTGGAATGCGCTGCCGGCAGTGGTAGTGGAGTCAGATACTTTAAAGACTTTTAAGCGACTCTTGGATAGGCACATGGCAGATAGTAAAATGTAGGATATGCAGGGTAGATTGATCTTAGTAGGATAATAGGTCGGCCCAACATTGTGGGCTGAAGGGCCTGTACTGGGCTGTACTGTTCTATGTTCTATGTTCTGTGAGCTGAGTTCATGATCCTATCTATATCCTCTCCATCACACAGAAATTCTATTTCCACATATATAATGTTACTTGTATCTGTCCCACCTCAATTTCTCGGTTGCTGAAGCCCTCATTTGTGCCTTTGAGCTCAACTGTTTTACTAATTTTGGAGAATGGCAGAAAGGGACAGAAAGAATAAAACTAAGAATACATCAACAATTCTATACGTTACAAAGGTAACAAAAAGCCAAGACCTAAGACTCTCTATCTGGACTGTATAGCATTTGCTAAAAAAAACACATTGATTGTGCAAACTGAAGTAAATAAATATGATCTGATAGCTGGTATTGCATCCTGAATATTGATGGATATATGACATCCAAGAAAACAAGGTGAAGTTGGAATGAAATTAATCAAGAAAGACATTTGTGCAATCGATAGAAATGCCCTTGGTTCAGGAGATCAGGTTGTAGAATCAATTTTGATGGAGGTGAGGAATAGTAAGGAAAATAAGTCATTCAAAGAGGAGACCCCCTAACAGTAGCTACAATCGAGAATTAAGTGTACAAGGAGAAACATTGGGTGCATGTGATAAAGGGATGGCAATAAGCACGGATGACTAACCTTTATATAAACTGGAAAAATTATGATGACAATGGTAGATGGGATGAGGTGTTCAGAGAATTTCTGAAGATAGCTTTTTTGGAGTAGTGCTTTCTGGAACTGTCCAGAGAGCAGATAGTAATAAAATTGGTACTGTGCAATGTCAAGGGATTAATTAATAACTTCAGAATATAGGGACTATAAGTAGCAGTCACCACAGTATGATTTGAATTTTATATCCACTTTGAAAGGGAGAATGGGACTAAGACTGGTATTTTAAACTTAAATAAGGGCAACTATGTGGGCATGAAAAATGAGCTGAAATGAACTGGCATGCATAGTTTGGAATACTGAGAATAAACATAGTTCCACCAAATGGAAAAATTCTGAAGGGATGACCCACCTTATGTGGTTAATTAAAGAAATTGACGAAAATATCAATTTTAAATCACGGTGACAAGGTGGCTCAGTGGTTAGCGCTGCAGCCTCACAGTGCCAGGGACCCGGGTTCAATTCCACCCTCGGGCAACTGTCTGTGTGGAGTTTGCACATTCTCCCTGTGTTTGCATGGGTTTCCTCCAGGTCCTCCGGTTTCCTCCCACAGTCCAAAGATGTGTAGGCTAGCTGGCTTGGCCATGCTAAATAGCCTGTAGTGTTCAGGGATGTGTAAGTTAGGTGGGTTATAGGGGTATGGGTCTGGGTGGAATGCTCTGAGGATCAGTGTGGACTTGTTGGGCCAAAGGGCCCGATTCCACACTGTAGGGATTCTATGAAATCTTAATGATTGCTCAATCTTAATTGAAAATTAAGCAGAGAGTTATTAAAAGATGAAACAGGAGAAAGAAATTAAAGCATGTGAGAAACTAACTAGAAATGTAAAAATGTTAGCAAATGTATATGGATATTTAAAAGGAAAAGAGTAAGTAAAGTGAGTGGCCTCTAAAGATTGAGATAGTGCATAATAAGGAAATGGTGGACAAAATTTAAAAATATTTTGCTCTGTCTTCTCTATAGAGGATACAAAAAAAACCATATCAGTAGTAATCGTAAATTAGGAGGTGAAATTACAATCACAAGGGAAGCAGTACTGAGCAAACTGATGGAACTGCTGGTTGACAAGTTCCTAGGTCCTGAAGGACTACATCTTAGTGTCTTAAAAGTGGTGCCTTTTGAGGTAGTAGACACAATAAAAACAGAAAATGGTGGAGAAACTCAGCGGGTGTGGCAGCATTTGAAGAGAGATAAACAGTTAACATTTCAAGTCTGATGACTGGACTTTGAATGTTAACACTATTTCTCCCTCTACAGTCTTCAGCACATTCTGTTTTTAATTTTAGATTTCCAGGATCCACAGTATTTTCCTTTTATTTGAAGTAATAATTGCATTGGTGTTAAATTTTTCAAACTTTGCTGGATTCTGGAAGGTTTCCATTAGACTGGAAGGTGGCATGTATTTGAGAAGGGAAGGAGGCAGAAAAAAGGAAATTATGGACAAGTTAGTTTGACATTTGTTGTGGAGAAGGTGCTGGAATCAATTGTTAAAGAGTTTACAGCTGAGCTTATGGAAAAACCTCAAGGTAACTGGGCACAAGCACAGTTTCGGAAAAGGGAAATAATGTTTACCCAAATCATTGGAGTTATTTTAAGGAATAACATGTGCTGTGGATAAAAGGCAGCCTGTAGAATATGATACTTGAATTTCCAGTGGACATTTGACAGGGTGCCACATTAAAAGTTGGGGCGAAGTCGGATTACCAGTTAGCATGGATAGAAGATTTGCTGGCAGGAATGAGAGAAATATGTATAAAGGGGTCTTTTTCTGTTTGGCATGATATGATGAGCAGGGGTCAGTGCTGGGCCCTCAATTTCCTTCAATTTATATCAACTCAGATGAGAGGAGCAAAGGTATGATAGTTCAATTTGCAGATTAGACAAATATAGATAAGAAAATATGTGGCAAAGAACACATAAGGATTGGGCAGACAGATATTAATATTTTAAGTGAATGAGCAAAAATCTGGCAGATAGAATTCAATGTGATTATATGTGGAGTTGTTCACTTTGGAAGGAAGAATGTAAAGCAGAGTATTATTTAAATGGAGAATGACTGCAGAATTCTGAGGTACAGCAGTGTTTTACATCATCTCGTGTGCAGGTTAGGACAGAGATGAAGACAATTTTTTTCAGAGAGTTGTGAGGCTTTGGAATGCAGCCTCAGAAGCCAGTAAATGGGGTCATTGAATATTTTTCGGCCAGAGATAGATTCATTCCCTTGTCATCAAGAATGTAAGATTGTCAGGGGTAAATGGGAATGTGGAATTTGTAACTCAGGCAGGTCAACCACAAATTTATTGAGTAGCAGAGCAGGCTGGAGACACCGAATGACCCCATTCTGTTCCAAATTCATAACTTTGTACGTTTATAATCTCCTTGCCAGGTCCTTATCTTGCATCCTCCAGCAACTTAAGCTCACCAAAATTCTGTTGTCCATTTTTAAACTTGCAGCAAATATCGTTCATTCACCATCTGTTTTGCTGAGTTATATTGGCTCCCAGTCTGCCAATGCTTCAATTTTAACATCTTGTCCTCATGTTCAAATCCGTCCAGGACTTTGCATTACTTTACCTCACTGACTTCCTCCAACCCTGCAATATTCCAATAACTCAGCATTTTTCTAATTCTTGAAGATAGATAAGTCCCCCGGGCCTGATGGGATTTATCCAAGGATTCTATGGGAAGCGAGGGAAGAGATCGCAGGGTCTTTGGCGATGATCTTTTCATCCTCACTGTCCATGGGTATAGTGCCAGCAGATTGGAGAGTGGCAAACGTCATTCCCTTGTTCAAAAAAGGGAATAGGGATAACCCCGGAAATTACAGGCCAGTTAGTCTTACTTCAGTGGTGGGCAAATTATTGGAAAGGCCTGTGAGAGATAGGATTTATGATCACTTGGATAGGAACAGTTTGATTTGTGATAGTCAGCATGGATTTGTGAGGGATAGATCATGCCTCACAAAACTTATTGAATTCTTTGAAGAGGTGATCAAACACATGGATGAAGGTAGAGCCGTGGATGTGGTATACATGGATTTAAGTAAGGTGTTTGATAAGGTTCCCCATGGTAGGCTCATGCAGAAGGTAAGGAGGCATGGGATAGGGGGAAATGTGGCAGATTGGATTCAGAATTGGCTGACCCTTAGGAGACAAAGGGTGGTAGTGGACGGAAAATATTCAACATGGTGCTCAGTTACGAGTGGTATACCACAAGGATCTGTTCTGGGGCTTCTTCTATTTGTGATTTTTGTAAATGATTTGGATGTAGGAGTGGAAGGGTGGATTAGTAAGTTCGCGGACGATACGAAGGTGGGTTGAGTTGTGGATAGTGCGGAGGGCTGATCTAGGTTACAAAGGGACATTGATAGGCTGCAGAGCTGGGCTGAGAAGTGGGAGATGGACTTTAACCCTGAAAAGTGTGAGGTGATTCATTTTGGAAGGACAAATTTGAAAGCAGAATACAGAGTTAACGGAAAGATTCTTGGCAGTGTGGAGGAGCAGAGGGATCTTGGGGTTCATGTCCACAGTTCCCTGAAAGCTGCCACTCAGGTGGATGGAGTTGTTAAGAAGGTGTATGGTGTGTTAGCTTTCATTAATAGAAGGATTGAGTTCAAGAGCCGTGAAGTTATGCTCCATTCTGTTTTTAATTTTAGACTTCCAGAATCCACAGTATTTTCCTTTTATTTGAGGTAATAATTGCATTGGTGTTAAATTTTTCAAACTTTGCTGAATTTGGTCCTTTTTTTATGAATAAATGTTGAGACAGTGATCTGGTCAAAGCCAATAAAATAAACAGCTTGTGAGGCCTTGTAATTTTTTTAAAGTGGGAGCAATAGAAGCAGCATGAATGGATGGGGTCAAGCCCTCACAGAATCAAGATTTTTGGTTTTAGCTTTCATCAGTTGCTGGGGTCTTGAAGCTGGATATGAAAGCTCTTATTCCTCTCCCTTTTGCAGCTAAAAGCTGGGTTTCTTTTTCTACTGTTAGAATTGCATGTGGGACAATCTATTGTACTGAATTTGCCTTTGCCAAGGGTGTGTTTATGGGATGTTACTATTTTGGAACAGTTAAGTGGTAGCAGTTAATTTTTTTTTTGTTAAGCATTTCGTTCGAGTTTCAGAGAAACCAGTTCTTTTCTTTTTATTTTGTTTGTATTTTAATTGTGCTGTAAAAATAGAGTGTGTTTTGCTTAAAGTTGAGTAGTTTGACCAATTGAATTGCATCTGGAACGCATTGCCTTAGACTTACCTTTAAAATAAGAAAAAGTTAGGGTCTAGGCTATCTTAGACTCGATGGGCTGAATGGCCTGCTTTCACACATGAAGGGATTCTGTGAGCTTCTGTGATAAGTTGCAGTGTTGGTGGTTTAGAAAAAGCACTAGGAAGATGGATGTGGGAAAACAGGATAAGCTAGCAACTTTGTTGCAGTGGTAAAGGAAAGCACAGAGGAAGCTAAAAAGCTACACCAGAATGTACATCCTGGTCAGGAGTTGGTTGAGAAGAAGCAGACAGATCTCTTTAAAGTATCTATTTTCCTGGGTAAGTTTTACTCATGCGTACCAGGAGGAGTAGGTAAAGATATTAAGATTTTAAGAGATACGGAACCAAGCCAAACTTTGCTTGTGAGAAATGAGGAGCTATTCAGTAATTCAGAAGGAGTATTGCCAGAAAAAGCGATAATATGTGCAAATCATGGTGAGAAGAGTAGTGTTCCAGTATATAAAATGAGGTTGGAGAGTCAACTAAAAAGTGGTTTTGACCACGGAGGATGAATGGCCAATATTAGAAGTGATAGTAAATTCGTCAGGAAGGCAAAGACATTAGAAACATAGAAAATAGGTACAGGAGTAGGCCATTCAGCTCTTCGAGCCTGCGACACCATTCAATATGATCATGGCTGATCATGCAGTTTCAGTATCCCACTCCCGCTTTCTCTCCATGCTCCTTGATCCCTTTGACTGCAAGGGCCACGTCCAGCTCCCTCTTGAATATATCTAACAAACTGGTCCCAACAGCTTTCTGTGGTAGAGAATTCCACAGATTCACAACTCTGAGTGAAGAAAATCTTCCTCATCTCAGGACTGAATGGCTTACCCCTTATTCTTATACTGTGATCCCTAGTTCTAGACTTCCCCAACATCGGCAACATTCTTCTAGCTTGTCCAGCCCCATCAAGAGTTTATATATTTCTATGAGATCTCCCTTCATTCTTCTAAATTCCAGTGAATACAAGCCCAGGTGATCCAGTCTTTCTTCATATGTCAGTCCTGCCATCCCGGGAAGCAGTCTTTGAACCTTTGCCAGACTCCCTCAATTGCAAGAATATCCTTCCTCAGACGAGAAGACCAAAACTGCACACAATTCCTCAAGGTGTTGCCTTACCAAGGCCCTGTATAACTGCAGCAAGACATCCCTACTCCTATACTCAAATCCTCTCACTTTGAAGGCAAGCATGCCATTAGCTTTCCTCACCGCCTGCTGCACTTGCATGCCAACCTTCAACAACTGTTCTATCATGACACCCAGGCCAATTTGCACCTCACCTTTTCCTAAGCTGCTACCATTCAGATAATCTGCCTTCCTATGTTTTGCCACCCAAGTGGATTTCTTTTCCATCTATCTTTCCTGAAAATTGAATACCCCTGGATGTTTAGTTCCCATCCTTGGTCACCCTGGAGCCAGGTCTTTTTGATCCCAATTAGAACATAGAACATAGAACATAGAACATTACAGCGCAGTACAGGCCCTTCGGCCCTCGATGTTGCGCCGACCTGTGAAAACCAATCTGAAGCCCATCTAACCTAAACTATTCCATTATCATCCATATGTTTATCCAATGACCATTTAAATGCCCTTAAAGTGGGCGAGTCGACTATTTTTGCAGGCAGGGCATTCCACGCCCTTACTACTCTCTGAGTAAAGAACCTACCTCTGACATCTGTCCTATATCTATCACCCCTCAATTTAAAGCTATGTCCCCTCGTGCTAGCCATCACCATCCGAGGAAAAAGGCTCCCACTGTCCACCCTATCTAATCCTCTGATGATCTTGTATGTCTCTATCAAGTCACCTCTTAACCTTCTTCTCTCTAACGAAAACAGCCTCAAAACCCTCAGCCTTTCCTCATAAGACCTTCCCTCCATACCGGGCAACATCCTGGTAAATCTCCTCTGCACCCTTTCCAATGCTTCCACATCCTTCCTATAATGCGGTGACCAGAACTGTACGCAATACTCCAAGTGCGGCCGCACCAGAGTTTTGTACAGCTGCAACATGACCTCATGGCTCCGAAACTCAATCCCTCTACCAATAAAACCTAACATACTGTACGCCTTCTTAACAACGCTATCAACCTGGGTGGCAACTTTCAGTGATCTATGCACATGGACACCGAGATCTTTCTGCTCATCCACACTACCAAGAATCTTACCATTAGCCCAGTACTCTGTATTCCTGTTACTCCTTCCAAAGTGAATCACCTCACACTTTTCCGCATTAAACTCCATTTGCCACCTCTCAGCCCAGCTCTGCAGCTTATCTATGTCCCTCTGTAACCTACAACATCCTTCTGCACTATCCACAACTCCACCGACTTTGGTGTCATCCGCAAATTTACTAACCCATCCTTCTACGCCCTCATCCAGGTCATTTATAAAAATGACAAACAGCAGTGGCCCCAAAACAGATCCTTGAGGTACACCACTAGTAACTGAACTCCAGGATGAACATTTCCCATCAACCACCACCCTCTGTCTTCTTACAGCTAGCCAATTTCTGATCCAAACCGCTAAATCACCCTCAATCCCATGCCTCTGTATTTTCTGCAATAGCCTACCATGGGGAACCTTATCAAACGCTTTACTGAAATCCAAATACACCACATCAACCGCTTTACCCTCATCCACCTGTTTGGTCACCTTCTCGAAGAACTCAATAAGGTTTGTGAGGCACGACCTACCCTTCACAAAACAGTGTTGACTATCCCTAATCAAATTATTCCTTTCTAGATGATTATAAATCCTATCTCTTATAATCCTTTCCAACACTTTACCCACAACCGAAGTCAGGCTCACTGGTCTATAATTACCAGGGTTGTCTCTACTCCCTTTCTTGAACAAGGGGACGACATTTGCTAGTCTCCAGTCTTCTGGCACTGTTCCTGAAGACAATGACGACATAAAGATCAAAGCCAAAGGCTCTGCAATCTCCTCTCCAGCTTCCCAGAGAATCCTAGGATAAATCCCATCCGGCCCAGGGGACTTATCTATTTTCACACCTTCCAGAATTGCTAACACCTCCTCCTTATGAACCTTAATCCCGTCCAGTCTAATAGCCTGTATCTCAGTATTCTCCTCAACTATATTGTCTTTTTCCTGCGTGAATACTGACGAAAAATATTCATTTAGCACCTCTTCTATCTCTTCAGACTCCACGCACAACTTCCCACGACTGTCCTTGACCGGCCTGGCCCCAATCTTACTGTAGTCATTCTTTTATTCCTGACATACCTATAGAAAGCTTTAGGATTTTCCTTGATCCTACCTGCTAAAGACTTCTCATGTCCCCTCCTGGCTCTTCTTCGCTCTCTCTTTAGGTCCTTCCTGGCTAACTTGTAACTCTCAAGCGCCCTCACTGAGCCTTCACGCCTCATCTCTACATAAGCCTCCTTCTTCCTCTTGACAAGAAATTCAACTTCTTTAGTAAACCACGGTTCCCTCGCTCGACCACTTCCTCCCTGCCTGACAGGTACATACTTCTCAAGGACACGCAGTAGCTGTTCCTTGAACAAGCTCCACATTTCAATTGTGCCCAGCCCCTGCAGTTTCCTTCTCCACCCTATGCATCCTAAATCTTGCCTCATCGCCTCATAGTTGCCTTTCCCCCAGCTATAACTCTTGCCCTGCTTTATATACCGATCCCTTTCCATCACTAAAGTAAACGTAACTGAATTGTGGTCACTATCACCAAAGTGCTCTCCTACCTCCAAATCTAACACCTGGCCTGGTTCATTACCCAGTACCAAATCCAATGTGGTCTCGCCTCTTGTTGGCCTATCTACATACTGTGTCAGGAAACCCTCCTGCACACATTGGACAAAAACTGACCCATCTGAAGTCCTCGAACTGTAGCGTTTCCAGTCAATATTTGGAAAGTTAAAGTCCCCCATAACAACTACCCTGTTACTTTCGCTCCTATCCAGAATCATCTTTGCAATCTTTTCCTCTACATCTCTGGAACTTTTCGGAGGCCTATAGAAAACTCTCAACAGGGTGACCTCTCCTTTCCTGGTTCTAACCTCAGCCCATACTACCTCAGTAGACGAGTTGTCATCAAGTGTTCTTTCTGCCACCGTAATACTGTCCTTGACTAACAATGCCACACCTCCCCCTCTTTTACCACCTTCCCTGATCTTACTGAAACACCTAAACCCCGGAACCTGCAACAACCATTCCTGTCCCTGCTCTATCCATGTCTCCGAAATGGCCACAACATCGAAGTCCCAGGTACCAACCCATGCTGCAAGTTCACCCACCTTATTCCGGATGCTCCTGGCATTGAAGTAGACACACTTCAAACCACCTTCCTGCCTGCCGGTACACTCCTGCAACCTGGAAACCTGATTTATGACCTCACTACTCTCAACCTCCTGTACACTGGAGCTACAATTCAGGTTCCCACCCCCCTGTTGAATTCGTTTAAACCCTCCCAAAGAGCATTAGCAAATTTCCCCCCCAGGATATTGGTACCCCTCTGGTTCAGGTGTAGACCATCCCGTTTGTAGAGGTCCCACCTACCCCAGAATGAGCCCCAATTATCCAGGTATCTGAATCCCTCCCTCCTGCACCATCCCTGTAGCCACGTGTTCAACTGCTCTCTCTCCCTATTCCTCGCCTCGCGAGCACGTGGCACGGGTAACAAACCAGAGATAACAACTCTGTTTGTTCTAGCTCTAAGCTTCCACCCTAGCTCCTTGAATTTCTGCCTTACGTCCCCATCCCTTTTCCTACCTATGTCGTTGGTGCCTATGTGGACTACGACTTGGGGCTGCTCCCCCTCCCCCTTAAGGATCCCGAAAACACGATCCGAGACATCACGGACCCTGGCACCTGGGAGGCAACACACCAACCGCGAGTCTCTCTCGTTCCCACAGAATCTCCTATCTGTCCCCCTAACTATGGAGTCCCCAATGACTAATGCTCTCCTCCTCTCCCCACTTCCCTTCTACATCATATCCATTAATAACTGTCTCTGCAGTTAATTCATTCACCTTCTTATAAATGCTCCTTGCATTGAGATGAATTATGATCCTATGTAACCCTTTTTGATTTTTGTCTTTGGTTGCTCTGCCTTCCATTTTCACTTTTCCCCTTACTGCCTTTTGCTTCTGACCTCACTTTACTTTCCTCTGATTTCCTGTATTGATTCCAATTCCCCTGCCATATTAGTTTAAACCCTTCCCAACAGCACTAGCAAACACTCCCCCCAGGGCATTGGTTCCAGTCCTGCCCAGGTACAGACATTCGGTTTATACTGGTCCACCTATGCCAGAACCGGTTCCAATGTCCCAGGAATTTGAATCTCTTCCTCCTGCAGCATCGCTGAAGCCAAGTTCAACACTGCGCCGCTGCTGCCGCTGGTCACTGGCATCTCTGCTCCAGCTGTTGGCATCCCCATTCCGGTTGCTGGTGTCCCTACTCCAGCTGCTGGTTGGGGCTGGTGTCCCTGCTGTGGGCCTCTACTCTCCAACGTTCCTGCTCTGATCACTGGCGTCCTTGCTTTGGGCTGCTGGCTGCTGGTATCTCTGCTTCGGGCCGTTGATCTCTGGCATCCCTGCTCTCATCGCTGGCATCCTTGCTCCGGCTGCTGGCATCTCTGCTGACCCAGCTTTGGAGTCCGGGGCCAGGTGTCCGAGACTGAGAGAAGGAAGGAGAGAGGGAGAAATACAAAGAAAAAGAATAGGTGGAGCAAAGGAGGTCTGGTTGAGCATCCTATTCTGCAGCCATTTCGTTGGAAGGAGTCATAGGAAGCTGGCGTATTTTCGTCAGGACTAACAATTCAAGAATAAATTCTCACCTTTCAGATGGTACATTATGATCCTTAAGAGCTGTAAGTGCTGAAGTGATTCACAATCACAGTCAAAGTATAAAATCGGGGTTGGAGACTATCCTTTGTCATCTGTGAAACATTTCTTGCATAAATATAAGTAAGATCTGCATGTTTCACACTAATGCAGGAAAGAGATATGATAGTGCTAAACGAACTGTAATGTGCTATTACTTTCACTTTTAGGAAGTTTAATCTGATCTCTACAAACAATTCCATGACTGGAAATTACTGAAGAGCTGGGGTTTTTATAATTGCAGCCAGTTAGTGAGGAGCTGGGTGAACTGATTAACGTTTTATACTTTTGCCAGTTCATGACACTGCATAAGAGACTGGAAATAAAAGCAAGTGGGTTTACAGTAAACTGACAGGCTTTCCCAAACATATCCTGGGGATATACAGTAACTATTGGAAGCCAAGCAGATCACATCTCTTGACTTTATAAAAAAAAAGTTTACTCTAATTATTCCAAGTTGCGGAAAGTTGTAATAACTCAGAAAGCCTGACTGGTAAGCAACATAATTTATCCTTGAATACCAAAATAGAGCCATGACTCATAGCGTAGAAAGGCTGGAACAGACAGTTCTCCATCTGCTTTTTTTAATATCCAAAAGTGCAATCACACACAACAGAATGTCCTTATTTCTATCCCGAGATCACTGTGGTTTTTTTTGTCCTGCTTATTAACCAGCACCAGTAAATCAGCCGTGTTTCCAATTGAATATTTTACATTTGAAGCCCGTTAAGCGCAGTGCAAACCATTAAAGTTGAAAAAGAGGTAGGGAGAGGGGGAGGGGGATAAATCTAAATTTTGTTGGAAGGGGAAATAAAGCACTATATCCACTACAATGCCCACCTCTTTCTAAAGGCATCAAGAGTATTGGTGGACATCGTATGCTGTTTCTCCAAAGACATCCATGCACAAATGTAGCTGCGGAAGAGGGGCAGATAGTCAGTAGATATGACCCCATTTACAATCTGCTGCCCGGACCTGTTAATAGCTAACTTGGCCAGGCCCAGGTGCAGACCCATAATTGTGCTCTGATTTGCCTACACCCCTTTGCACTGGATGTCCCAAAAATCAGGAGCATAGGGCTGAAGTGCAACCAAAAGCAAAACAACAGATATTTTTAACTGACGAGGCTGTAATCACCCACAACTAGTATATACATGATCCATGGACTCCACAGCACTGCAAAATAAAAAATTTGGCTGTGAACTACCGCAATATGCAGCTGAATGGGACTGCAGCCTCCTGTCCACCCCTGGTCCCCAAGGAACAGTCCTCCACTGGGGCTCCCTGCCACCCCACTCTGGGCAGCAAATGGTGTGTAGCAGCCTGCAGAAAAAGCATCACTGCGCCAGGTGCATGGATTACCATGAGGTGGCTCAAGTTGTGGGGTGCAGTCTCATGAGGAAGGTTCAGGAACCTAGGGCCGATGTAAAATTCCATTTGAGCAGAGGTACATATAGACAGGATTCCATCACACACCTGAACATCCTCTAACTGGGGCAGAACGTTGGGCCCGAGAATCACCATTTTCAGGTAATAGATGGCATTGGCTGTGAGCTGGGCATCCATCGCTGCCCTATTTGCCAATTCCTGCAGCAGCGTCTAGTCCAGACCTCAGCCACCCAGCACGTCCCCAGTTCTGGTCCCCTTCGCTAAGTGGCCACGGCCTTCTGGTTTTTCCACAGCAGCAGTTCTCTGATGACAGCCACTACTCCTGACAGTGGAAGACCTGCTGCGAGTCGACCATGTTCCAGACATTGATCAGGTCCTGGTAAACGAGAACTTGATGGTCAATGATCAGGAGCTGCATGTTATAATTGAGGTTGCGCACCTAGTGCGAGAAATACCTCACCAGGGTGCATCATCTGGCAGGAGGCTGAATGTAAAGGTGTTGCTGCCGGGTCCAGAGATGGACAGTCGCCACATGTAGGCACACCAGTGACTAACTGCCTTCTTTAAGGTGGAGACTCAGAACCTCTGCAGTGACCCAGTGCATTTTCTTGTCCCAGAAGAAATGAACCAGTATCTTCTGGAAAGGGACCAGTACTCAGAGCAGTCCTGCCCAGCAGCCTAGGTGAGGACAGACTTTGGCCTCCAGCTTCTGCCAGTTTGCTGGCCAGGATTCCTCAACTGGGCTAAGATTGACCCTCTATAAAGGAGATTTGTAGCACTCCAGCTGAACCCCTGTAACTCCCCTGACAAGGAATCCACCTGCCAAGGACCGACCAGAATTCTGGGACATTTAGTATAGTTCATCCTGGTGGAAAATGTGGCTGAGTACACTGCCTAACCAGGTCAACTGGGTCAGTGAACGTGAGGAGCATGTTGATGGCATAAGCTGAAAGAACCAGCCCCACGTCCAACCCATGCAGAGCTAATCTTGACAACCTTCTCCACAAGAGGCACAGGAAAGGCTCCATGTACAGGGAATACTGCTGGCTGGACAAGGGGCAGCCCTGATGCATGACTATCCCAAAAATGAAGGGGCGCCATTAGGGACCTGTTAACTTCAATCAGATACTCTGCAGCAGTGTACAGAAGTCATATCTGGGAGGCGAACTACATCCTGAACCCAAATGCTGCCAGAGTCTCAACTATATATTCGTTCTCTATCCTGCCAAATACCTTCTCCTGATTAAGGCACAGCAAGGTGCTCAAAAGATCAGTCCTTTGGGAAAAATGGATCAGGTCCCAGACCAGATGGACATTGTTGTGGATCCTCCAGCCCGGGACCATGTAGGACTGGTCAGGGTGGAGCATGTAGTCCAGCACAGATCCAAGGTCAGTTAACAATACCCTCACAAAAATCTGATAATCTGTGCCGAGGAGGGAGAACCAACATCAATTTTTAAGTAAACAAAGGTCTCCCTTTTTAGGCAACAGGACAATCACTGCCCTGCACCAAGAAAGGGACAGCTGTCCGAGCCACAAAACAAAACAATCCAGGACCCATGCGTAGTTATTATCCAGGACATTCTAGAATGTCCTAAAGATGGTCAGCCCATCCAGCCCTCACGAGGGCACCAGTCAGATCCTCTAAAATGTGATAAAATCCAAAAGGACTGCAGATGCTGTAAATCAGGAACAAAAACAGAAGTTGCTGGAAAAGCTCAGCAGGTCTGGCAGCTTCTGTGAAGAAAAAAATCAGAGTTAGCGTTTCAGGTCCAGTGACCTTGCAGATGACACTAAGATTGATGGAGTAGCAGATAATGAAGGGGACTGTCGGAGAATGCAGCAGAATATAGATAGATTGGAGAGTTGGGCGGAGAAATGGCAGATGGAATTCAATCCAGGCAAATGTGAGGTGATGCATTTTGGAAGATCCAATTCAAGAACGAACTATACGGTAAATGGAAAAGCCCTGGGGAAAATTGATACACAGAGAGATCTGGGTGTTCAGGTCCATTGTACCCTGAAGGTGGCAACGCAGGTCGATTGAGTGGTCAAGAAGGCATAAGGCACGTTTTCATTCATCGGACGGGGTACTGAGTACAAGAGTTGGCAGGTCAAGTTACAGTTGTATAGGACTTTGGTTCAACCACATTTGGAATACTGCGTACAGTTCTGGTCACCACATTACCAAAAGGATGTGGATGCTTTGGAGAGGGTGCAGAGGAGGTTCACCAGGATGTTGCCTGGTATGGAGGGCGCTAGCTATGAAGAGAGGTTGAGTAGATTAGGATTGTTTACATTAGAAAGACGGAGGTTGAGGGGGGACCTGATTGAGGTCTACAAAATCGAGAGTTATAGACAGGGTGGATAGCAAGAAGCTTTTTCCCAGAGTGGGGGACTCAATTACTAGGGGTCACGATTTCAAGGTGAGAGGGGAAAAGTTTAAGGGAGGTATGCGTGGAAAGTTCTTTACGCAGAGGGTGGTGGGTGCCTGGAACGCATTGCCAGCAGAGGTGGTAGAGGTGGGCGTGATAGCGTCATTTAAGATGTATCTAGACAGATACACGAATGTGCAGGGAGCAGAGGGATACAGATCCTTGGAAAACAAATGACAGGTTTAGATAGAGGATCTGGATCGGCGCAGACTTGGAGGGCCAAAGGGCCTGTTCCTCTGCTGTAATTTTCTTTGTTCTTTGACCCTTCCTCAGAACTGTTGTGAGGAAGGGTCACCGGACCCGAACCGTTAACTCTGATTTTTTCTTCACAGATGCTGCCAGACCTGCTGAGCTTTTCCAACTTCTGTTTTGGTTCCTCTAATGTGCAAGGAGCGTTGAGCATCCTGGCGTCCCCTGGGCTGACCTGCAGCAGCTCGTCCCACAGAACTCTGCGAGCATCCTCCTTGGTTAGATCCAAAGAGAACAGCATTGTAAGAGGCTGAGGTCTGAGCCAAACTCTGAAAGCAGAATGAAAGTTGACTCTTCGTCAGAAATGGACATCCTTCGGACATCTGTTTGTACGTTAGGTAATAAGGTAACTTCAGCAATGTGTAGCCTGTTATTTTTGGGACCTATACAGATGCAATGGAAATTGTCAATGTTTTGACAGCTGGTAAACTTCTACACAAAATTGATTTAATAATTTCATTTCATCTCTTTTTGGATATACTTCCACGGCAAAATAGATTTGAACTTTATTTGCCAGTAACTAATCTCATGAGACTAGGAAAATCTGGAGAATTCATACTATCAAGATGGTATAGTTATGATAAAAAAAAGCTTGAAAATACTTGAAATGTGAAAGAAAACAGAAATGATGTAAAAGACACTGAGGGGAGAGGCAGGATCCCTGGCTAAGTTTTTTGGTGTAACTAATTTTCCAAAGCAAAGGAAGTTATTTTCCCTTTTAGCAGGATTAGGGATATGGGGCGGCACGGCGGCTCAGTGGTGAGCATTGCTGTCTCACAGCGCCGGGGACCCAGGTTCGATTCCACCCTTGGGTGAATGTCTGTGTGGAGTTTGCACATTCTCCTCGTGTCTGTGTGGGTTTCCTCCGGGTGCTCTGGTTTCCTACTACAGTCCAAAGATGTGCAGGCTAGGTGGATTGGCCATGCTAAATTGCCTGTAGTGTTCAGGGATGTGTAGATTAGGTGGGTAATGGGGAATGGGATGCTTTGAGGGTTGGTGTGGACTTGTTGAGCCGAAGAGCCTGTTTCCACACCATAGGGATTCTATGATCTCGCAGTAAAAATAGATCCGACATATGATGCTCTTAGAGAGGTTATTATTTTGGAGAAGTTCAAAAATTCACTTCCTGAAGTAGTGAGAATGCATGTGGAAGAGCAGAGAGTTAAAACTGCAAGATCAGCAGCAGAAGTAGCAGATGATAATGAGTTAGCTCATAAATCAAAGTTTGGCTTCTGACATCAATTCCAATCTGTATGGGATAGAAATTAGGGAAAAGAGAAATCCTCAGGTGGGAAGGGAAATGGAGACCTTATTGGAGATAATAAAGATAGCTTACCAGAAGTTACAAAAGCCCATGAGGGAGGAGCAGAAGTTAAAAAAAACTTCAAATGTTTTCACTGTAATAAAGTAGGACACATGAAGTCATATTGATGGTCATTTAAAAAAAGCACTGGGAGGATGATCCAGTGGGGTTTGGAAAAAGGAAAAGGAAAGTCTATTTGAAGCAAAAGAGCTGCAAAATAATATACAGCCTGGCCAGGAATTGATCTTAAGAAAGTGCCAGATTTCTTTAAAGAATTTACTTGTCTGGGTAAGATTTACACTTATGTACCAAGAGGACTAGGTAAAGAAATTAGATTTTAAGAGATGCAGGAGCAAGTCAATCTTTAGTGAGAGATGAGGGGGATATATAATTCAGAAGGAGCATTCCTAATCCATAAAAAGTGGTAATATGTAGAATTCATGGCGAGAAGAATCGTGTTCCATTATACAAGGTGAAGTTGGAGAGTCTGTGAAAAGTGGTGAAGTGGTGGTAGGAGTAATAGAGAAATTCTCTGTCCCGAAATTACAGTTTATCCTCAATAATGATATAGCTGGATCACAGGTGAGAATGATGCCTACTGTGGAAAAAGGCCAGTGGAAAATCAAACATCCTGCAGTGTTGGTTCTGCTTACCAAAAGTGGCCCACGAGGCACTCACATTCCACAGCCGGCTCCAAGCCAGCGAGACGGGATTTTTACCCAATTAATGTTTGAGAGTAGGCTGAGGTGATACAGGAAGTATATCCTGGGATTTTTTTTCTGACTATGTGGTAACAAGGTCACAAAGCCACAAGTTCAAACAGGAGGAGAAATCAAAGAATAAATAAAGATGTGAGTTGTATCAAAAGGTTGAGAAAAAACATGAACAGGTGGAAGACAATATGGATATTTTTTAGTTCTGAGAAGTTAGCTGAACTACAACAGAAAAATGGAATGACAAAGCAGTTTAATCAAAAAGCATACAAAAAAGACAAATCTGCGTATATCCAAGAATGCAGTTTCGATGAGGAAATGGAGACCATTACATATTTAGGTGGATGAAAAACGGGCAGGGGTTCATCAAGTTGTAATACAGGTGGGTTATAGAAAGGAGGTGTTGCAAGTAGCACATAAGGTACCAGTAGGAAGTCATGTAGGAGTAAGGAAAACTCAAGCTAAAATACAAAAATATTTTTATTGGTCCAGACTGTATAAAGATATGGTTGAATTTTGCTGGACATCTCACACATGTTAGTTAATAGAAAAACCTCAGGCAGTGTTAAAACCTGCACCCTTCATACACACCCGAGCATTTGAGGAATCTCGATTGCGTAGGGCCTCTCCCTAAAACAAAAAATGGGAATCAATTTTTGTTGACCAATGGATGTGTCTACTGGATTTCCAGAGGCCATTCCGTTACTTAATATCCATGGCTACAAGGGTTGTAGAAGAGCTATTCAATTTTTTTTTACTTGATACAGAGATGCAATTTGATTAAGGATCAAATTTTACATCGAGGTTATTCAAGGATTATGGATAGATGTAAGTAAAACAATTTAAATCAGCTGCATACCATCCAGAATCGCAGGGAGATTAGAACGGTGGCATCAAACTTTAAAGACTATACTGAGCGCCTGTAGTCAAGAGTATCCAGAAGATTGGGAGAAATGAATTGCGTTTGTACTTTTTGTAATCAGAGATACATGTGATGAACAAATTAAATTCAGTTCATTTGAATTAATTTTTGGACATGAGGTGAGAGGACCATTTAAATTAAGGAAAAATCATTGATTCAGCATTCAGAGTCGACATTATTGACTATGTCAAATTTTAGGGAGAGATTAAAGACAGCGGGCGAGTTGGCTTGACAGCAAATAAAAGTAGCACAGCTTCTGATGAAACAGGAAGCAGACGAGATCAAAAATCTCTAGTTTTGCTCGTGGAGATAAAGTATTAGTATTACTACTAGTGGTAGGTGAACCTTTAAAGACAAGGTTTAGTGGGCCGTTTCAGATCGAAAGGAAACTAGGTGAGGTAAATTATTTGATAAGAATGCCGGATAGATGAAAACCTCACAGAGTGTGTCATGTGAATATGCTCAAACAGTACTTTGATAGGGAAGGAAAGCAAAAGGAGAATCTTTTACTTGTTACAACTCTGAGTGGAGAACCAAATCCAGATGATCCTGAAATTGACATTCCTCAGATTCGATTGGACAATGAGAAAGTTCTCAGAAATTGGAATAACTTATTAAATTACTTTTGAGATGAAAATCAAAATGACTTGAAAGAGTTATCTAATCACATATAGATATAAGTGGGAATAAGCTGGGAAGTACTAAACTGATTACGTATGATGAAAATATAGGAAATGCTGTTCCAATTAAGTAACATCCTTATATGCTTAACCTCTAAAATTGGCATAGGTTCAAAAAGAGATTGAGAGTATGCTTGACAAAATCGAAGTGAGCTGCAGTGAATGAAACTCACCCATAGTGATACTACCAAAACCAGATGGTACCCAGCAATTGTGTGTGGACTATTGAAAAGTCAGTTCAGTTAAGAAATCCGATTTGTACCATATTGCATGATTTGAAGACTGCATTGGGAAGGTGAGTCGGACAAGCAACTTATATTTTTAAACTTCTAAATGAAGGATATTGGCTGGTACCTTTGTACTGAAGAACGAAGAAAATTTTGGCTTTTCTGACACTGAATGGACTTTATCAGTTTAAAGTCATGCCATTTGGAACCAGCCACATTCCAAAGATTAACCAATGAAGTGCTTTTGGGATTATCTAATTGTGTGGTGTATGTAGACAATCTGGTGAATGTTTAGTTACACATAAAAGGAGCAGCTTGCAGAATTGATCATTTGACTTCAGGGGATGGAGTTGGTGACAAACGTGGCTAAGAGTGAGTCCTCGGCCATATCATTGGACATGAACAGATGGCCCCACAGGATGTGAAACCAAAGGTTTTCGGGGAGTTTCCCTTAATGTCGACGAAAAGGGCAGTACTGCAAATTGGGCTTGTGTGTTTTTTGAGGTAAATTTGTACCGAATTTTAGCGGTGAGGTTGCTCCAGTAACTGACCTGTTAACAGAGTGCAGAAACTTTTAGTGGATTGATAGGTGTCCGAAGGTATTTAATGCCCAATTCTGCAAAGCTATTTAAGGTGACTATAGATGTGAGGGATGTGGGTGTCGGCGTTGTACTTTTGCTGAAAGACAATGAGAGTATAGAAAGACCTATCGGCCATTTTTTCTGAAAGTTGTATATTCATCAAAAGAAATATTCCACTATTCAGAAAGTGACCTTGAGTTTGGTGTTGGGGTTGCAACATCTCAACATTTATGTTGCCAGCAATGTATCTGAGATGATTGTGTATACTGATCAAAAGTCCTTAACAGTTTTGGAAAGATTTAAGATTAAAAATACCAGACTACTTAAATGGAGTTTGTTGTTTCATCCATTCAGTTTGAAAATTACATGTAGCAGGATGAGGTATTTGCTAATGCTTTTTCAAGACTTTGATGAAGGAAGACAGAGGTGTTTGGTGATTGAAGAAACGGACTGAAATGACAATATTATTGAATGTTTACATGCTTAGAGTTAATTCAATATAATGTAATAGCATGAGACTAAAGGCTTTGAAAATGAAGTCATTTTTGTGTATTGATGATTCATTTTTTTAAGGGAGAGGTGTGATGATACTGTGCCTTTAAGAGATGTGTTTTGTCCTGTTTCTCTTGCAGAGGGGTGTTGTCACAATGGTGCCAAAATACCTCCTTCAGGCAGCTGCTAAACAGTTTTGAGCTCTCTTGGGCATTTTTTTTAAAGTAGGGCAAAAGAATCATGAATGTGCAGGGTCAGGCTCACACAGACCCAGAAGACTTTAGTTTTGCTTTCAATTAGTTGAGTAGATTTTTGCTGGCTGCTGCAGCTGAAATTATGAGTTTTCTGCTGCTAGAGTGAAGTATTAGACAGAGAGGCTTGCTCTTAGAAATCAAAAGGAGCAGATTGTTTCTTTGTACTGGGTTGGAGAGAGACAGCATGTGAGAATAATAACTGTGTTGCTGAATTGTCTTTGCCAAGAGTGTTTTCATGGGATGTTGCCTATATTGGAACAGTTGATGATTACTTGTTAAATAATGCATTATCTTGTTAAATATTTCAAATAATGCATTATCTTGTTAAATATTTCAATAGAGTAAAGTTATGCCAGTTCCTCTTTTCGTTGTATTTTAACTGTTGTAAGAATAAAGTGTGTTTGGATTAAAGCTTAATACCAATTGCTGGAACACAGTGCCTTACACTTGCCTTTTAAAACAAGTATAAAAGTTAAGGTCTATGGTATTTTCCATAATAAAGTTTGGAGGTCTGACCTGGTCCATGACATAAACAAGATGTAGGTCAGGAGCCAGTAGAAAATCCTACTGCATCATCTTTGCAGGAGTCAAAAGTTGAATGGCAGATTCAGTGATCAGTGTGGAGCGGACTAGGGAGTCGCAGATTGAGTGGTCCCTCCGAAAGGCAGATAGTGGTGAGGAGGGAAATATCTCTCTGGTTGTGGGTTCGGACGGTACGTGACGGACGTCCGGTGATCAAAAATGCCCTCAACACCGTAACTTTCCCCATCCGGTGATCAAAAATGCCCTGAAACACATCTCTTGCATTTCCCACACTTCTGCCCTCACACCCCCTCCCCCCAACAAAAATAAAGACAGAATCCTCCTTGTCCTCACATATCACCCCACCAACCTCCGCATCCAGTCTCCGCCACTTCTGCCACCTGTAATCCGACCCCATAACCAAAGAGATATTTCCCTCCCCACTTCTATCTGCCTTTCGTGGGGACCACTCTCTCTGTAACTCCCTCGTCTGCGCCACACTCCCCACTAACCACACACGGCACCTTTCCCTACAACCGCAGGAAGTGCTACACCTGCCCCTACATCTTTCCCCTCACCTCCAATCAAGACCCACAACAAGCCTTTCACATCAGGCAGGGGTTTACCTGTATATCCATCAACTTGGTCTACTGTATCCGCTGCTCCCGATGTGGCCTCCTGTACATCGGTGAGACCAAGCATAGACTCAGAGACTGTTTTGTAGAGCGTCTGCACTCTGTACGTGACAAATGACAACACCTTCCGGTCGCCAACCACTTTAACTCCCCCTCTTACTCCCTGGGTGACATGTCCATCCTGGCCCTCCTCCAGTGTCACAATGACACCACCCGCAAACAGGGGGAGTAACACCTCATATTCTGCATCGGGAGCCTACAGCCCGGTGGCCTAAACAGGGAATTCACCAGTTTTAAAATCTCCTCACCCCCAGCCTCATCCCATGTCCAACCCTCCCTCTCATCCCTGTCTCATTGACCTGACACAACCTGTCCATCTTCTCTCCCATCCATCTGCTCCACCCATCCCACTGACCAATCCCCACCACTCCCTACCTGCACTGACCTGTCACCATTCTAGCTACCTTCCCCAGCCTCACCCCTTCTCTCTGTTTACTTCCCCGCTCCCTTCCCCCTCTCCAGTTCTGAAGAAGGGTCCCGACCCAAAACCTTAACTATCCTGCTCCTCTGATGCTGTCTGGCCAGCTGTGTTCCTCTAGCTCCACACTGTGTGCCTTTAAGAGTTGCAGCTGCTTGCAATTTAAAACTTTCTATGGCAGACTCTTGCAAGAAGACCCAATCCAGGCGAGGAAGCTCATTGGCAATCTATGATGAATCTGGCCACAGGAGATTTCACTACCATGTTTAGATGTCTGTCAACAGATAGTTGTTGAAAACTCCAATTCACAAATTAGTGAGATGGAGGGAAAATAAGAGACGTTTTACCCTCAGTTTGAGTAGGCTTTGTGAACATTTATAACTCTCTGGTACATTGTCTCAGCAGTCATTCTTCATTTGTGGCCTGGGACAGTGAGTGTCGGGAGTGTATTTGCATGACTGCAGGCACAGTCCAGTCTCAGCAAATACGGACCATCTTGTCTTCGTCTGAGCTACAGATTAATCAGACATTAAATTCAGATTTTTGCATGATATTATTACAAAATGGGTATTTCCATTAGTGTGTTAATATTGTGAACAGTTCATATTAAAAAAAAATGAGATGCAGCAAAGATTTGAGTTTTGAAGGGACCATACCTGCATCTACAATTCTCCTTGAAATTTTCTGTCTGTGCAGCTGGTTGAGAAATGTGACACTGTGTAGAGCCTCATGCCAAGCTAGCTATACATTGGAAAACTGCACAGAAAAGTAGAATGCCTGAGCATTCCAACATATAAAATACCATTGCACGATGAAATAGAAAAATAACTAAGAGCTGATTTCCAGAGGTAACTATAGCAACTTATTGGTTTCATTTTTTAACAGGAAATGGGACACTGACTGTGCCAAGGATAGAGTCAGTTACACAGATCAAAATTTTTACATGATGATTAAAGTAAGCTACAATTCAGAATTATAAAATTAACTTATGGATGTTTCAGAAATCTTCAAGTCAAATCTTATTAAAATGAAATTAAAGGTTTTGGATCATGCTTTTCTGTCGTTTAGAATTCTGCCTTCTGTACATGACAGTCAAAGTTTAAAATGTAACAGACTCTAACAGATTTCCTTTGTTCTGAAATTTCCTGCATGCAATTAAAATAACTTTGAAACTTAAACAGTGAGAACCGTCTGCATCATCTCACCTGACCAATAATTAATCTTTTAGATGGTTTGGTCCTGTTGTACTGTGTCATTGAGTTTAACATTGACGGTCTAAAAGTTATTGACTTCATAATGTTATACACGGCAGAAGCTTACTGTAATCTCTGACAGTAAATTTGAAAAAGTTAAACATTTTGTTCAAGGGGGGACTGTTGTGTTTGCTACCAACTGAGAATTGATGTGTAAAGATTTTATAATGTCACAGTCAGTAATTACAGGTCTTAGAGGGGCTGTAGAAGTGTAGTTTGAGTGGCTAATTTGCTGAAAGAATAATGTTTAAATACTTTAACACAATGGCTTTTATAAGCCCATGCCCCTTTTGGTGGCACTTGAAAAACACCTTGAAAATGCAGTTTGCAAATACTGGAAAACATCATGTTTTATTCGTAAAGTAGCCAAAGCTGGACCAATCAAAACTGGCAGAATGAGCTACTTTCTATCTGATCTAGCCAGAATATTAACTTCAGTGTAACCAAAAGGAGGTCTAACCTCAAATTATAAGTCCCAGAATGCATCATGTAGTGACAATCAACTTTTGTTTCATGCTGTGCACACAGTGTGTTTCACACATGAACCACAGTAGTATATAACATTTCAGTATGGATTATGTAGCTGCCCAGAACTTTTGAAACTATGGTTTTGGATGTTAGGTAAAATAGGAATGATATAACAGTCTTAGATTCAGTATAACCTAGGTATAAGAGGGCCCTTTCACAGCCCTTTTTCCAAAACATCAATCTCTGAGAAAAATGTATGCAGTTGAGTTGCTAGTTTTAGTTGATGTTGTGTCAGTAGTCTGTAACTTTTCAAATGTGTTTGGTATCACTGTTGGAAAAGTTGGTAGAATGCTGTAGATGTGACAATTCCTTCGTCAACCTATTGAATTTTATGAACAGAGGAACATTAAGAACAGGCATAGGCCATGCACCTCTTGGAGATCATCTAGTTAGATCATCCATGACTGATGAGCCATTCAACTCTGCCTTGCTATCATTATTCCGTCTCCTTTGGTACTCTTATTTGACAAAAATCTATCACCATCTTCCCAAAATCCACAAACCTGACTGCCCTGGTCGACCCATTGTCTCCACCTGCTCCTGCCCCACCGAACTTATCTCCACCTATCTGGACTCCATTTTCTCCCCCTTGGTCCAGGAACTCCCTACCTACGTCCATGACACCACCCACGCCCTCCACCTCCTCCAGAATTTCCAATTTCCCGGTCCCCAACACCTCAACTTTACCATGGACGTCCAGTCCCTATACACCTGCATTCCCCATACAGATGGCCTAAAGGCCCTCCGCTTCTTCCTGTCCCGCAGGCCCGACCAGTTCCCCTCCACTGACACCCTCATCCGCTTAGCCGAACTCGTCCTCAACCTCAACAACTCACCTTTCAATTCCTCCCACTTCCTACAGACAAAGGGGGTGGCCATGGGTACCCGCATGGGCCCAAGCTATGCCTGCTTCTTTGTAGGTTACGTGGAACAATCCCTCTTCCGTACCTACACTGGCCCTAAACCCCACCTCTTCCTCCATTACATTGATGACTGTATCGGCGCCGCCTCGTGCTCCCACAAGGAGCTCAAACAGTTCATCCACTTCACCAACACCTTCCACCCGAACCTTAAGTTCACCTGGACCATCTCTAATACCTGTCTCTCCTTCCTGGACCTCTCTGTCTCCATATCGGGCAACCACCTAGAAACCGATATCCATTTCAAGCCCACCGACTCCCACAGCTACCTAGAATACACCTCCTCCCACCCACCTTCCTGCAAAAATGCCATCCCCCATTCCCAATTCCTTCGCCTCCACCGCATCTGCTCCCAGGATGAGGCATTCCACTCCCGTACATCTCAAATGTCCTCGTTTTTCAAGGACCGCAACTTCCCCCCTTCAGTGGTCGAGAACGCCCTCGACTGTGTCTCCTGCATTTCCCGCAACTCATCCCTCACATCCCCTCCCCGCAATAACAACCAAAACAGAATCCCCCTCGTCCTCACGTACCACCCCACCAACCTCCTGATCCAACGCATCATCCTCCGACACTTCCGCCATCTGTAATCTGACCCCACCACCAAAGACATTTTTCCCTCCCCACCCTTATCTGCTTTCTGGAGGGACCACTCTCTCTGTGACTCCCTTGTCCGCTCCACACTCCCCTTCAGCCCCACCTTACCCGGCACTTTTCCCTGCAACCGCAGGAAGTGCTACACCTGCCCCTACACCTCCCCCCTTACCCCCATCACAGGCCCCAAGAAGACTTTCCACATCAAGCAGATGTTCACCTGCACATCTGCTAATGTGGTATACTGCATCCGCTGTTCCCGTTGTGGCCTCCTCTACATCGGGGAAACCAAGCGGAGGCTTGGGGACCGCTTTGCAGAACACCTATGAACACCTTCGCACTAAACAACTGCACCTCCCAGTCGCGAACCATTTCAACTCCCCCTCCCATTCCGCAGACGACATGTCCATCCTGGGCCTCCTGCAGTGCCACAATGATGCTACCCGAAGGTTGCAGGAACAACAACTCATATTCCGCTTGGGAACCCTGCAGCCCAATGGTATCAATGTGGACTTCACAAGCTTCAAAATCTCCCCTCCCCCTATCGCATCCCAAAAGCAGCCCAGTTCATCCCTGCCTCCCTAACCTGTCCTTCCTCCCACCTATCCCCTCCTCCCACCTCAAGCCCCACCCCCATCTCCTACCTACTAACCTCATCCCGCCCCCTTGACCTGTCCGTCCTCCCTGGACTGACCTATCTCCTCCCTACCTCCCCACCTACACTCACCTTTACTGGCTCCATCCCTGCCTCTTTGACCGGTCTGTCTCCTCTCCACCTATCTTCTCCTCTATCCATCTTCTATCCGCCTCCCCCTCTCTCCCTATTTATTTCAGAACCCCCTTCCCCTCCCTCATTTCTGAAGAAGGGTCTAGGCCCGAAACGTCAGCCTTCCTGCTCCTCTGATGCTGCTTGGCCTGCTGTGTTCATCCAGCTCTACACTTCGTGAACTCACCATCTTGAAAGCTGGAGTTGTTCTATCACGCGTGATCTTTTGGAGGAGAGAGTTTAAATGTCTTCTGATTTGGTGCGAAAAGGGGTTATTATGCATGGCATACACCAAAGGTTTTTCCTAATGACTCTGATTTGGTTTTACTAATGTGAGCAGAAGGATCTTTTGTGTCTTTTCTGTGCAGTCTTTGCACACTAGGTCTGTAAGCTCAAAATAGTGCAGATGAGCGGAATTTAAAACAAAAACTTTTTAATAGAACTAGGGCAAAGGTATATCTCCTTTGCTTTGTGGAAAACCAATGCGAAAATAACAGGCACATGCTTTCCCAAGCTGCAATTAATTGACTTATTTTCTCTGTAATCTCCTTCAGCCCACAACCCTGCAAAAACCTGTGCTTTTCTCCAATTCTAGCTTCTTACGTATTTACCACCCTATTCACCCCACTGTTGATCTCTGTCTAGACATTAAGCTCTGAAGTTGCGCTTGAACATAATTGCCTCTCCTTTTTCCTTTTAAGACTTTCTCCCCCTCTCCTAGTAATACTAGTCACTCTCCTAGTAATACCTCCTTTGACATTGTTGCTCGATGCAAGATAATGGTCAAGCTGTACTGTGATTTTATGAGATAACACAATGTGGATCTGGAGGAACACAGCAGACCAGGAAGCATGAGAGGAGCAGGAAAGTTGATGTTTCCTTTAAGATGTGGTAGTTTTTTTTATTTAAAGAGCAGGTTGGATGTGGGACGTCAGTTTCTATACTAGACTATCCTTCATGCCTTTAGTAGGTATATTTTTCCGCTCAAAGTTTGCCTTTTGTACAAGTGTGCCGGATCTGCTCAATTTCTTTGAATCTTTGACAATTATCTCTGCCGCCTGAGCCTTTCCACTTGACTGGGGACTGTGTAGAAATGATGTTTGGTATTGGATGAAGTAACTGACTTCTTCACTCATGAATTAAGGGCACTGTTGTTTATAATGATTATGGATTGCCGTAATATCTGATGTTCTTTCAGGCATTTGACAATGTCAGTGGTGGTTATTGAAGTCAGCTGGTGCCTTTCCTAGTATTCAGCATAAAGTTCTCCTGACAAGATAATCAGTTCCTGCGAGAGTAGGTCTGTCTGGGATGTCATGCATCATTAGCTACTTTCTAGCTTGCTTAGTCAGGTTCTCATCATACACACTGACTGTCATGTTCCTTGATTTCATTGTTCATGTTTGGCGAGGAGAGCACTTCTCCTGCTTTCGTCAGACTTATCATAGATCATAGAATCCCTACAGTGTGGAAACAGGCCCTTCGGCCCAACAAGTCCACACCGACTCTCAGAGCATCCCACCCAGACCCATCCCCTATAACCCAACTAAGCTACACATCACTGAACACTAAGGGCAATTTAGCATGGCCAATCCACCTAATTTGCACATCTTTGGACTGTGGGAGGAAACTGAAGCACCCGGAGGAAACCCACACAGAGAAGGAGAGAATGTGCAAACTCCACACAGACATTCGCCTGAGGGTCGATTCGAGCTAGGTCCCTGGCGCTGTGAGGTGGCAGTGCTGACCGCTGTGCCACCATGCTGGTGTGTGTGTGTGTGTGTGTGTGTGTGTGAGTGTGTGTGTGTGTGAGTGTGTGTGTGTGTG
>NC_063334.1:46813499-46819037 GCF_021869965.1 Rhincodon typus
GTGTGTGTGTGTGTGAGTGTGTGTGTGTGTGAGTGTGTGTGTGTGTGAGTGTGTGTGTGTGTGGGTGAGTGAGTGAGTGCGTGGGTGGGTGAGTGAGTGAGTGAGTGCGTGGGTCGGTCGGTCGGTCGGTCCCAGGCTTCACAACAGCGTTCCCCAGAACCCATGGGTGTCCCCTCCCTATCAAGCAGCGAAGATATCGTGGGGGAATCTGAGATGGACACAGTGGCTGTCGCCACCTCAATACCGTTACCACCTGAAGAACAGCATGATTTTCCTCCAAGACAATCCAGTTGAAAGAGGTGAGCTACCGTGTGTTACATGCCACCCGTACCAGAGGCAGAGTAGAGGAACCTTACCTCGTGCTAAAACACTCCAGTCAGAGCTAACAAAGAAAGAATTAGCCTATGACTCAGAGACGGATGGTTGTAGTGATTGTAACAAAGTCTGCCAAGTAGATCTGAACATATACGGAACATATAGAACAGTACAGCACAGTACAGGCCCTTCGGCCCACGATGCTGTGCCAACCTATTATCCTACTAAGATCTGAGAGAATATTGAGTGGGGCTGTTAATTTGGTCCATTCAGGGACCCTGCTGACAGATATAAACAGGAATGTCAGAGGTTCTGTTCATTCTGAGACCTGGCTCTGAGAGAGCTGGATAAGTGTCAAGGACTCACCATGTGTAAATAAAAGGTGACTTGGTGACAGTTTACCAGCCTCTGTGGAGTTATTTCAGGAAATATATTGCCTTTTCTTCACTGTTGCTGGATCAAAATCAAGTTCTTGCTGATTTAGCATTTTTAGTTACCATTTAAAAGTTCATCAAGTTTATTTTTCAAATATCTCGTTTTTATTGACTGCAAGTGCCATTTTTGAATTTGACTGCAAACCCAAAATGTGTTTTGTATTTTAGTTTGTCATATGGAGAATTTAGGAATGTTGGTGGTGTGTGTTTGCATGCCCATTATACAAATACACAAAATGTGATGGGCCAGGTCTGGATGAGCAATAAAATTACTAAGGGAGATGGAACATAATTAGATTATCTAATATAATCATCCTTACTGAGACAGAGAAAGCTGAGACTTTGTAAATGTTTGTTTACACTGAACATCCCTTTAGTGAATATGACTGTATATTTTACAACGCTAATCGCATTTCCAAGAGTCATTAAAACTTCCGCATAAAAATAAATTCTACATTACATATTTAGAATCAATCAACTCATTTTTTTAGTCCCCTGAGTTGGAAAACATATGAATATAAGTTCATAATGAGCTTCTAGGCATACTCATGTTTGATTGCAGACGTTTCATCACCCTATTAGGTAACATCGTCAGTGCACCTCCGGTGAAACGTTGATGTTCTGTCCCACTTGTTATTTATATGGCTCGGTTTGCTGGGGTGGTTGGCATTACTTCTGGTTCTGTTTTTCAGTGATTTGTATGTCTGATCCAGTTCAACGTTCATAGAAGCGGGGTGTGTTGGATCCTTCTGCCTTCATTTTTTTGGTAGTCTGTCTTGCTGATATCTCCTGAGTTGTGTAAATTCTTTGGGGTTGTTTTGATCCGGTTCTCTAACTGTGATGTTGGGTCTATCGCCATCTGTTGGTAGGCATCAAGAAAGGTAACACATGACTAGCAGATACTGACACCTTCCAACATATGGCGATAGACCCAACACCACAGTTAGGGAACCAGATCAAAACAACCCTGAAGAAATTACACAACTCAGGAGATATCAGCAAGACAGACTACCAAAAAATGAAGTCAGAGGGATCCAACACACCCTGCTTCTATGGACTCCCCAAGGTATACAAGCCAGGGGTCCCCCTCAGACCCATTGTCTCGCTACCAGGCACGCTAACAGATACCAGCCAAAGAACTACAATGGAAACTGAAATACTTAGTTTTCAACACTACTCACTCCATTCACTCCTCCCAAGAATTCCTTGACATCATCAAAGACACCCTATTAGAAGAGGATGAGATAATGATATCCTTCGAAGTAACAGTACTATTTACATCCATAAACATCAACCTAGCCAAAGAGACAATTGCCACACTGCTAGACGAATCAGGAAGGCAGGCACCCCATGACACCAACAAGGACAGCACACTGAAACTGTTGGATCTATGTTTCATAACCCACTTCACCTTCTTCAACTGTATATTCAAACAAATTAATAGAACACCAATGAGATCCACAATATCAGGGCTGATTGCAGAAGCAGTAATGCAAAGGTTAGAATGAACAGCACACCTCACTGTAAAACCCAAACTCTGGGTCCGCTATGTAGATGACACCTTCGTGATTATCAAATGCACAGGACCAGAAGAAACCCACCGATACATAAACAACATCCTCACCGGAATAAAATTCACAAAAGAAGAAGAGAACAATAACCAACTACCCTTCCTAGACTTAATGGTAGAACATGCGAACAACGGCACATTCCAGACAAGCGTATAGAGAAAGACCACACACGTACAGAACTGATAATTAATTACTCCAGCAACCACCCCAACACCCATAAACGGAGCTGCATCAGGACATTATTCATGTGATCCACAACACACTGTAGCAATCCAGAATTGCGCAAAGCAGAACAGGAACACTTATACGGAGTTTTTAAAAGGAGCGAATACCGAAAAAGCACAATTCACCGTTATCTCCACGACAGACCACAACAAGAAGACACAGTACGGCCAGATACATTAGTCACCCTACCGTACATCAGAGACATATCAGTAATGACCATAAGAGTACTCAGACCCCTAGGTATCAGGGTAGTCCACAAACAAACAACCACCCTGCGATAGCTACTGACGAACCTAAGGGATCCCATACCCACAACCAATAAAACTAAAGTAATTTCTTTAAGGGTTTCTCGCTCTATCTTACCAAATGTGCTCATTAACTCCCTACTTCACCTTGTGGTACTCTTTTTGCCCAATTCTAGTCCCAATTTACCGAATATCATTCCAGAACAAGTCACTGCTCATTGAAAATCCGGCAAAACATAAGTATCGCGCATCATCTTTAAAAAGTCAAGTGCACCTGGACAAGCATAAGGAATATGGCATAGTTCCTCACCCAGAATGTTATGGCTCAGTGGGCCTACGGCCGTGCTGCTACTAGTACACAGCTGCACAGCTGAAACTAATTGCATATACAACCCTATTCCTGCTGCCCCCAACCCCCTGGCCTCACCCTGCCACTGTTGAATTACCAGACAAAACAGTTTAGTTGTCCATAGGGTGGCACGGTGGCACAGTGGTCAGCTTTGTTGCCTTACCTTGCCAGGGACTCGGGTTTGATTCCAACCATGGATGACGGTCTGCGTTTACATGTTCTCCCCGTGTCTGTGTGGATTTCCTCCGGGTGCTCTGGTTTCAACCCACTGTCCACAGATGTGCAGGTTAGGTGAATTGGCCATGCTAAATTGCCTCAGAGTGTACAGGATTAGCCTTCATAATTGTGGGGTTATAGGGTTAGGGTGGGGTCTGGGTCCAATGCTCTTCAGGGGGTCTGTAGGGATTCTGTGGTTCAGTAGAAACATATGATCGTAACATTCTCTCATCGATCACTGTCACTCTGTCTGCAGCACTCACTGTAAACTTGCATCTTGACATTAAGCAGTAAGGGAACTTCATCACAGACAAATAGTTGGATAATTTCAAATATAAGCTTTTCCTTTATTCATTAATGGGATGAGGGCGTCGCTGACTAGGCAGCATTTATTGCCCATCCCTAATTGCCAAGAGGGCAATTAAGAGTTAACCACATTGCTGTGGGTCTGGGGTCACATGTAGGCCAGACCAGGTAAGGATGGCAGTTTCCTTCCCTAAAGGACATTAGTGAACCAGATGGGTTTTTATGACAATCGACAATGGCTTCATGGTCGTCATTAGACTCTTAATTCCAGATATTTATTGAATTCAAATTCCACCATCTGCCATGGTGGGATTAGAACCCAGGTCCCCAGAATGTTATCTGGGTCTCTGGATTAACAGTCCAGCAATAATACTAGGGCGTTGCCTACCAGAAAAAGTGAACACAAAGAAAACAAGCAGGAGCTTTAGTTCACCCCCATAATGCATGTTCAAATGCTGGAATCAGAATTTTACAGTACAGAAGGAGGACATCTGGCTTCCAAAAGACCAACCCAGGTAGTCACATTCACTAACGCTATCTCCATGAATCTCTAAATTCATCACTTACAAATATGTATTCAGCTCTGTTTTAAAATTAAGGACATGACTAATGTTGAGGTCAGGGATGAGTGTATGAATACTGTAGAGAATGTCAACATACTGAAAGAGGATGTTTTGGGAATCCTAAAATGCATTAAGACAGACAAGTCCCCAGGACCAGATGGGATCTACTCCAGATTGCTCAGAGAGGCAAGGGAGGAAATAGCTGGGGCATTGGCAGATACCTTCACATCCTCGTTGACCGCAGGTGAAGTTCCAGAGGACTGAAGATTAGCGCATTCCCTTGTTTAAGAAAGGATACAGGGATAATCTAGGAAACTATACGCCAGTGAGCTTGACAGCTGTGGTGGGGAAGGTCTTGGAGAAGATACTGAGGGACAAGATATATGCGCATTTGGAGGAAAATAGACTAGTTTGTGACAGGCAGCATGGTTTTGTCCGGGGAAGGTCATGTCTCACCAACCTGATTGAATTTTTTGAAGATGTAATGAGGATAATTGATGAGGGAAGGGCTGTGGATGTAGTTTATGTGGACTTTAGTAAGGCATTTGATAAAGTCCCACATGGTAGGTTGGTAGAAAAACTAAAATCACAAGGGATTCGGGGTGGCCTGGCTAGATGGATAGAAAACTGGCTTGGTTATAGAAGACAGAGGGTAGTGGTGGAAGGATGTTGCTCAGAATGGAGACCGGTAACTAGTGGTGTTCCACAGGGGTCAGTCTTAGGTCCTTTGTTGTTTGCAGTATATATAAATGATCTGGAGGAAAATGTGGGTGGTCTGATAAGCAAGTTTGCTGATGACATGAAGATTGGTGGAGTTGCAGATAGTGCCAACGATTGTGAAAGTATACAACAGGATATAGATAGATTAGCGACTTGGGCACAGAAATGGCAGATGGAGTTTAATCCAGACAAATATGAGTTGATGCATTTTGGAGGATCAAATTTAGGTGTGAATTATATTGTAAATGGCAGAACCCTTACGAACACTATATTCAGATGGATCTGGGCGTGCAGGTCCACAGTTCCCTGAAAGTGGCAACACAGGTAGCCAAGGCAATTAAGGAGACATTTGGCATGCTTGCCTTCATAGCCCGGGGCGTGGAGTACAAGAGTTGGCAAAACATGTTGCAACTATATGAAACCCTTGCTAGGCTGCATTTGGAATATTGTGTGTAGTTTTGGTGACCACACTACCAGAAGGATGTGGAAGCTTTGGAGAGAGTACAGAGAAAGTTCACTGGAATATTTCAGAGATAGTAGGAACTGCAGATGCTGGAGAATCTGAGATAACAAGGTGTAGAGCTGGATGAACAC
>NC_063334.1:46819437-46841528 GCF_021869965.1 Rhincodon typus
ACACCTTGTTATCTCACTGGAATGTTGCCTGGTCTCCAGAACATTGACTATGAGGAAAGGTTAAAAAAAACTAGGACTGTTTTCACTGGAAAGACGGCGGCTGAGAGGAGACCTGAAAGGAGTCCACAAAATTATGAGAGGCATTGATAGGGTGGATAGTCAGAGGATTTTTCCCAGGGTTGAAGTTTCAATTACTAGGGGGCACAGGTTCAAGGTCAGAGGGGGAGAGTTCAAGGGAGATGGATGAGGGAAGTTTTTCATGCAGAGAGTGGTAGCAGCCTGGAATGCAGTACCAGAAGAGATGGTGGAAGCAGGCACATTGAAGACATTTAAGAGGCACCCAGATGGGTACATGAATAGGGAGGGAATAGAGGGATATGGATAAAAAAAATGGCAGGTTTGTTTTTAGATTAATTAGGGCATGATGGTCAGCACATGCTTGGAGGGCTGAGGGGCCTGTTCCTGTGCTATACTTTTTCATTTGTTCATTTGTTCAAAAGCGCGCATGAAATCTTCCTCCATCACTGTCCCTGGCAGTGCAGTCTAAATCCTAACAACTCTCTGAGTAAAGAAATTACTCCTAATCTCACTCCTAGCTTTCTGGCTGACAATCTTGAAATTATGATCCATGGTTGTTGACATTACCAACTAAACATAACTGTCAAAATTGTTCTTAATTTTGAACTCCTCAATAAAGTCACATCTTAATGTTGGAGATAGCCAAAACCGCAGATGTTGGAGTTAGAGTCAATACAGTATGGAGCTGGAGAAATGCAGCAGGTCAGGCAGCATCAGAGGAGCAGGAGAGTTGGTGTTTTGGGCCTGGACCATTCATCTGGACTGGGGAAGGTTCCAGGCACGAAACGTTGACTCACCTCCTCTGATGCTGCCTGACCTGCTGTGTTCCTCTATCTCCACACTGTATTGACTCATATCTTAATCTTCTCTGTTCCAAGGAGAATAAGCCCAATCTCTGTAATATTTCCTTGAATCTAAAATCTTTTATTCTTGTAAATCTCTAGGGCTATAGCATCCTTCCTGAAATAAGGTGTCCAGAACTGAGCACAATACTCCAAATGTGATCTGACCAGTGATTTGTAGAGGTGTAGTATTACGTCCTTGCTTTTAGACTCTTTGTGCCTATTTATATACACAAAGATCCTATAAGCCTTCTTAACAACTGTTTAGCTTGCCTGGCCACCTTCAGACAATCATGATCGTGAACCCTGAGGTTCCTCTGCTCCTATATTTCCCCCAAAATTGTATCTTATAGTGTCTGTTGGTTTCTTCCACCAAAGTGCATAACCTTATATTTCTCTGTGTTGAAATTCATCTTCCAGGCGTCTGTCAATTTGGCCAACTTGTGAATGTCCCTCTGACATTGCTCAGCATCATCCTCACAATTTACTATTCTCCCTAGTTCAGTATCATCTGAAAACATAGATGCTTTGCCTCAACATCCATCTCCAAATGGTTGATATAAGTCAGAAAAAGCAAGGATCCCAATACCGATTCCGAAGGGAACACCACTTTTAACTCATTTCCAATCTGAGAAATGCCCGACCAAACCTGTCTTTTGTTTTGTGTCTTTTAGCCAACTTCCAATCTATGCTGCCAAAGACCTATCAATCCAAAACATTTTGAATTTACTAATCGACTGATGTGGCACTCTATCAAATGCTTTCTGAAAGTGCAAGTGTACAACATCCACAGTATTCATTGACTATGTCACCTCTCCTGAGAACTCAAAAGAAATTTTTCAGATTTGGCCTTGACAAAGTCATGTTGACTGTCTAGTATTAACTTATTTTTCTCTAAGCGTATATTTACCTTATCCCATACTATGGACTCCATCAGTTTTCCTACTATTGATGTCAAACTAACAGGTTTGTAGTTTCCTGGATTATCCTTTGCCTGTATCTTAAATGAATGAGTCAGATTTGCAATCCTCCAGCCCTCTGGGACTAATGCTATGTTCAGACAGGCCTGGAAAATTTCTGTCAACAGTGCTGGGATTTGCACCCTTACCTCTTTCAGCAATCTAGATGCATCCCATTTAGGCCTGGTGACTTCTCTGCCTGGAGTGCTGCCAGCCTTTTTAGTACCTGTTCTTTATTTATCACTGTACTGCTTAGTTGCTCAACACCCACATTCTCAATTTGGCCATTATCACCATCTTTGAATTTTATAAAGACAGATGCAAAATATTCGTTCAATACCTCTGCCATACCCTTTGCTTCAGTGAGCAGCTTACCCTGCTTGTTCCTTATGGGCCCCACTCTATCCTTCACTTATCTTTTACTATTAAGATGTTTGAAGACTATTTTACTATTTGTTTTCGTGCAGCCTGCTGTTTTTTCCTCATGCTTTCTCTTAGCCTTCCTTATTCCAGCCTTAGCCTCTCTCATGCATTTGAGGTACTCTTACTGATTTGTATTGCTATTATTTATTCTAGAATGCATCAAATGCCTCCTTTTTCCTAACTTATTTTCTCATCAATATCCTTAGTTATGTAGGGTACTCCAGTTTTGGATACCCCATTTTTTTTCTAATGGGTATGTACCTCACTTACACCCTATTCATCTCTCTTTTGAAATTCTCCCAATTTTCATCCACTGTTTTATCCACCAAAGTATATTTCCAATCCACATGCTTCAGTTCAACTTTTAGACCTCAAAAATTAACCCCTTCCCCTTACCCCTGGGTTTCAATCAGTGACTCTTTATCCTTTTCCAACTGAATATCAAACCTTATGTTATGGTCACTATTTCCCAAATGTTCCCTTATTCTGATGTTCTCCACTTGTCTTGCCTCATTTCCTAGGACCAGATCTGGTACAGCTCTCTTCCTGGTAGGACTGGAAATATACTGTTCCAAAAATTTCTTCTGCACACATTGCAGGAATTTCTCCCATCTGTTCCTACTACTCTACCTTTTTCCCAGGCCACCCTAGGGTAATTGAAATCACCAACTGTTACAAACCTACTTGTCCTGAAGATTTCCAGAATCAGCCTAGAAATGCTCTCTTCTACTTCCTCCCCACTATTTGAGGAGTCTTCCTTTTGTTTCTGTCATATTTTCCTAGAGCAGTTTCTGTTTCCTGTTCCCTGATTTTGTTCACTGTACTGTACATTGTCCAAAACAGTTTTGTTATTATAGATACACCGTAAACCTGCCCTTACCTCTTTCTTGCCTGATGGAAGGTGACCATTTCTTTGTTTACTGTCGACACTCAAGCCTTCCCTCACTTTTCCTTGTTCCCTTTATGCTTCTTTCTCATAAGTTTGATACTATTTTTAACATTTCTAATCAACTACGAATGAAAAAATGTCACTTGGAAATTTTATTTTTCATTGGGTTTTTTAATGTCAGGTTAGAAGGTTGTTCACAATATAAAACTATGAAAGAGTAACTAAAAATTAATGAGAAAATAAAATTTAGAACATGAAAAAAGCTGGCTGGAAACGTAAAAGCATAAAATGAACGTTTCTCTGTATAGAGTTTAAAAAGTGAGTATTCTTCTGATAGAAAGTGAGCCTGTTCAATTGATAATGGAAATTACAAAAACAAATTGATCAGGTAGTTTGCATCAGCCTTCACTATGGAAAGTGCAAGCAACATCCCAGAAGCAGCAATAAATCATGAAACGGAAGGAAGGGGAGGAGCTTAGGAAAACCACAATCACCAGAGAAGTGGTACTGATTCTGATAAGTGCCAGGACTTGATGATCTGAAGATCTTAAAAGAAGTGGCTGTTGAGGTAGTTGATGCATTATTTTCAATTTTCTGAAATTCTGATGTTATCATTTATTAATAATTGAATGATTTATTATCACTTGCATTTTACAGTGAATAATACAGTAAAATACAGTGAAAAGCTTCAACTGTCGCCACAGTCCAGGGCCATTTTGAATCGTTTAGAAAAAAAAAGACATAACTGAAAGAGATAGTAAGAACTGCCGATGCTGGAGTCAGAGACAACGCAGTGTGGAGCTGGAGGAACACACCAGGCCAGGCAGCATCAGAAGAGCAGGAAAGTTGACGTTTCAGGTTGGGACCCTTCCATGACCCCTGTGCCTTCACTGCTACTACATTGCCTCGCCTGACCCGCCAACGGAGGAGTCGCCACTGTTTGGGTGTTACCTCTTCACTGCTGATGCCGGGGGAATTAAAATACAAAAGTAGAAAAGTTATATTTCAGTTATACAGGGGATCGGTAAGACTATATTTAGAGTACTGTACACTGTATTGATCCTTATTTAAGGAAATATGTAAATATGTTGGAACAGTTCAGAGAGTGTTTACTATGTCTAATACTTGGAATGGGAGGGAAGAAAGATAGGACAAGCTGGCTTGTATCCACTGAAGTTTAGAAGGCTGAGAGATGGGTTTATGGAAACATTTAAAATATTGTGGGGTCTTGACATGGTAATTAAGGAGTGTAGCGGAATGGAAGGACCTTGGAGCTCAGGTGCTTTGTCCTTTGGAAGTTGTGTCACAGGTAGACAGGGCAGTGAAGAAGGCTTTTGGCACACTGGCCTTCATCAATCAGGGCACTGAGTATGGAAGTTGGGAAGTTATGTTGCAGTTGTACAGGACGTTGGAGTATTGTGTTCAGTTTTGGTCACTTTGCCATAGGAAGGATGTTATTAAACTGGAAAGAGTGCAGAAGAAATTTGCAAGGATGTATCAGGACTCAAGAGACTGCGTTATAGGGAGATAAGCTAGGACTTTTTTTCTTTAAGAGTGTAGAAGACTGAGGGGGAGGATTTTATAGAAGTGTGTAAGATCATTAGAGGCATGGATAGGGTGAATGCACTCAGTCTTTTTCCCAGGGTTGGGGAATCTGCGACTAGAGGCCATCAGTTTAAGGTAAGAGGGGAAAGAATACATTGGAACCTGAGGGGTAACTTTTTGACACGGAGGATAGTACACATATGGAATGAGTTGCCAGTGGAAGTGGTTGAGGTAGGTACATCAACAATGTTTAAAAGGTATTTGGATGAATAAATGGATAGGAAAGGCTTAGAAGGATATGGGCCAAGTGCAGGCAAATGGGGTTAGCATGGATGGACATTTTGGTTGGCATGGACCAGTTTGCGCCAAAGGGCCTGTCTCCGTGTCCAATGACTCTGACTAATTTCCAGTTGTCCCACATGTCCCTCATTCAATTATTTGAATTCTCCATTGTAATTGCTCCCTTTTTCTCCCACTTTCCCAAATAAGCAACATTTGTGCTGTCGACAGAAATCATTCCTAACTCATTGAAAATTAAGTGCAAACAGAGTAGGCAAATTGTCCCTAAAACACAGTTCATACCTTTGTTATGATCCCTGATGAAGTTGTTAGATTATGTTACAAAATGATTGGAACGCATAACTTTTTGTTTAATGTAGATGATGTTTGGTATCCTAGGTATTTACTAAGAGAATAAAAGCAATTCTATAGTTTTGAGCAAAATAAACTTTAATACACAAACTTAGAAAAGCAGAACAATCTACAAAATACTCTAACATCCAGTATACACATGAAATAACTGTGGGCTATGTGACAAACTGTAGTTAAACACCCTATGGAGCACATCAAATATCAGAGGCAGTCAATACAGGTCCCATGAATTGAACCAGATTGAGTCTCCTCTTAAAACACTACAGCAGGGTCCCACCCCTGTTCCTCGACAAAATTGAATGTAGCAACCATTCTACAGTTTGTGCTTTGCAAATTCCAGTCTTCCCGAGTTACAAGCTTGCACAACACACATGGACACAGAAAAATGGATTTTGAAACACCTTCCATGGTATATCAAATGATGGAAGATTCCATATACCTGTTGCTGTTCCCCACAGGTGATACATGGAACCAGACTTGCTGCCACATCTGTCAGTATATTTGAGATGTAAGAGGCTGGAACGGTCCCATCACGTACTTACTTTTACAGTTGCCACTGTATGGTTCCAACAATCGTTTGAAAATGAAAACGTTCCATGTATTAACTGATTAAATTTAAGTAACTCTCTTTTACTATTCAGATTTGTTTCACTGTTGTAGTTGCAACATAGTACCAGAAACTCTCCAAACGTCAGCTATTGATTTTCATTTCTGAGAAGGTTATTGTATATAGATTGAATAAAGATCTTACTCTTAATATTAAGGCTATATACTATACTGCATCAAACGTTAGTCATTTTGATTTAAAAATGAAACAGTATTTGTCAGTATATTAGTCTTATTTGTAAAATGAAGTACCAGCTTCATGCTCCACATCCTGCAAGGATTCCATCCCATTTTCCCAGTTCCTTTGCCTACGTTGCACCTGTTTGGATGATGCCACCTTCCAAAACAGCGCTGCTGAGATGGCTTCCTTCTTCCATAACTGTGGTTTTCTGCCTACTGTAGTTGACGGGGCCTTCAACCACATCCGACCCATCACCCATGCTTCCGCCCTTGTCCCTTCCCATCACTCATAACAGCATGATCCTTGTCCTCACTTTTCATCCCACCAGCCTTCATATTCAAAGGCTGATTCTCCACCATTTCAGACAACTCCAGCAGAACACCACCACAAAACAGATCTTCCCCTCATTCCCACTGCCTGCATTTCGCAGGGATCATACCCTATGGGAGAGCCTAGTCCATTCACCAACCATCAACACCACCCCCTCTTCCCACGGCACCTTCCTACGTAACCGCAGAGGGTGCAATACCTGTCCCTTCTCCTCCTTGCTCACCATCCAAGGGCTTAAACAGTCTTTCCAGCTGAAGCAGTATTTCACCTGTACCTCATCCAATTTTGTGTATTATATTGCTGCACCTAATGTGGCCTACTCTACATTGGAGAAACCAAACGCAGACTGGTTGACCACTTTGCAGAACACCTCTGGTCTGTGCGCAAACATGATCCCGACCTTCCCATAGCTGATCATTTAACACTGCGTCCTACTCGCATGCCCACGTGTCTGTACTTGGCATGCTGCAGTGCTCCAGTGAATCACAGCGCAAACTGGAAGAACAGCATCTCATCTTCAGACTAGGCAATTTACAGCCTTCTGGATTTGATATTGGGTTCAACACCTTCAAACTATGAACTATCTCCCACTCCTTTCCTTTCTTTTAGATTCATAGATTCATTGAAAATCTATGTTGTTACATTCTCTGTCACAATGTCCTATCTCTCCTCCCCCCACCCCGTTGGGACTGACTTTTCTTTCAAGTTTGGCAGTTAGTCACACCATTGTTCTGCCATTCTCACATTCCAATCACTTAATCTGAACAATCAACATCTTTTCTCCCCCAGTACTACACGCTGCCGCCTGCACACTTCACTTCAGCTCTGATGTAAAGTCATCTAGCCTTGAAACATTAGCTTGCTCTCCCTCCATGGATGCTGCCAGACCCGTTGTAATCTCCAGCATTTGTTGTTTTCAGTACAGATTCCAACATCTGCAGTAATTTGCCTCTATCATCTTAAATAAATTGGACAATTTAAAGGGTTGACCATTGAGTTAATCTAACACAGGCTATGGCTGTTGTTTCTCGAGCCTCAAATGAAGGATAAGAAAGGTCTTTGTAACAAACATGACTTTGTGGCATTGCACAAATCATTACTTTGTAATTGGCAGGCAGAATGCCTGGATCAGCTGCAAAAGGCTCTGTGCATTGCTCAGAAAACAATGTGGCAAACTGTCCAGCGATGTCCTCTACAGAAAAAAGCAGGACAAATCCAATCTGGTCAATTACAGTCCCATCAGTTAACTGTGCAACATCGGTAAGGTGATAGAAGGTGTCATCATCTGCTCACTGGTGCCCAGTTTGTGCCATGTAGCTCCTAACCATATTATATTCTTTGTTCAAACATTGACAAAAAAGTTGAATTCCAGAGTTGAGGTGGGAGTAATAGCCCTTAACAACAAGGCCACATTTGACCAAGTGTGACATCAAGAAGCACTAGCAAAACTAGAATCAATGGGAATTAGGGGCCAGACTGTCCACTGTTGGAGTCATACCTGGTCCATGGAAAGCTGGCGCATAGGAAAGTCGTTGTGGTTGGCTGGACGCCAGTCATCTCAGCTGCAGGAGTTCCTCAGATGAGTGTCCCAGGCTCAACCTGTGACCTTCCCACATCATAAGGTCAGAAGTGTTTATTGATGATTGCACAATGTCTGGTACCATTTGTAACTCCTTAGATATTGAAGCAGGTCACATTCAAATATATCAAGATCTGCATAATATCCAGGTTTGGGCTGACAAGTGGCAAGTAACATTCACACCAAATGCCAAACAATCACCATCTCTAATAAGAGACAATCTAGCCAATGTTGACATTCAGTGTTGCCATCACTGAATGCCCCAATGTCAAAATCCTGGGCATTACCATTGACCATAAACTCAACTGTATTTATAAATATAGTGGCTACAAGAGTAGGTTAGAAGCTAGGATTACTGTGACGAATAACCACCTGAATTCTTAAAGCCAGCCCAGCATCTACAAGGCACAATCAAGAGTGTGATGGAATACTCCCCGCTTGCCTGGAGCTCCAACAACACTCAAGAAGCTTGACACCATCCAAAAGACAAAGCTGTTTGATTGGCAGCACATCCACAAGCATTCACTTCCTCCATCACTGACGCTTAGTAGGAGCAGTGCGTACTATCTACAAGATGCACTGCAGAAATTCACCAAAGATCCTTAGACTGCACCTTCAAACCCACACCCACTTCCACCAAAAATAACAAGAAAATCAAATACATAGGTGACCACCACCTGCGAGTTCTCTTCCAAACCACTCTCTGTCCTGACTTAAAAATATATCACCATTCCTTCACTGTCACAGGGTCAAAATCCTCCCAAATGGCATTGAGGGCCTACAGCCCGTGGACTGCAGCGGTTCAAGGAGGCAGATCACCACCACATTCTCAAGGGCACCTAGGGACAGGCAATAAATGCTGGACAGCCAGAGATGCACATGCCCCACAAGTGAATAAATGTGGAAAATAAGCCTAATTGTAGGCTACCATTATTGAAATTCATTTGGACATCTCCAACAGACAGGGCAGAATAACAAATTGCTTGGCTGATGCAATATTTTACAAAAGGTTTGCTCTATGCCTGGATTAATTTCCACAAAATAATATGATTTGTTTACCAGGAGGACTTGTAGTACAAAGGCGCCTCTGGGTACAAATCCCACCTGTGGATTTCATGGCCATGATGATCAAGCTGTAGCTCCTTCTGAAACACCTATGGCAGATAGTATGAGTGGGAGAGTTTCCTGGTCACTTGGAATCATGTAGTAACTGTAGTGCAACAGCCTCCTCATGTTAAAATACTCCACATGCAGGTTCTTCCCATGAGTAAGTCACACTCGTTCAAAGAATGTACCTGCAAACATAACCTGTTTATTTAAACTTTCAAATTTACCACTGCTGGCAATCACACTACCAGCTGAAATGTCAAATTTATAAAAATATTTGGAAAATCTGGTTTTTAGTAGAAAACTCAGGCCACACAGATATTTTAAACAGCATTTTCCTAAATTGTGAGGTGTATGAGCATTTCCAGTTCCCTATTGGTAGATTTAGGGTCCCTAGTAATTCCTAATTTTGATTTTTAAAGTCATCTTCTCAAACTGGGCTACTTCTCTAGGGGTGTTTGTAACCTTGTCAAATAGCTCTTCTTTAGAATGACCTGGAAAATACCAGTGAGCCCTTCTATTCAATTGTGAGTGGTAACCAAAGATGAACTTGATCTGTCTCTATGTCTGTACACACTTGCTGCATGGACAATGGATTACAATTCAGGACAAGAGCTCAGGCCAATTATTTTCCTTTGTTCCTCTACCTGTGCCCAGAAAAACTAAAAGTAGTTGCAGCATCCTCATCAACAACATCCAAATGTGATGAGTAAAGTTTTAAATCGAAATTGTGAACTTTTTAATTTGTAACAAGTGTTTGGAGCCCTTTACTTATATGTTTCAATGTTAATCTTAGAGATGACGTCAAACAAGAACATCAGAGAAAGGATTAATTTTATGAAACAGAAATACTGTGTATCTCTTGAGGAAAGGGATGTGCCAAATCACCAAGACATTTCAACTTGGCCTAGTTTTTTTAAATTTTATTTATTCACTTGTGGGACACGGGTATTGCCCATCTCTAGAGATGATATCAAAACAGGAACATCAGAGAAAGGATTAATTTTATGAAACAGAAAGACTGCACATCACTGAAGGAGGAAAGGGATGTGCCAAATCACCAAGACATTGTTAACTTGGCCTAATTTTTGGTTTTATTTGTTCACTTGCGGGACCTGGGTATTGCCCATTTCTATTTACATTTGAGAAGGTGGTGGTGAGCTACCTTCCTGAACTGTGCAGTCACTGTGCTGTAAGTGGACCCACAATGCCATGAGGGTAATTCCAGGAATGGCGATATATTTCAAAGTCAGGATAGTGAATGGCTTGGAGGGAAACTTGTAGAGTATACTCTGTAGCCTCAAATAATGCTGATCTTGTAATGTTGATCTTGCCTAGCGCACAGCCTATGCAATGTAACCTGTATGCCTCTGTCTAAGTCTTTTTGATCTCTACATCCCTGCTTACTGTGATCTGCCTGTACTGCTCAAAAACAAAGCTTTTCACTCTACTTCAATACACGTGACCATCAATCCTATCTCCTATCTCCTCCCTACCTCCCCACCTACACTCACCTTTACTGGCTCCATCCCCGCCTCTTTGACCTGTCTGTCTCCTCTTCACCTATCTTCTCCTCTATCCATCTTCTATCTGCCTCCCCCTCTCTCCCTATTTATTTCAGAACTCCCTACCTCTCCCCCATTTCTGAAGAAAGGTCTAGGCCCGAAACGTCAGCCTTCCTGCTCCTCTGATGCTGCTTGGCCTGCTGTGCGCATCCAGCTCTACACCTTTTTATCTCAGATTCTCCAGCATCTGCAGTTCCTACTATCTCTAATCCATCAATGTAGTTGATTCCCTTGTCCTTCTAGGTGAAAGTGGTTGCAGGTGAAAGCTACTGTCTAAGGTTCTCTGGAGAATTTCTGCAGTGCGTCTTATTGATAGTACACATTGCTGCTAATGAGCGTCAGTGATGGTGGGAGTGGATGCTTGTGGATGTGGTGCCAATTAAACCGCTTTGTCTCAGATGGTGTCAAGCTTCTTGAGTGTGGAAAACTCTCTTGGTTACGATAAGTGTATCATATTTACACTGTGTCTAAATATTTTAAAAAGAAAAATACCTAGCATTGATATAAAATATTTCACATCCTTGGGACATTGCAAAAACATCAAAGGAATTAATTATTTTTGAAATGTTTTTGGCTGCAGTGCGTGTTTACATACCTACCTGTTCACGGCAAGGTTCCTAAATCCAATGAGACAAATTACTACTATGCTTGATTTGGTAGTATTGGTTGAGGGAAAGTTGTTAGTAAGAACTAACTTAAGGACCAGGATAACTCCACTGTTCTTTGAATGGAATTATTGGACCATGCAATTGTTTGTGTCTATCTGAATAGATTGGCAGGATCTTAGGTAAAATTTAATCAGACCTATCTGCTGTATGTGCTCACATCCTGCACTAGGGCTTGAAACACTGATCTGAACTGATGACTGCATATAAAGCTGGAATGCTTGTAAAAATGAATGGAATCAGACAGAATCAGAAATATTTGCTGCTATGGTATGATTGATAAATATCCTGTCAATTTTCACCAATGCAAATTTTCGCTTTTCAAAGCTGGCACTTCTGGAGTCAGCTTTTCCAATTCAGCTTAGTTGTCTGAATAGGATAGTCCATTATCCTTGATCTAAATGGCAGGAACACATACACACACGTGCATACATTTAAGTTGTTTATTATCATTGATCTAAATGGCAGGAACATGCATATCTATATTTTATTATCCTGTTTTATTATGAAGGTTGAAGGATTTTTCTACCTAATGAAGTCTAGTTTGAACCACTTTCTCTTTTGGCTTCATGTCTTTAAGCTTTTGAAAGAATTGAACCATCAGACAGTGATATCACTGACACTATGAAATATTTTATACTTGACCTGCATGAATGGAAACATTTAAGCTGATGTACAGTTCTGGCAATAATATCTATTGTTAGTACTGGTTGCCTTTCTGTGTTTGAGGTTCTTATTTGATCTGTTAATATTTTAGTGAAATAATGTGAAAGGTTAATGTACCTTCTTTATCTCTTTCATAAATACTTGCAGATAAAGCAGCAAAATTTTCTTATTGTAGTTTGTGCATAAAAAAAGTCATCTGGGTTGTATATATGAAAGCCTGTTGTTGTGTAGCATGATTTTGTCCAGTCTTGCTCATGCCATTTCAAACTCATGCATATGCTGATTAAGTGTAAGTGTCGCCCTGTAAGGTTGAATTTTGGGATGCAAGATGTTCCGGGTTTCTCAGAATACTTGGAGAATGAATCAATTGAATAGTCTGAGATTAAATTTACTGATACATTGCTGCCAGATAGTTTCTGAAAAGAAACTAAAATTGTCATGTTCCAGTAGTTGGAACAATGCAATTAAAGATATATATTAACATAAAATCTGCCTTTTCTACATCAAATAAAGGATGCTCCTTAAGAACTTATGAAGTTCAAGTGGACTCAGCTTTAGATTGAACATTTTCAAACATTATGTAATTTGCAGTATAATTTAGCATTTATAGCACAGAAACAGGCCATTAAACCTAACAGATTAATGCTGATGTTAATGCTGCCCATTAATTTACAGTGTTCTAATTTTGCAATGTACAATGTCTTCTCGAAAACTTTAAATATACAATGTTTTCTGGAATAGCTGAATTTGTATATTCAACTTGTTAAGTATAAGTTCTGTTCCAGAATGGTGGTTTGTTCTCTGGATGCAACCAGAATGTTTTTGTAATTGTAATACGAACAAATTTTGTGATCCGAAAGAGCGATGAAGGGCGTACTGACTACTGGTGTCCACCTCTCACCACCATTCCACTACCCATCCCCCACCCCCACTTTATCTGCAGCTCCCCCTACCCCACATCCACTCCTGAAGAAGGGTAATGCCCGAAATGTTGACCTCTCCTCCTCCAGATGCTGCCTGGCTTGCTGTGTTTTTCCAGCCTTCTGTTTGTCTACCTTAGATTTCAGCATCTGCGTTTTTTTTTGTCTCTGTAGCAATGAAGGAACTGAGTTAACTGGGACAGTTTGTTTCTAATTTAGTTAGAAGGTTAAAAGGTTAGAAGGCGACGTATTAAATGAGCACTTTGGGTCAGAGAAGGACTTGGTGGATGATGAGTCTGGGGAAGAGTGTATAGATAGTTTGGGTCATGTTGAGATCAAAAGGGAGGAGGTATTAGACGTCTTGAAAAACATTAAGGTAGCCAAGTCCCCAGGGCCTGATGAGATATCCCCAGAATACTGAGAGAGGCAAGGGAGGAAATTGCTGGGGTCTTGAGGGAAATCTTTGTATCTTTACTGGCTACAGGGGAGGTCCCAGAGGATTGGAGAATAGCCAGTGTTGTTCCTTCATTTAAGAAAGGTGGCAAGGATAATCCAGCTAATTACAGGCCAGTGAGCCTTATGTAGGTAGGGAAAATATTGGAGAGGATTCTTCGAGACAGGATTTACTCCCACCTGGAAATTAATGGGCGTATCAGCGAGAGGCAACATGGTTTTGTGAAGGGAAGGTCATGTCTCACTAACTTGTTTTGAGTTTTTTGAGGAAGTGACGAAGATGATTGATAAGGGTAAGGCAGTGGATGTTGTCGACATGGACTTCAGTAAGGCCTTTGACAAGGTCCCTCATGGTAGGCTGATAGAGAAGGTAAAGTTGCACCGGGTCAGAGGTGAGCTTGCAAGATGGATAAAAAAAACTGGCTCAGTCATAGAAGACAGAGGGTAGCAGTGGAAGGGTGCATTTCTGAATGGAGGGCTGTGACTAGTGGTGTTCTTCAGGGATCAGTGTTGGGACCTTTGCTATTTGTAATATATATAAATGATTTGGAAGAAAATGTAACTGGTCTGTTTAGTAAGTTTGCTGATGACACAAACATTGGTGGAATTGTGGATAGCGATGAGGACCATCAAAGGATACAGCAGGATATAGACTGGTTGCTGACTTGGGCAGAGAGGTGGCAGGTGGAGTTTAATCCAGAAAAATGTGAGGTAATGCATTTTGGAAGGTCTAATGCAGATGGAAAATATACAGTAAATGGCAGAACCCTTAAGAGTACTGATAGGCAGAGGGATCTGGGTGTACAGGTACATAGGTCAACAAGGTAGTCAACAAGGCATATGGCATACTTGACTTCATCGGCCGGGGCGTTGAGTTTAAAAATTGACAGGTAATGTTGCAGCTTTGTAGAACCTTAGTTAGGCCGCATTTGGAATATTGTGTTCGATTCTGGTTGCCACACTACCAGAAGGATGTGGTGGCTTTGGAGAGGGTACAGCAAAGATTTCCCAGGATGTTGCCTGGTATGTAGAGCATTAGCAATGAGGAGAGATTGGAGAATGGGGTTGTTCTCACTGGAACGATCGGGGTTGAGGAGGGACCTGATAGACATCTACAAGATTATGAAGGGCATGGACAGATTGGACAATCAGAAGCTTTTTCCCAGGGTGGAAGAGTTAGTTATTGGGGCCATGGGTTTAAGGTGCGAGGAGCAAGGTTTAAGGGTGATGTACGAGGCAGTTTTCTACACATAGGTTGGTGGGTGCCTGGAACTTGTTGCCAGGGGAGGTAGTGCAAGCAGATACTATAGTGACTTTTAAAGGGCATCTTGATAAATATATGAATAGGATGGGAATAGAAGGATACGGTCCCTGGAAGGGTAGGGGGTTTTAGTTGTGATGGGCAACATGGTGTAGGCTTGGAGGGCCAAAGCACCTGTTCCTGTACTGTAATTTTCTGTGTTCTTTGTTGTTGCGTAAATAAGTAATGAGTTTGTTGTGTGATTTAGAAACATAGAAGACATCACCAGGAGGAGGCCATTCAGCTTTTCAAGTCTGCTCCACCATTATTCACGATCATAGTTGATCATCCAACTCAATAGCCTAATTCTGCTTTCTCCCCATAACGTTTGATCCCATTCACCCCAAGTGCTATATCTAGTCACCTCTTGAATACATTCAGTGCTTTGGCATCAATAACCTCCTGTGGTAATGAATTCCACAGGCTCACCACTCTTTGGCTGAAGAAATGTCTCCTCATCTCTGTCCTAAATCTTCTACCTCAGCTCCTCATACTGGAACATCCTCCCTGCATCTACCCTGTCCAGTCCTGTTAGAATTTTATAAGTCTCTATGGGATCCACCCTCATTCGTCTGAACTCTAGCGAAAACAATCCCAACCTAGTCAATCTCTCCTCATACGTCAGACCTGCCATCCCTGATATCAGCCTGGTAAACCTTCGCTGCACTCCCTCGCAAGCAAGAGCATCCTTCCTCAGAAAAGGAGACCAAAACTGCACACAATATTTCAGGTGTGGTCTCACCATGGGCCTGTACAACTGCAACAACATATCCCTGCTTCTGTACTCAAAACCTCTCGCAATGAAGGCCAATATGTCATTTGCCATCTTTATCACCTGTTGCACCTTCATGCTTACCTTCAGCAGCTGGAGCACAAGTATGCCCAGGTCCCGCTGCACACTCCCTCTCAAAATTTACAGCCATTCTGATAGTAATCTGCCTTCTTGTTTTTGCTTCTGAAGTGAATAACCTCAAATTTATCCAAATTATACTGCATCTGCCATTGATTTGCCTACTCACCCAACCTGTCGAGATCATGCTGAAGGATCTTTCATCCTCATCACAGTTCACCCTCCCACCCAACTTGGTATTATCTGCAAACTTGGAGATGTTACATTTTGTTCCTTCATCCAAATCATTTATTATTTTATACTTCTACTTTTAATACTTCAGAATGCTTGAGGCTCTTGAGACCAGGGTCATACTTCAGGCTCGGAATGTCTTCAGGTTGGCTTTATTTTCTCACTGCTGATAAGAGATGTAAGAGAAAATGAGTATGGTCTTGTGTTCATGGAATATATTTCACATCTGTCTTTCACATAATATATTGCTTTTCCCAGGTAGAATTAATAGATTCTTTTGGCATATTCAAAAGAGAACAGCTGAGTTCTTAACCAGTGTCTTAGCGATTAACACAATCAATGCAAAGTACCTTTTTGTCTTCAGATTGTTTGTGGGTGCTTGTTCTGTGCAAACTGGCTGCTGCATTATTTCATGTTTAGTCACTATTTGAATGTTAAGAAGAAAATCTTTGTTGAGTAAAATGCAGTTTCGGGACATTCTAATATTCTAATGAAAAATGAAAGATTGTTTGTTTAACCTACTCATCCAAACAAAGGCAATGTGCCTCGTGTACAACCCCCTCCCCACACGTCAACAATTTGTATTTATATAGCATTTTCAACATATTGTACAATTTCATAAGGTTCATCACAGGAGCACTACAAAAACAAACTTTGACTCTGAGCCACATAAGTTACCAAAAGTTTGATCAAAGAGAAGTTTTAAAGGACATTTTAAACTCTGGTGCTTAATTGGGAGCCAGTATTGTTTGGTGAGTACATAGGTGAACTGGAACTGGTGCAACCTAGACCATGAGCAGCAGAGATACATCTACAAAAGTGTGTTGTTAAGAAAGCCTTACCAGCTTAGTTGGCAATACACTTCTCATTCTTGAACAAAGTCATTCAGATTAGGAAATTAAGAAAGAAAGTCTTACATTTATATTGCACCTTTGACAATCACAGGACATCCCAAAGTGCTTTAAGGCTGGTAGAAACATGGAAACAAGACACAGAGGGGATCATTCGGTTCATTATGATCACGTGGCAATGAAATAAGTTTGAAATGGAGTCACTGTTATTATGAGACAACAGGAACTGCAGATGCTGAAGTCAGAGTCAATACAGTGTGGAGCTGGAGGAACACAGGTCACGCAGCATCAGAAGAGTAGGAGAATCGACATTTTGGGCCTAGACCCTTCATCAGGACTGGGAAAGGGGAAGGGAGCTGCGAAGTAAATAGAGGAAAGAGGGATGGGGCTGGGGGAAGATAAGTGGGATGGCGATAGGTGGATGCAGGTAGGTGTAGTGGGGATTGGTCAGTGGGAAGGGTGGGGCGGATAGGCAGGGAAGAAGATGGACCGTTGTGTCATGTCTAGGAGGCGGGGTGAGAGCTGGATCTCTGAGAGTAATGGGGGTGTATGGGACCAAGTTAGAGACAAATATAAAAGAGAAATGAAAACTGTTTTATAAACATGTAATGTGAAAGGTTTGTGAGAAAATGGTGGAATCAAGTTAGGGGCCAAAAAGTTCTTGTTGTGGAATCACAGGATATGGTTAACGTTTTAATAGAAGAGAGTGCTGCCAGTGTCAAGGTAAAGCAAGAGGTCGCAAAGAAATTGGATAAGATAAAAATATATAAATATTAGTTTAAATAATTATACATCTATAATTTATTAAAATAATTAAAAGCTTGTTAAGTGCGCAAATTACAAAAATCTCCTGATTTGAATGGGCTCTATCCTCGGTTGATGAGGAAAGTACGGGAGTCGCTGAGGGAGGTGTGGACGTTGCTGAAGCCCTGACCATATTGTTCCAAATTTGTTATTTGCTGCATTAAGATATAGGCAAAATTTTATGCGTCCCCACAACCCAGGAAGGTGGGAGGGGCATAGAATCAAGTGAGATGCTGAAGGTGGGGGAACTGCTGTAGTCAGTAATTCAACTAATGAAGATCTCACAAATGTGCCAGGAAAGAGTGAATTATAAGGGGCAGCACGGTCGCTCAGTGGTTAGCACTGCTGCCTCATAGCACCAGGGACCTGGGTTTGGTTCCAGCCTCTTGCGACTGTCTGTGTGGAGTTTGCACATTCTCCCCGTGTCTGCGTGGATTTCCTCCGGGTGCTCTGGTTTCCTCCCACAGTCCGAAGATGTGCAGGGTAGGTGGATTGGCCATGCTAAATTGCCCATAGTGCCCAGGGATGTTTAGGTTAGGTGGGTTAGACATGGGAAATCAGGGGTAGGGGAATGTGTCTGGGTAGGATGCTCTTCAGAGGGGCAGTGTGGACTTGTCGGGCCAAATGGCCTGTTTCCACACTGTAGGGATTCTGCGATTCATAATTACATTAAAAAGTTTTAATTACTGCCAATAAAGCCTCCCTGTCACTGGATGTTTATTTGGTACAAGTGCAGTCTGATTCCTTTAAATGTTTGTTTGGAGACTTTTCATTTCAAAATTTAAGCTAAGATACTGCATAAGGGAATGATTTTACAAGCTGTGAAAACCAATCAGCGTAAGCTTCAGAAAAAAGAAAGACATCTTTGGGCAGCTTATTGACTTTAATCAATATAATTGGACATTTATTGGATTTTGCTTATTGGGGCATAGGGATCATCTTTTACTCATGGTTGGAGAAGAAAACTGATGCAGTCTTCCTATAGCATTATAGCACTGAGCATGCTTACTCTGTAGAGATGAGCCTTTAATGATATAGAAACAATTGACAAAAATAGGTGCTTCTGAAGCCGGTACCATTCATCTTGTTTATACTGAGACCTGAAGCTATTAATAAGAAGTTTTCAGTCAGTATTGTTCACATTTGCATGAAGCCAAACAGCATTGAAATATATTTCTGTTTTTCCAGTTGCGGTGTACCAATGAGGTATTTTTCTTTTCTCTGAAATATTTGCATTTTCTTCAGTTACTGGATAATAACATTGAATTCTTAAGAATTTGCTTAAGGTCCACTTATTATAAATTATCAGGCACACTACATTATTGCTGCTCCATGATTTGCTTGAACAAATTCAGCAGCATTCAGTAGTGAATTAGAAGGAAACAAACAAGGAAACAAAAAGTTATCTGCTTGTTCGACAGCTTGCATTTGTGAACTAGATTAAGTGATCCAGCAAAAGCAAACACCCATAACAAATGTCTATGTTGTGAGTGACGCAAGATGTGCTTTGACACCTCAACTGTGCATAAATCTGTACTGTCAATGTTTTGGAGGTAAGATACTGCAGTAAGGTTTCCTTGCAGTGACACTGAACAATATTCTGAATTTTGGTTAAGTCTGACCATATTAGAATTTATTCAGAGCATTGATGATAAATGTTATAATTTCTGCATAAAATCTACCCTTCCTCATCTCTTCTAATGGCATTTACTCCCTTGTTGAAGCTGAGGTTCCACCAATTCAGTTAAGTCCTCATTACTTGCCCAAGAAGTTATTATTATAACATTCCCTATTTTCAGGATATTCTAGCATGAGGTGAACTCAGTGTGGAAACAAGCTAGCTCCACAATTTACTCAATGTCCACTCACAGAAATTTATACAAGCAGATAAAACACACAAATGTGGCAGGGGGTGTTGTGGGGAACCTTATATTACAGTTGCTGAGCTCAGTGACAGGCTTTTGAATGCCCAAATCTCTTAACAATGCATTATAATGGTCCAGTTGCTATATCTTCACTCCATACATCTGCAACCATATATGTTCATGCCTGTTACTCTTGGTTTACATTGACCATAAAATCAACTCCTTACATCGCTGCAAGACAGACCTATATACCACAGGTCAGAACTACCCAAAAATCTAATTTATCTTTTATGACTCCAATTTACCACTGAAGAATTTTGAGGGTGTGAGCTGATTTATTCAACCTGCAGAAAAGGCTTGCTTCCAATGTTTCTTGTAACCACTGCCTTTTATCATACGGCCCCTACAGTGTGGAAACAGGCCATTTAGCCCAACAAGTCCACACTGCCCCTCTGAAGAGCATCCCACTCAGACTCATTCCCCTACCCCTGCATTTCCCCATGTCTAACCCACCTAATCTAAACATCCCTGGGCACTATAGCATAGCCAATCCACCTGGCCTGCACATCTTTGGATTGTGGGAGGAAACCAGAGCACCTGGAGGAAACCCAGGCAGACATGGGGAGAACATGCAAACTCCACACAGACAGGTGCCTGAGCCTGGAATTGAACGCAGGTTGCTGGTACTGTGAAGCACCAGTGCTAACCACTGAGCCACCATGCCACCCCTTTTAATCAGGATGTAGACTTCTCAATATAACCACTATTTGTAGTTCTCCAGCAAGGTGACTGGTAAAGGTTTAAGAGGGAGACCATTGACAGCAACTAATTTCTTCCATGAAATGCAGGATTCTGATGTCAATTGTGATGCTTCTAGCACTAGCTCAAGTTAATATGTGTATTCACTCTTTTTTAGTTTTTTTCGCATTTTTGATTTTCATGTTTCATCTTGCTCTGTTAGTGAACCTGGACTCCAATATGGCCCAATTGACAGATGGCTGCAGCAGTTAAACAATCAGCTGGAGGCCATATCCAAGGAGCCAAGCAAGCAGTCTTCTGCAATTGTGATTGTGATCCAGGCTGTGCAGGGCAGGCACTGATTTTTTGGGGCAGGCTCCAGACGGGTTGATTGAGGCAGGCATAGATAAGAGCTGGAAACTGATTGACATCAGGCTTAATGCTTCCTTGAAGTGCTAGGCTGATCTCTCTTCCTCCTCCTCCTAGTCCATAAGGAATGATCTTGATTGCCAGAACTATTCCCCTGCGCATTTGCACATTGCAAGGAAACCTTGGGAACCTCATGTATTGGGCTATTTCTTTCCTTTACCCACCTCCCTACACTGATTGTGGAAAGACCTTCCTTCTTAATTACACTGTGGGAAATTTATTTAAATATGTTACAATCTCCATATTATGTAAAACATGCCAAAATCTAAACCATCAGAGATAGGAGGAAATGCAGATACTGGAGTCAAAGACAACACAGTGTGCAGCTAGAGAAACACAGCAGGCTAGGTAGCATCAGAGTAGCAGGAAAGTTGATGTTTCGGGTCGGGACTCTTCTTCAGAAATGGGGAGGGGGAAGGGAGCAGGGAAATAAATAGAGAGTAGGGTGGGGCTGGGAAAGGTAGGTGTTCGTTGCTCCCTGGCCTGCTGTGTTCCTCCAGCTTCACAACATGAATACAAACCATGTTTGGGTGGTGAACAAAGAACAATATAGTACAGGAACAGGCTCTTCGGCCCTCCAAGCCTGTGATGACACATTTTGCCCTTCCATACTAAAATTGTCTTCACTTACAGGATCCGTATCCCTCTATTTCCTTCCTAATCATTAATTCATCCAGGTGTTTCTTGAATGCTGCTATTCTGTACGTTTCCACCAACTCCTCTGGCAGCGTGTTCCAGGCACTCAACACCCTTTGTGTGAAAAACTTGCCTCACGTATCTCTTTTAAATTCACCCCCGAACCCACCGCACCTTGAACCTGTGTCCCTTGTAATTGACCCCTCCACCCTGGGAAAAAGTCTGATACTTTCCACTCGATCCATGCCATTCACAATGTTTTAAACTTTTATCAGGTCACTCCTCATTTTATACATTCCAGTGAAAACAAACCAAGTCTATCCAACCTTTCTTCCTAGCTAAAATACCCCATACTAGGCAACATCCTGGTAAACCTTTTCTGTAACGTCTGCAAAGCATCTATATCGTTCTGGTAGTGTGCTGACCGGAATTGTTTGCAATATTCCAAGTGTGGCTTAACTAAAGTTCTATAAAGCTGCAGCATAACTTGTCTATCCTTATGATCAATGCCCCTTCCAATGAAGGCAAGCATGCCAAAGGCCTTTTTTACAACCTTATCTACCTGCACTGCCACCTTCAGTAATCTGTGGTCCTGCACACTGAGATCCCTCTGCAAATGAACATTCCTAAGGGTTCTGCCATTCACTGGATAATTTCCACCTGTACATGACCTTCCAAAATGCATCAACTCACATTTATCCCGATTAAACTCCATCTGCCATTTTTCCGCCCGTGCCTCCAACTGATCTATATCTTTAAGGTTTTGGAGTAGATTTGTAGCTTGGGTTGTGGGTGTTGAGGTTGGTTGGCTCGCCGATCTGGTTTCTTGTTTCACAGACATTTCGTTACCATGCTGGGTAACATCCTCAGTGCAGCCTCCGGTGAAGCGTTGGTGTGTTTTCCCGCCTGGTTTTTAAACTCTGGAGTC
>NC_063334.1:46841928-47012897 GCF_021869965.1 Rhincodon typus
CCCATATATATTCCACTACGAAGGAAAACCGGAAGTGAGGCAATCCAGCTCAACATACTCCAGATTTTAAAAAGCAGGCCGGAAAACACACCAACGCTTCATCGGAGGCTGCACTGAGGATGTTACCCAGCATGGTAACGAAACATCAGCGAAACAAGAAACCAGCTCGGCGAGCCAACCAACCTCAACATGATCTATACCTTGCTGTATCCTCTGACGTCCTCCTCACTATCTGCAATGCTACCAATCTTTGTATCATCTGCAAACTTACCAATAAAACCAGCCACATTTTCCTCCAAATCATTCATGTAGACCATGAACAGCAGAGGTCCCAGCACTGATCTCTGTGGAACGCCACTAGTCATAACCCTCCATTCTGAAAAGCATCCTTCCACCACTACGCTCTGTCTCCTATGACTAAGCCAGTTCTGTATCCATCTTGCCAGCTCATCCCTGATACCATGTGACTTCACCTTTTGTACTAGTCTGCCATGAGGAACCTTGTCAAAGGTTTTACTGAAGCCCATGTAGACAACATCAACGATTTTTCCTTCATCAATCATCTTTGTCTCTTCCTCAAAACACTTGATCAAGTTAGTGAAGCACAACCTCCCCTGCACAAAACCATGCTGTCTATCATTAATAAATCCATTTGCTTCTAAATGCGTATAGATCTTGTCCCTAATAATCTTTTCCAATAATTTCCCTACCACTGATGTGAGGCTCACAGGCCTGTTATTTTCCAGGATTATCCCTGTTACCCTATTCTCCAGTCCTCTAGGACCTCACCTCTGGCCAAAGAGGATACAAAGATGTCTGCCAATGCTCCAGCAATTTATTCTGTTTCCTCCCTCAATATTTTGGGATAGATCCCATCAGGACCTGGGGACTTATCTACCTTAATAAAGAAACATTTTCTAAAAACTCCAACATTGCATGAATATGGGGAAGGTTAATATCCAGACTGTTATTATTCTCATGATCAATAGAAGCTATATGAATTGATTATCTTCTTGTGAAGGTTTCAGGTTTAGTAGGCTGAATTATTAATTAAAAAAACACAAAATATGTCTGAAAAGTTGCCAATTTAAGTAACTTAAACAAATCAAATACATACAAAGGACAAAGAACGGCACAGAAACAGGACCTTTGGCCCACCAACACTGTGCTGACACGTAATGCCTTTCTAAATTAAAATCCTTTTGCCTCTAAGAGTTTCGAATCCCTCTATTCCCTGCCTATCTGTCAAGATTCCTCTTAAATATTGCTATTATATCTGCCTCCACCATATCCCCTGCCAGGGCATTTCAGGCCCTTATCACCCTCTGTGTTAAAAAAAACTTACCTCTCATTTCTTCTTTAAATTTCCTCCCTTTTACGTTTAACCTATGTCTGCTAGTAATTGACATTTCCACCCTGGAAGAAAGACTCTGACTATCCATTCTATCCATGGCTGTCATAATTTTGTAAATTTCTATCGGGTCGCTCCTCATCCTTCGACACTCAAGTGGAAACAAACCATGTTTGTCCAATCTCTCCTCATAGCTAATATCCTCCAAACCAGGCAACATCCTGGTAAACAGTTTCTGTACCCCCTCCAAAGCTTCCACATCTTTCTAGCAGTATGGCGACCAGAACTGTACACAATATTCCAAATGTGGCCTAACTAAAGTTCTATATAGCTGCAATGTGACTTGCCAAATTTTACATTCTAGGCCCTGACCAAAGAAGGCAAGCATGCCGTATGTCTTCTTGACCATATTATCCACTTGTGTTGTCACTTTCAGGGAATTGTGGACCTGTACTCCTGGATCCCTGCATGTTGTTGTTTCTAAGGGTTCTGCAATTTACTGCATATGTCCCCCCTCATTAGATCTCCCAAAATGCATCACCTCACATTTATGTGAATTGAATTTCATCTGCCATTCCTCTGCCCGAGTCTCCAACCTATCTATATCCTGCTGTATCATCTGGCAGTCCTTCTCACTATCTGCAGCTCCTCCAATCTTTGTGTTGTCTGCAAACTTACTTACCACGCCACCTAAATTCTCCTCCAAATTATTTAAAATATATTAAAATAGGAGACTCAGCACTGATCCGTGTGGAAATCCACTAGTCACAGATCTCCAGTCAGAAAAACACCTTTACAATGCTACACACTGTTGTTTAGCACTAAGCCCATTTTGTATCCATCTTACCAGCTCACCATGGATCCCATGTGAGTTCACCTTTTGTATCAGTCTGCCATGAAAGACCTTGTCAAAGTCCTTGCTAAAGTCCATATAGACAATATCTACTACCCTGTCCTCATTAATCATCTTTGCCAATTCCTCAAAAAATTCAATTAAGTTTGTGAGACATGATCTTCTCCATACAAAGCCATGCTTCCTGTCGCATGTTTTTCTAAATGTGAATAAATCCTTTCCCTAAGAATCTTCCCCAATAATTTCCCTCCCACTAATGTATTGCTCACCAGCCTTTAATTTCCCATATTTGAATAAATCCCACAAAATATTTGAATTTAATTTGAATAACTTGCTAATCCCCTCTCCCTCTATTCTCAGATTTCAGGAATAGATAAACCAAAACAAAATCATTGAATAGCTGCATTAAAATGAGCAGAACTTAAACATTGCCAAAAGAAACTAGAAGTTGAAGTTTTTCATCTTGTACTCATTAGAATTAGCATGTAAGGAACAGACTTCAAAAAAAAGAGACACCATCTTATACAGGATGTGAAGAGGATGCTGACTGATCAGGCTGATCAGGCTGGCATGGATGTACAAAAAGAACAGCTAACTGCCAATCTTAAGTCTCAGACCAGGCAACTAAATTCTGATTGTTCAAGGTGATGCCAAGGGAATGCAGCAAAGTTTGCTTTCCCCAGGACTGATTTTTTTGGAAAAGGTGCAATGTATGTACAAATTCCTTTTGCCTTCATAAAACAGTGCCTTGAGTATTTACGTATAGCTTCTAGCACACACAAATGCATCACACTGCGAGCTTGGCTGATGATTTTATATTGGTTTCTGGATTATTTAAGAAATTATTTAAAATAAACAGAGCCATTATCTCCATGATTGAAAATGTTTTGTCTGTTTTACAAAGATAAAATTACAGTAGTTCATACCATACCCAATGTCATTGTGTAATTTTTAATCACACTGTGCACTCAGCATGAGCCAAAAGCCACATTCGAGATCTTTGGAGTTTTTATATCTCAGTTATTCACTGCATAAATTTCTAAATCCATCAGGGAAGTTAAAAGAATTACTCACATCCTGAGCTCAGCAGGAAATGCTTAGCTCTATGCTGAACTGTTTGTTCTCAGATGGAACAGCAGTAGATTTGCTATAGTTATATTCAGCTAGTGCCTATAAATTAGATAACAGAATGGTTAATTGGGTTCTCTCTACTAAATAATATTCAGCAATCCAGTTATCCTGGAAATGCATGTGGAGATCTCAGTGCCTCAATAACTTTGAGGAAACAAGAAACACAAGGAGAGTTTATTAGAAATCTACCAATACTGGGACACAGAGACTCTCAACAAGAGGCAGGAGGCTGCAGCCTATAATCCTTAGAACTAGGCCCCTGCAGTTCATGAGGATAGAAATTTGTGGTGAGCAAGAAGGATGGGCGAGGTGGGGATCAATGGATGGTGGGAAGAGCATGATAAATGCTAAAAAGGGGTCTGTCCAAGATTGGAGGGAAAGGGAAGTAGATCAGTAATAGACAGATGAAATATTTCTTGGTGAGATTCAGAGGAGTATTCCTAGTCCAAAAGACAATTTGAGAAAATGTTTTAAATTCACACCTTGGGCCTGTATGGTCCAGGATTTATCTCCTGGCAAGTTTTGACCAATGCTGCTTCATCTCCATTCCTTCTAAAGACTACTCACCGAACTCAGGTTTGTATTTGCTATTAATGACTGGATCATGATGATATGATTGGACATAATGTGTATTTTTAAATCAAGACCATACTCCATTTAAAATCTTACCTGCCTTCTGAAAAAAGTGATTTATATGGAAATATGCTGAGAAGTTAGCAGATTGATGTCACTTTAACTATACTAGCACCCTTCTAATCTGGTAGAGGTAGGTAAAATCAGGGCTCAGATGTTAACTGTTACATAAAGGGCGGCATGGTGGCTCAGCGATTAGCACTGTTGCCTCATCGCGCCAGGGACCTGGGTTCAATTCCATCCTTGGGCGACTGTCTATGTGGAGTTTGCACATTCTGACTGTGTCTGCGTGGGTTTCCTCTGGGTGCTTCAGTTTCCTTCCACAGTCCAAAGGTGTGCAAGTTAGGTGGATTGGCCATGCTAAATTGCCTGTAATGTTCAGCGATGTGTAGATTAGGTGGGTTATAGGGGGATGGGTCTGGGTGGGATGCTCTGAGGGTCAGTGTGGATTTGTTGGGCCGAAGGGCCTGTTTCCACACTGTGGGGATTCTATGATTCTGATAGTGTGCTGGTCAGAGCTACACACAGCATTCTATCTGGGGTCTACCCAATGTTTTATAAATTTGCAACAAGACTTCCTTGCTGCTATATTTTATGCCTATGAGAGGGATATGAAAGGGTTAGGCTAGGAGCTAAATTGAAGCTTTGTCCATTCTGATACATGGCTCAGCCACTGGATGGAGTATTTGGCAGACAGCAGTTGGGCCCAGTCATCTCCTGGAGAGTCATGTGTCTTTTCTATCTCCAGTTAGTAATAGCTATTATGCATAAGGGTTAATGTATATATTTACTGAGATGTAATAAATTATACTTTCTTGTCTAAGACTGCGCCTCTTCTGTTGAGACTGATTCCTTCCTAGCATTTATCATGCTCCTTCACGATAGACTTTTGAACAACCCTTTCAGATAGTAAGGGAGGGATGACTGGTCACAGCACTCTACCCAAATTGGAAACCACCAGCTGACATATGCTGACATCACACCACATTATAACATGGTTGCGATGGTGCAGATCTGACCCTCATAATGAGGTGAAGCAATCCAAAAGAATCTGACTAGACAGAAAGGAAGATGTTTGTAAAAAAAAAAGTTGAATTACTATTTTAAACAGAATGTTTTAAACCACTACCTTTTTAAGAAAGGAGCACTGAATCAGTTGACTTCTGAGATCATTTGAACTGAAGACTGCAGACAGTACAGCCATCTAGAAGCAAAAACTGGAGAGCAATATTGTAGTAGTAAGGCAGTTATTCTAAAAGCTGTGGAAAGAAACAAGTCAGACCAGGGAAAGATGTGCAGAAAAAAGTCAGTGTGCATGAGCAGTCATGTTAATGATTTGGAGCTGCCTTAGACTCCCTACAGTGTGGAAACAGGCCATTTGGCCCAACAAGTCCACACCGACTCTCACAGCATCCTACCCAGACCCATCCCCCTATAACCCACCTAATCTACACATCCCTGAACACTATGGGCAATTTAGCATGGCCCATCCATCCAGCCTGCATATCTTTGGACTGTGGGAGGAAACCAGAGCACCCAGAGGAAACCCACACAGACACAGGGAGAATGTGCAAACTCCACACAGACAGTCACCCAAGGGTGGAACTGAACCCAGGCCCCTAGTGCTGCGAGGCTGCAGTGATAATGACTGAGCCACCATGCTGAGCTGCATAGACTAGTTTCTAACCAGGAAATCTGCAGCACAAAGGGACTTTTGAGTCATAGTTCAGGATTCTCTTAAGGTTAACATGCAGGTTCAATTGATAGTTAGGAAGACAAATGCAATGTTAGCTTTCATTTCAAGAGGGCAGGAATAAAAGAGCAGAACTATACTGCTGAGGCTGAATAAGGCTCTGGTTAGGCTACATTTGGAATGTTGTGAGCAGGTTTGGGGTTCATATCTAAGGAAGGATGTGCTGGCATGGGAGTGGTACTGGAGGAGGTTTAAAAGTATGATCCCTGGCATGAAGGGATTATCATGAGGAGCAGTTGAGGACTCTTGCTGTGTACTTGATGGAGTTTAGAAGGATGAAGGAGACCTCATTGAAACTTACAGAATACTGAGAGACCTGAATATAATGGACATGGAGAAGATGTTTCCACTAGTAGAAGAGACTAGGACCTGAGGGCACAGCCTCAAGTTGAAGGGATGATCCTTTAGAACTGAAATGAGGAGGAATTTCTTTAGCCAGACGGTGCTTAATCCATGGAACTCATTGCCGCAGAAGGCTGTGGAGACTAAGTCATTGAGTGTCTTTAAGACAGAGGTCGATAGGTTCTTGATTGGTAAGGGAATCATAGGTTATGGGGAGAAGGAAGGACAGTGGTGTTGAGAAACATGATCGAATGGCAGAGCAGAATTGATGAGCCGAATGGCCTGAGTTTGCTTCTTTGTTTTATGGTCAGAAGGGAACACAAACGAGCCAGGAATCGACAGGAAATGATCAGATTTTGGGTTCTAGCAGTATAAGATAAATTTCTAAGAGAGAAAAGGTAAAAGACTTAGCTGCATGTCCATGAGCTACCAGTGGTTGGTACTCAGGCATCATGTAACATTAATATAATCAGGTTGGCAGTGATCCTTCTAAGCTGAATCATCTATAGCTCCTCAATTGCCTTATTTCACAATTTAAAGATTAGTCATTTTTTTCAACATACTGACTGTAAAACTAGCAAGGAACATACCTACAGAAGCATTTAGTGCTTTTAATATGAAAAGAAAGAGAATAGCAATGCCAAATGCAGGTCCATAACACACGCAGATGAGAAATGGTGATTAACCTAAATGATTTCTGTGTCTATTTTCATAGAAATCTCACAGAAATAACACAGGAGGCTAATAGGCAAAATTAGGCCGCATAGGACTGGGAGTAATATATTGGCATGGATTGAGGGTTGGTTAACAGAAAGTAAACAGAGAACAAGAATAAATGGGTCATTCTTAGATTGGCGAGCGCAATCAGTGAGGTACCATAAGAATCAATGTTGGTGTCTCAGTTGTTCACAATTGATATCAATGATTTAGAAGTTAAGACCAAATCTAACACTTCCAAGTTTGGGGATGACACAAACCTAGATGGGAATGTGTTCCGAAGATAATGGAAAGAGGCTTAAGGAGATTTTACCAGGCTGAGTGAGTGGTCAGATGCAAATTGATGTGGATAAATATGAGGTAGAAGGAAGTGAGGTCTGGAATATTTCTTAAATGGTGAGAGATTGGGAAGTGTTGATGTCTGAAGAAACAGCGGTGTCCTTGCTCATGAATCATGGATCACTGAAAGCTAAAATGCAGATGTTGCAATTAGTTAGGAAGATGTATGGTTTGTTAGCCTTTATTGCAAGAAGATTTGAGTTCAGGAGCAAAGAATTCTTTCTTTGGTTGTATCGAACCATGATGAGCCTATATCCGGAACATTGTGAGCAGTTTTGATTCCTTTGCCTAAGGGAGAATATACTTGCCATGGAAGGAATGCAGGGGAGGTTCACCAAACTGATTGCTAGGATGACAGGAAAGTCCTATAATGAGATTGAATAGACTGGGCCTGTATTCTGTAGAATTTAGAAGAATAAGTGGTGATCTAATTGAATCTTACAACTTGTTAAAGATGGGGTGGATACCAAGAGGTTGTTCCAAAAGTTATTGGAGGGAGAGAATAAGAGGCAAGCCATTAAGACTGAGATGTGGATGAATGCCTTCACTCAGAGTGTAGTGAATAGGATTGGAATACTCTATTGCAAAGGGCTCTGGAAGCGCAATCATCAAGTATATTCAGAACAGAGATGGATAGACTTCTTGCTACGAATACATCAAGGAATGATGTAGACAGATACATGAATGGGCAGGGAGCAGAGGGATACAGATCCTTGGAAAATAGGCAACAGGTTTAGATAGCGGATCTGGATCGGCGCAGGCTTGGAGGGCCGAAGGGCCTGTTCCTGTGCTGTAATTTTCTTTGTTCTTTGAAATCAAGAACTGCAAATGCTGGAAATCTGAAACAAAAATGGAAGCTGCTGGAGAAACTCAGCAGGTTTGGCAACATCTGTGGAGAGAAAGCAGAGTCAACGATTCAGGTGCAGTGACCCTTCATGAGAACTGATTATGAAAAGCCTGGTATTTGCTAAGTGTCAGTTGCATTTACAGTAATTGTATTTCAGTTGAGGATACTTGAAACTACAGTCAGTCTGATTTTTTTTGCCTTTTAGCTTTTTTTCTTGAAGGTGTTACATTTGTAATATACGTTAATTCCATTGTACCCCCCCTATCATAGAATCACCTCATTTCAATCTTACTAAGCAAAGACCACATTGTGACTATGAAATGGTTTTAAGTGTCTGTAAACAATATCTGAGATGATATTTTCCCTTCTTCCTCCAGGGACTTGCTCACACATTCTTTAAATAAAACTGACTCCACGGCAACCATAATTGCTGCACATGATTCCTGCTACTCTCTTATTTTCATACGGGGAGCTGACGCTGGGACATTGCAGACATTTGCGTCTGGAGCTGCCAAGGAATGTGCCCATAGGCTTTTACTTCATCCATAATGAATGTGAGGAAGACCATTGAATTAACCCTTTCTGAGCTTAATCAGAAAGTTTATTTCAATAAAAGCCAATTGTGTCCATTATATCATGTCTTTCTATTAACCTTTTGAGCCAAATTTGCTAACATGATTTGATTCAGCTTTTGACTTGACATTGGCTTAATACAAGGGAGACAAACTGAGATTCCGCAGATTATTTACCTAATATTAATAAACTACACTACAACAGTATGATATGCTGCATTTTAATATAAATTCCTGCTGCCTTTGTCACTATATAAATTGGGCTTTTCAAACAAGTGTAATGATATTGGAATAGTTTAGGTTAGATGGGCTTCAGATTGGTTTCACAGGTCGGCGCAACATCGAGGGCCGAAGGGCCTGTACTGCGCTGTAATGTTCTATGTTCTAATATAAAGGTAAAGTTGCCATAGTGCTATTACACCATAGGGCAGCTCTCTCATTGGAGACAGATGACTGGTGATAGTGTTTTAACCTTAGGGTCACCACACTTCAGGCAGGGAACAGGTTGGAAAGGAGACTCCTTCATGGTAACCTCAGCCAGGGTGGGAATTGAACCCAAGTTATTGTCATTAGTCAGCATTGCAAAGCAGCTTTCTAGCCAACTGAGCTCAATAGCCCCCCACATATAACTTCCCTAAATCTTTATTCAGACACTTGTAGGCGGTCCTTTTCAGAATCTACATTAAACAGGCAGAATCTGTTTGCCTTGCAAGGGTGGAAAGATGCATGTGCACGTTACAAGATGCACAACATGTTAATTCCTGCAGGGAACAAACAGGATGACTATGATAATATAGCGTCTTAGCAGTCTTTGCAAGGGGTGATTCTCTTGGCATCGTTCATAGAACTGTGGCTAAAACATTTCCAAGAATTTTGCATGCTAAGAATATTCCTCAACAAAGAGAAACCCCCAAATGTTTTGTTTACTATTAAAACATTTTCATTACTCTGCCTTTGTGAACACGCATTCCATTTCAGATTATATTTGACTGACTCCTAAGATTCTCCATTGTGTTAATCAGAACTAACCCCTTGACCACTTCATTTAGTTCAAATTGAGAGCCCATGGCCAGCTACTAAGTTGCAATGAGAGCCCTTTATGTTTAAAATAGGTTCTTCTGGGACAACATCACTCAACTGGAAGTTTGCAATTTATGTACACTGCTTTCTGATATTTAGCCCATTCGCTGCTGCTGTTACAGATTGCGGCTTATAGAAGTCAGGCATCCGTCGTTGATGAATCAGAGAAAGAATAATTGTGTTTCCAAACTCTAAAGTTTTCCCTGCGGCATGTGAAAATCTTGGTCTGCTTTAAAATTATGATTTTGGAGGTCCCGTTTTATCTTATTGAGTGTGGTCTTTTACTATCAGTATGATCTCCTTCAATGTAAGTGTACTAATACGTTTACTTTTTGATGTTTGCATTTAATTTAATAATTTGTTTAAAGAAATTAAATTTTGTTTCACATTTACTCTGCTTGGAATTAACCTTACTTAGTTTGTGCAGAGAGTCACTTTTGACCCATCTCCCTCCTGAATTTAGAAAAAAGAAGCCAGACATTTATTCAAAAAAGAAAGAGGGGGTCTTTAATCCAAAGCAAACCACAGAAGCTGTGTGAATAAAAACTGAAAGAATAGCGGATGCTGTAAATCAGAAACAGAAACAAAGTTGCTGGAAAAGCTCAGCTGGTCTGGCAACATCTGTGAAGGAAAAAACAGAGTTAATGTTTCGGGTCTGGTGACCCTTCCTCAGAACCCTTGCCAGGATTTGGACAGACATTTAGCTTGCCCAGATCATTTTATTAACATTTCGATGTGTTTGGGCTGCTTACAGGTTGATTTGTTGCTCAGACTTAAACAGCTCTTTGACAGATGTCATTAGTTCATATGATTTGGTATTATACATGCCTTATGTTTGTACTGTTTACACAGAGATTTCAATCTCTCATGTCATGAAAAAATTCCTTTGTGAGAAATTGTGGGAAGTTAAAAATCTTTTGTCATATTTACAGTTTCACTTTCTCCAGGAACAGGCATTCCATAGATGGGTTACATTCAAAGCAGTATTTCATTCTTTTTGTTCAACATTTTTTCCCTTCTTACACTGCCCCCCACCCCCGCCATCTTGAAGGCACCAACGCAAGTAAAGTAGTTTAAATTCCTAGTTCCATTGGTACCAGCTGTATTATTGCTTTATATTTAGCAAAGACAGCAAAAGTCCAATTTTAAACCATCTCTCATGGATTGTCTATCCATTAGACATGGGACTTGTGGCTTAAAATGTTAGCTGTGTGATAAAATAATGCATTTGCTAGCTCTGTGCCATTTCCTGCAGGCAAGCAAAGACTTCACTAAAATGGAATAACAGGGTTTGATGTAGTTCAACCTCTAAAGCAATTTTATTGTATGTTCAGTGCTTTGTTACCAGGGCTGTTCCTACTACCTGCCACGGCCCTCCCCATGACCACTACCACAGCCACCCACTACTGTATTAATGCAGGCCCAATCAGGGTCAAGAAAATTAGTAAATGTAACTTTTTAAATTGTGCCTATGAGGAGAAGAAGGTCAGATGAGGTTCTCAACCTCATATACAAACCTTGATCCCTCTCATCACTCCCTCAATGAACTTACACGTGTATGTCAAGGTCCACCATAGTAGGTACCTCCAGCTGCTATTTTCCTGCCCTTGTCTGCTGGCTATTCAATCTCATTTCTGTTGAGAGACAGACTATTGTATCTTCACCTTGAGTTAAAATGAGGATTTATTGTCAACATCTGCCTGATGCTGCTGAACCCACACTCGCCCTGGAACCAAGAGTCTGTGGCTCCCCTGCCAGGCCAGACTGCTGCTGGGCCAGGAGTCCCATTTCAGCTGCATATGTCCCCTTGCCGACACTGTTATCTTGAAGAGTCCGTTGCTGCCGCTGCTGCCGTCCCAAACACTGGGGGAGCAACCCCACTACTGCTGCTGCCGGCCCTGCACACTGGGAGAACGAGCCCGCTGCCACTGCCCTGGCGCCAAACCCCAGGAGAATGACTTTGCTTCTCCTACTACCAGCCCTGAATGCCAGGAGAATGACCTTGCTGCTCCTGCCACCGGCCCTGACACTAGGTGAATGATCCTGCTGCCGCTGTCCCCGGTGCCAAACACCAGGAAAACGACTTTGCTGTTCCTGCCACTGGCCTTGAACACCAAAGTAATGCACTCATTGCCAGCAGCCTTCTACTGCCAGGAGAAGCTATGTCCGTCACGCGGCTCGCTCTCACTGCTGTGCTGGCGTTTCCGAACAACTCACCACAGAAAAGAAGAGAACAAGACCAAAAGAAAATAAAGCAAAAGGAAAGAACAGAAGCAAAAGTAAAACAAAGAAGGAAAGCAGATAGGAGCAGATGGGCCTAGCAGAAATTATGGGGGGGGATTGAAATGATATCTACCATGGAATCTGTAGTGGGACTCTTGCTGTTTGTTATGTACGTTAACAACTTGGATGTGACTGTAGAGGTATAATAAATAAGTTTGCAGGTGACACAATAATTGGTGGTGTTCCTGATGAGGAAGATGGTCTCAGGCTACAGTCTGATATTGATCAGCTGGTAATTGGGCAGGTCAGTGGCAGATGGAATCTAATCCTGATGCATCTTGGGAGGTCTAATAAGGGAAGGATTTAGACAACTAGGAAGTATTGAGGAACAAATGGACCTTGGTGTACAAGCCCACAGATCCCTGAAGGTATCAGAACAGGCGTACGGGATGTTTGTCTCCATTAGCCAGGCATAAAATATAGCAGCAAGGAAGTCTTGTTGCAAATTTATAAAACATTGGGTAGACCCCAGATAGAATGCTGTGTGTAGCTCTGACCAGCACACTATCAGAATCATAGAATCCCCACAGTGTGGAAACAGGCCCTTTGGCCCAACAAGTCCACACTGACCCCCTCAGAGCATCCCACCCAGACCCATCCCCCTATAACCCAGCTAATCTACAAATCCCTGAACATGAGGGGCAATTTAGCATGGCCAATCCACCTAGCCTGCACATCTTTGGACTGTGGGAGGAAACTGGAGCACCTGGAGGAAACCCATGCAGACACAGGGAGAATGTGCAAACTCCACACAGACAGTCACCCGAGGCTGGAATTGAACCTGGGTCCCTGGCGCTGTGAGGCAGCAGTGCTAACCACTGAGCCACCATGCTGCCCCTCTTTTTTTTCTTTTTTAAAAATTTTTAATATAGCTGTTGTATTTAACACATCCACAATTTTAATCTCCAGCTCAGTCTTTGGGCTTATTAATGTCAGCAGCAACAGACACCCTCAGCAGTCGGAATGAACATGATTCAGTCCTGGATGTGAGCAACATCAGAATCTAACCCTTGAATCACTTTGTGAACCTGTTGATGCATACGCACTTATCCAAACCTCTTTGTGTTGTGGAAGCAGCCGAACACTCTCTCCTTGTCGCGGTTCCTCAGATTTTTAGAAAAGGTGCCACCCAAAATCAGAGGGCTGCAGGGGTCTCTAATTGGTGTGACCACTCTAGTGCCTCACCAGGTTGGAGGAAGAAGTGAACCCCTTCCCACACAGGGTGCAGGTGAAGGTCTTCTCCCCGGTGTGGACAAGCTGGTGTTTGCACAGGGTGGAGGAATCGTTGAATCTGTTCCCGCACACAGCGCAGGTGAACGGCCTCTCCCCGGTGTGAGTACGCCTGTGGGTCAGCAGACTGGATAACTGAGTGAATCCCTTCCCACAGTCTGAGCAGGTGAATGGACTCTCCCCCGTGTGAATGCGCCCGTGGGTCAGCAGGTTGGACAGCTGACTGAAGGCCTTGCCGCACTCAGAGCAGATGTACAGCCTGTCCCCAGTGTGACTGTGCTGGTGCTTCAGGAGGTGGGAGGAATGAGTGAATCCCTTCCCGTACTCGATGTAGGTAAACGGCATCTCCCCATAATAAACCTGCCAGTGTGTCTGCAGGGTGGCTGAGTCATCAAATCCATTCCCGCACATGGAGCGGATAAAGGGACTCTCCCTGGAGTGGAGAAAAATCCCCGGTGAGTGAGCAGGTTGGATGACTGACTGAATTCCTTCCCGCACACAGGGCAGGTGAACAACCTCTCCCCGGTGTGAACTCGCTGGTGAGCCAGCAGATTGGCTGACTGCGTGAATCCCTTCCTGCACTTGGAGCAGATAAACGGCCTTTCCCCTATGTGAACCCGCTGGTGGGTCAGCAGGCTGGATGAATCACTGAAGCCCTATCCACACTTGGAGCAGGTGAATGGCCTCTCCCGGGTGGGAATACACCGGTGCCTCTGTAGGTTGGATGAATCAGTGAATCCCTTCCTGCACTCAGAGCAGATAAACGGTCTCTTGCTGGTGTGGACTCGCTGGTGCGTCTGCAGGCTGAACGAATCACTGAACTTAAATGAGTACTTTGCACACTCCGGAGCAGGTGAACGGCCTCTTCCCCGGTGTGTCTATGTCGTGTCACTTCTTTCGTGTTTGCACTGCAAAGGGTGCAGAGGAGATTCACCAAGATGTTGCCTGGGATGGAAAGTCTAAGTCATGAGGAGAAACCAGATAGGCTGGGTTTGTTTTCCCTGGAGCAGAGGAAGCTGAGGGGAATGTGATTGAAGTATACATATCTATAAGAGGCATAGATAGGGCAGATCATGTGAATCTGTTCCCCATGCAGTCATGTCTTAGACTAGAGAGTTTAGACTAAGTTTAAGGTAAGGAGTAAGTGGTTTATAGGGGATCTGAGAAAACGTTTTTTCATCTAGAGAGAGGTAAAAATATGGAACGTGCTGCCTGAGAGGGTGGTGAAGATGGATACTCTTGCACATTTAAGAAGCGACTGGATGAGCGTTGAAAATCACAGTCTATGTGTCAAAAGGGAAAAAGAAGCATATGTAAGGATTAGGAAGCTAAAATCAGACAGGGCCCGTGAGGAATATAAGGAAAGCAGGAAAGTACTCAAGAAGGGAATGAAGAGAGCAAAAAGGGTGCAAGAAATGACCTTGGCAAGTAGATTTAAAGAGAATCCCAAGGCATTCTACAGATACATTAAAAACAAGGGGATAACTAGTGAGAAATAGGACCAGTCAAAGATAAAGGCAGGAACTTGTGCTTGGAGGCAGAGGATGTGGGTGAAATCCTAAATGAGTACTTTGCATCGATATTCACCCAGGAGAAGGATATGGAGGATAGTGAGATTTATGTGGAGCATGCTAATATGCTAGGGCATTTTGACATCAAGAAAGCAGTGGTGTTGGATCGCTAATGAAGAGCATTAAGATGGATAAGTCCCCGGGGTCCGATGGTATCTACCCCAGATTTCTGAAAGAGGCAAGAGAGGAAATTACTATGGCCTTGACTAAGGTCTTTGTATCCTCACTAGCCACTGAAGAGGTTCCAGAGGACTGGTGAGAGCTAACGTTGTTCCTCTGTTCAAGTTATAGACAGGTGAGTCTCGCATCAGTGGTTGGGAAGCTATTGGAGAGAATTCTTACAGATACACACATTTGGAAAAGCATGGCCCAATTAGGGACAGTTTGTATGGCTTTGTGCATAGCAGATCATGTCTTACTAACTTGCTTGAATTTTTCAAGGAGGTGATAAAGGTGATCAATGAGGGTACAGCAATGGATATTGTTTACATGGATTTTAGTAAGGCTTTCGACGAGGTCCCTCATGGTAGGCTTATCCAGAAGATTAAGATGCATAGGATCCACGGTCACTTGGCTGCATGGATTCAGAATTGGCTTGCCCATTGAAGACAGAGGCAAGTGGTGGAAGGGTGTTTTTCAAGCTGGTGGTCCGTGACTAGTGGTGTGCTGCAGGGATCTGTACTGAGACCTCTACTGTTTGTGATATATGTAAATGAATTACATGAAAATATAGATGGGTGGGTTATAAGTTTGCAAACGATACAAAGATCAGTGGAGTTGTGGATAGTGTAGAAAGTTGTCAGAGGATACAACGGGATAGAGATCACTTGCAGATATGGGCAGAGAAATGGCAGATGGAGATCAATCTGAGTAAGTGTGATGTACTACACTTTGGACATCAAATGTTAAGGAAAAGAATACAGTTAATGGCAGGACTCTGAACAGCATTGACGTACAGAGGGATCTTGGGGTTCAAGTCCATAACTCCCTGAAAGTTGCCACACAAATAGATACGGTGATAAAGAAGGTGTGTGGCATGCTTGCCTTTATTGGTCAAGAAATTGAGTACAAGAGTCAGGATGTCATGTTGCAGCTTTATAAGATTTTGGTTAGGCCACACTTAAATTGTTGTGTTCATTTCTGGTCACCACATTATAGGATGTGGAGGCTTTGGAGGGGGTGCAAAAGAGGTTTACCAGGATGTTGTCTGGATTAGAGGGTATGAGCTATAAGGAGAGGCTAGAAAATCTCAGGTTGTTTTCTCTGAGTGGCGGAGGCTGAGGGGAGACTTGATAGAAATCTATAAAATTATGAGATTCATAGGTAGGGTTGACGATCAGAATCTTTTTTTTTCCACTGTTGAAATGTCTAATTCTAGGGAGCATGCATTTAAGGTGAGAGGGGAGAGCTCAAAGGAGATGTGAGGGGTAAGTTTTTGACACAGAGAGTGGTAGGAGTCTGGAATACACTTCCAAGAGTGGTGGTTGAGGCAGGTACGATAGGGCATTTACGGGACTTTTAGATAAGCACATGAATATGCAAGGAATGGAGGGATTTGGACCAAGGGCAGACAGAAGGGATTAGTTTGATTTGGCGTAATGTTTGGCACAACATTGTGAGCCAAAGGGCCTGTTCCTGTGCTGAAAATGTTCTATTTTCAGTGTTCTAAATGGGATTAGTATAATTTGGTGTTTGCTGGTGGGCATTAACATGGTGGGTTTTTTTCTATGCTGTATGATGCTACTGTGTGAGATAAAGTGAGAGACATTGAGCGTGTTTTTTCGTTCAAATGTTGTCTGCCCATTTCTCATCAGAAAATGGATGTCTGGCAGAATAAAAACATGGTTGGGGTACCCTCAGCAGTTTCCATGCAGCCTCTGTATGGATTCACAACAAGCCCTCCTAGTTTGAACATTGCACATGATCTGTACCAGATGGTGACTTGAAGACAGTAAGGACTGCAGATACTAGAAGCCAGAGTCAATTGATGTGAAGCTGGAAAAGCACAGCAGGTCAGGTGACCACAATAACCTCCTACCTCAATTCACCTGTATCCCACCTACCTTTCTCCCAGCCCCACCCCCTCTTTCTATTTACTTGCGGGATCCATTCCCCCTCCCCAGTCCTGGTGAAATGTTGATTTTTGTGCTGGTTCAACTCCAAGAAGAGCCCAGGTTAGACTCACTTTGTGCTTGGGCCTTGGATGGGGATAAGGACATGAGAGAGCTCAAGCCCTAAAGATATTGAACTCGATATTGAGTCTGGAAGTCTACAGGGTCCCCAGGCAGGAAATGGGGTGCTGTTCTTCCAGTTTGTGCTGAATTTCACTGGAGCATTGCAACAAGTCCGAGATAGAGATGTTGGCCAAGGAATGCAAGTGTTCTGCAAAGTGGTCACCCAGCGTACCCTTTATTTCCCCAATGTACATTGTGAGCAGCAAATGCAGTAGACTAGATTGTGTGAAGTGCAAGTAAAGCGCTGCTTCACCTGGAAGGTGTGTTTGGGTCCTTCGATACTGAGGACAGAGGAAGTAAACAGACAGGTGTTAAACATTCTGCGGTTGCAGCGGAAGATGCAGTGAGGCTGTGGGGGAATGTTGAGAGTGAAGGAAGAGTGGACCAGGGTGTCCCAGACAAAATAGTCCCTGTGGAAGGCTGACAAGGAAGGGGAGGGGAATATGTGTCTGGTGTGTGGGAATTGGTTATGACTCGGCTGACAGCCCTCTCAACAATAGTGCTGGGGAATCCTTTGTTGAGGAAGAAGGTGGATACTTCGAAGGCTCCTTTGTCGAAGTTGGCATCATCAGAACAAATGCAACAGAGATGGAGGAATTGAGAGAATGGAATAGACTCTTCACAGGAAGCAGAGTATGAGAATGTGTATTCCAGGTAACTATAGGAGCCTGTGTATTTATAGTGGATATTGGTGGCCAGTCTACCCACAGAAATGGAAACAGAGATGGTGAGGAAGGGATGGGAGGAGTCAAAGATAGACCAGGTGAAGGTGCGAGCAGATTAGAAATTGGAAGTGAAATCGATAAACTTTTCCAATTCTGGCAGAGAGAACGGCAGCACCAGTGACGATGTTGATATACCGGAGAAAGAGTTAGAGGTGGGCCGGATAGGACTGGAACAAGTCATGTTCCACAAAGAGACAGGCATACCTGGGGCCTACACATGTACCAATGGCCATACCTCTGACCTGAAGAAAATGACAGGAGTTAAAATAAAAGTTGTTCAGGGTGAGGACAAGCTCAACCAGGTGAAGGTGGCTCTTAGTGGAAGGGGACAGTTCAGGCCATTGTTCCAGGAAGAAGTGGAGAGCCCTGAGACACTCCTGGTGGGGGATGGACTTGCAAAGGGATTGTAAATGGGTAGAACAGACTGAATCAAGGTATGAAGACATGAGTTCTGTGGGGCAGAAGCAAGCAGAAACTGTGGGTCTGCCCAGGCAGTCCTGTTTGTGACTTTTGGGAAGGAGGTGGAAGTGAGCTGTGTGGGGTTGGAGGACTATCAGCTTGGAGATTTGAGGCTGGTTATCATAGTTGACACAATGGCCTGATGTTCCATCATGGTGTCATGGTCCCAGGGTAGATAGAAGGAGGTATCTGAGAGCTGGCGCTCAGCCTCTGCAATGAAGAGGTCAGTCTGCTAGATAACAACAGCACCACCCTTAGCGGCAGGCTTAATTACAAAGTTAGGTTGGATCTGAGAGTGTGGAATGCAATCAGTTTCCAAGAGGGTGGGTTGGAATGGGTAAGGGGTGTAGAGAAATTGAGGTGACCTATGTCACGTTAACAGTTCTCAATGAACAGGTCAACTACAGGTAAAAGGCCATAGGGAGGCGTCCAAGTTGGAGGTGGGTGAAGGGATCTGTGGGATGGGGAGAAGACGCTTGTCTAAAGAAATGGGCACAGAGGCGGAGGTGATGGAAGAAGAGTTCAACGACATGTCGGTGGCCGAAATTCATTCAAATTAAACTGTGACCTTTGCTGAGTGCCGAATATTCAGAAGCAGAGAGCAGGAGGTCAGGAGGGATGATGAATACACAACAGGAGGTGGGGTTGGGGGAGGGGATGGAGACAGAAGGTAGGGGAGGGGAGGAAGGTTCCAGTGAGCCATGGTTATCTCTAAGTGGTTGCATCTTGTGTGCCTTGATGCCTGATAGGAAACGATTTCTTGTCAGCACATCAAATGAGGCAGATGATGAAGTGGAACTGGGAAACAAAGCAGCCCTCGGTCAGCGTGATGCGATGCTGTTAGAGAGAGAGGTTAAGGGTGGGAGTGTGCATATGACGAAGCATGGCACAGTGTGTTAATCTCAGAATGCGGCAAATCTCAGGACCCGGCGAATATCATGCAGATACTTATGTTGCTGGTTGGAATCAAAGCAGGAAGGATGAAACTTGAGTTGGAATCCACGTGGGATGAGTCTGACCTAGTGGCAGTCACTGAGGAATGTGATGTGGCTGTGGAAATGGGTTTTAGCAAATACCTGTTCAAACACCAGGAGCGAAATTGAAATTAATGACAGTGGCAAGAAAAATGATTGGAACAGAAATCCTGCTGGAGAGAGGAGCAGAACTTCAAGATGGGCATGCCGAGAACAGAAATGGCAGTGAATTAAATACTAAATAAAAATTGATAGAACTGTGGATGCTGTAAATCAGAAACAAAAATAGAGATTGCTGGAAAAGCTCAGCAAGTCTGGCAGCATCTGTGGACAGAAATCAGAGTTAACATTTCGGGTTGAGTGACCCTTCCTCAGAACTGATGGTAACTAGAAAAATGTCAGTTTTTGTGCAGAAGACAGTGTGGGGCAAGGGGGTAAGGAGTAAATGGTAGGTGGGGATAGAGCCCAAAGAGAGAGAACAGTTGGACAGACAAAGGAGTGGATAACAATCTCGTTGGGAGGGTGAATAGCTATTAATGGAGACTGTTAGTGCTAACAATGGGTTGAGTGTAGTGGCAGACTATGTGATAACAAGGCCTGGTGTGTGGGGGTTTGGGTAAGGGCATGAGGGAGCTCAAGCCCTAAAGTTATTGAACTCAATATTAAGTCCAGAAGGCTACAGGGTCCCCAAGAAGAAAAAGAGGTGCTGTTCTTCTAGTTTTGCACTGAGCTTCGCTGGAGGACTGCAACAAGCCTGAGACAGAGATATTGATCAAGGAACACGGTGGTGTGTTGAAGTGGCAGGCAGCTAGAAGTTCAGGGTCATTTTTTGGGGACAGAATGCAAGTGTTCCGCAAAGCAGTCACCCAGCTTACTGTTTGTTTCCCCAATGTAGAGGCAACCACATTGTGAGCAGCAAATGCAGTAGACTAGATTGCATGAAGAGCAAGTAAAGTGCTGCTTCACCTGGAAGGTGTGTTTGGGTACTTGGATACAGAGGAGCGAGAAATTTAATGGACAGGTGTTATGCCTTCTGCAGTTGCAGTGGAAGGTGCCGTGAGGCTATGGGGGAGTATTGGGACTGAAAGAAGAGTGGACCAGGGTGTCCTGGAGGGAATGGTCCCTGTGGAAGGCTGACAAAGGAGGGGAGGGGAAAATGTCTCTGCTTACCCAGTCTACACTTCGTTTCCCCACAGTTACCTGGACTATATATTCTTGCACCCTGCTTCAAGTAAAGAGTGTACGCCATTCTCCCAATTCCTCTGTCTCTGTCACATTTGTCCTGATGATGCCAACTTTGACAAGAGAGACTCCGAAATGTCCATCTTTTTCCTCAACAGAGGATTCCCCAGCACTGTTTTTGACAGAGCTCTCAGCAAGGTCAGATCCATCTCCTGCACTTTGGCCCTCACCCACTTTCTTCCCTGCCGCAACAGTGATAGGGCCCCCCTTGTCCTGACCTACCATCCCACCAGCATCCACATCCAGAGGATGATTAATTACGATTTCTGCCACCTCCAGCAAGATGCCACCACCAGCCTTCCACAGGGGTCCACTCCTCCTTCACTCCCAACACTTCCCTGCAGCCTCGCAGTACCTTTCTCTGCAACCACAGAAGTCCATTTACTTCCTCCTTTCTCAGTATCCAAGGGCCCAAACACACCTTCCAGGTGAAGCAGTGCTTTTACTTGCTTTTCACACAATCTAGTCTACTGCATTCGTTGCTCGCAATGTGGTCTCCTCTACATTGGGGAAACAAAGCATAGTCTGGGTGACTGCTTTGCAGAACATTTGTGTTCCGTCTGCAAAAAAAGACCCTGAACTTCTAACTGCCTGCCACTTCAACACACCACCGTGTTCCCTGGCCAACATCTCTGTCTCAGGCTTGTTGCAGTGCTCCAGCAAAACTCAGCGCAAACTGGAAGAACAGCACCTCATTTTCCACTTGGAGACCATGCAGCCTTCCTGACTCAATATTGAGTTCAATAACTTTAGGGCTTGAGCTCTCCCATGTCCCCCAATGCCCACACACCAGGCTTTGTTATCACATAGTCTACAACTACACATAACTCATTGTTAGCCACTAACAATCTCCATTCATAGCTATTCACCCTACTAGCCAGGTTGTTATCCACTCCATTGTCTTTCCAACTATTTTCTCTCTCTTTGGGCTCCAATCCCATCTATCATTTCTTCCCTACACCCCTCTCTCCACCCTATCTTCTGAACATAAACTGAGATTTTATTAGCTACCATCAGTTCTAAGGAAGGGTCACGTGTCCTGAAACGTTAACTCTGATTTCTCTCCAAAGATGCTGCCAGACATGTTGAGCTTTTCCAGCAATCTCTATTTTTGTTTCTGATTTACAACATCTGCAGTTCTTTAGATTTTTATTTAGCATTATTCAGTTAGATCAAGTGTGATCTGTTTGTTAACTCCATGTATCAGCATGGATTGCAACCTTTAATACCCATTGCCTAATCAAAATTTCGTCCAAGTAACCTTTCAGTTTTCTGTTTCAACATTGAAAAATGTAGAAATATTACAGTTAGGAAAACATCAATTTGTATCTAGCCTGTTCCATTGAGTTGTATTGAAGTGCAGATACTAATACTTGTCAGACTGGATCACAGAGTGGCTATCTTTCTGCAAAAGGTTTTTGAAAAATGCATAACGTATTCCAAGAAAGTTGGGTCAGGCTGAAGTCTGCAAAGTATTTGAGAGTTCAGCAGTCGGGTAATTTATTTTTAAACTTCTTTAAACTTTCTTATTGTAATTTGATTTTAAGTCAGTGCATCAGTTAGAAGAAAACAAGGATAATACCATTCAGGAATTTAAGTTCAATCTGATGTTCAAATTTGGCAAAATGTGTTTTGCCTGGTGAACTACAGTTGGAACATTGAAGCATCACTTTATTTACTTACTGTCTTTCAAGAATCCCTCTTTGTCTTCACTGAAATTTTGCATGCATTCATTGGATCTCTTGACAGGCTTTTAAGAGAACCTGGAGAAGGCTGTGTAAGAAATTTTTGTGTGATCATTAATGTGAAAACTGCAGAATGTGCTGGAGGTACTTGGTTTTTTAGTCATTGCTTTTGTCATCTGAATTTAATGATCCACTTTTCAAAAGTCCTGAAAAAGCATTTTCAAACAAAATGAACTCAACAGAAGGTGCAAAGGTGTTTACTGCATTATTTGGAAAGTCCAACTGAAATGACATTACTGACTTCACTCTGTCTTGTGGTATTAACATGTAATTGTTAACCCAATAGATTTCAATAGGTTTATTCTAGATTCTACTGTGTCAACCCAATTGTGAAGACTAAAGAATATTGTATTGATATACGAATGGATCACTTGCATATTCTAACAATAAGCCTTATGCATTGTAGAATTTTTTGAATGATATATTTAATGTCAATATTCAAAAAGATTCTCCATAAATTTAAAATGTAAAATATCTTCCAGTTTTATCAATAATATTTGTGGAATAATTTGTGAAAGTATAATTTAATCTGCATGTTAGGGTAATTGCTTCCAAACAAACATGGCATAATTTGCTAGGATACCTTTTTAAATGCAGTGATTAAAGAGTTCTTCAAGCGCAATACCTAACCCAGGAACATAAGTAAATTACTCAGAATAATTTATGAGCTCTCTGGGGACATATGACTGTATTGGGCAAACAGAACATTTTCATTTATGAACAGTATAGAATTAATTAAAGTGTGCATGTAAAATTTATTAGTTATTTGGAGCACCTAAACAAAAATCACCATTTTCCACCATGCAAGAGCCCTTAAATTGTAATATCAAGTAAAGCACATTGATTAGATTTTGTGCTTGATGTTAGTTATGATTTGAGACACAAGGTTTCAAACTTCATTAGGTTTTTGATAGCCAAAGGATAATTTCAATCTTCAAACAATTCCAGCCAAGATCTTGAAATAGTAAATTCCAATAACAATTAAAACTGTCCTGAAGTTAATTTTTGATGGGTATTTCTGATTAATTCAAAATTGTCAAAGCAGACTGTACTGCCATATTAGTTTATATAAATTAAAGGAAGGAAATTGTCAAGATTATTTGTATGTGAATGCCTTTTAACCCATGTAATTCATCTATTATTCACAAGCTTGACAGTACAATTTGCGTTGGCACCTCTTTCACAAAAAAAAATCAATGATAGTGTTTTGTGCTTGGTACCCGTGCACTGTCATAGTTTTTATTTAATACCTTCTTAATTAATGTTCATATCTGAACTTCTCTAAGGAGTTAAGTTAGCTGTCTATTCAGAGGAAGTCTTATCAAACACAGAGCATTTTGCACATGGCACAATGGTGATATCCCTGCTCCTGGGCCAGGAGGCCTGGTTTCAAGTCCCAGTTGCTCTAAAGTTGTGCAATAACATCACTGAACAGGTTGATTCGAAAATATCTAGAATTAATCAGAAAAATGCATTGGCTACTGCTTTGTCTACATGATTGACCTTTTTGTACAATAATAATATGAACATTAGTGAGATAAATGACTGTTAATCTGTTTTTGGTAACAGTAACAGACATTTGAGTCACCCAAAATTACATTCTATTTCAGCAAAGCCAAAAAAAGTGCTCTACTTTATATTGCAATGTAAGTTTATCAAGGTCCATAAGTACTGCATTCCTGAACTATCATAGTGTGCACTGCAGTGAAAATTCAAGTGTACTACCTCAGCAAACTTTTTTTAAGGAACAGTGTGAAAAAAATAGTTGGATGACAATCTATTCCATCTCTCAAATAGGATTGTGAATAACTCCTTGTTTGTTAAATGATTGCACTAATGAGCATTGGCATTACCAAAAATGAAGTACAAGTAGGTACAATAGCTATTTATTAAGCATTTAAGGTCCCATTGGCTTTGTGAATAGTTGCTCGGTAATGTCTTGATGGGCCGTACAGAATGGGGATGTTCTGGTTAAGATTTTTGGTCTGTGCCAGGGAGAGAAAACTGCCAGCCAGGGTTTGAATCACTGATCATTATTATCTAATGGTTCCTACTGGAAACTATACGGTTTTATGGATGTTGAATGGCAGTAATATTAGGCTCAATAATGTTGACTCTCATAATGGACTAGCCTACCGGTAAGTATCTACCTGACACTATACATCAGTAATTAAAACTTTGCTGAAACACCAGAGAAATTGTGCCTTTGGCATTCTCCCCCTACATCAACTGCTACCTTTAGGACAAAAAGCAAAGAGTTGGGTATGATTGAAAAAAAATGTAGATAGTTGAGACACTAAAGATACATGAGTTGCAGAAGAATGGGGAGATGAGTATCTTATTGAAATTTATAAAATTCTAACAGAATGAGACAGGTTAGATGAGGGAAGGATGTTCCTGATGATGGAGGAATCCATAACCAGGGGTCATAGTTTAAGGATAACAGGTAAACCTTTTAGGACTGATATGAGAAGAAATTTCTTTACCCAGCGATGATGAGCCTGTGGAATGTGTTACCACAGAAAGTGCTTAAGGCCAAATCATTGTGTTTTCAAGAAGGAAGTATATATAGTTCTTGTAGCTAACGGCATCGAGGGATATAGGGGTTAGAGTATTGAGCTCACTGATCAACCATTATCATTGTGAATGGCGGGCAGGCTGTAGGGGTTGAATGGCCTACTCCTGCTTCTACTTCTATCTTTATATTACAGTCTTAAGTACCATATTGACATTGACTGAAATGGTGATGGTGATCATTATAAGATTTTAATGCAGTTATTTTGGTTAGTAGTCTTAAATTTGTCACATATAAATGAGGCTATAATACTTTTACCTTCAAAAAAACGTACAATTACAAGTTTTACCTTGTGCTGGAGCTCATGATTTTGCATGCACATACTTTGGTAGAGTAAAAATTGTAATCTACATGTAACAGTTGAGTTGTGACAGCCTGACTGAGTTAAACTCTGGGTGGAAGCATTTTTCACAGTTGTCTCAATAAGCACAATGCAACCTTCCCCCATCATGCATTGGCTTATTAATGATTAAGGAAATGGTCATCATGAAGCTGATCACTGATGTCAGTGGATTATGTTACAAGGAAAGGCTGGAGAAAGTTGACCTCTTCATCCATAAGCATGCAACTGTTGAGGAAACATATAGTTTTTCATACTGAGAGTGAAAAGCATTTAGGGTGAACTTCTGATTATGCTAGTGGAAGCAAAAAGCTTTGAATCATTTGAGAAATGATGCAGTGAATGCACTATAAGTTTTTCTCAACATGTTAACTAAAATTAGTTGTATCACGTTTCTTCCTAGTATTTATTTTAAGATCTGGTTGGACATTTTATAATATAACAGTTTAGTGTTCTGGGATCTAAAATAGTACCAAGATCGAGTATAGTAATTAATATTGTTCACTTTGAGATTCCTTCAAGATGCTGAAGAGAATTGACAAAGTAGCTGTAGGAAGGATATTTCTTCATGTGCAGAATCTGGAATGAAAAGTGTGGCAGTATCTGTGGAGAGAATGCAAAGTTAATATTTCAAGTCTAGTGACTATTCATGAAGAGTCAGGTGATGAAAAGTCATCGGACTCAAAATGTTAATTTTGTTTTCTCTTCATAGATGTTGCCAGACTTACTGAGTTTTGCTAGCAATTTCTGTATTTTATTTCAGGTCTCTAGCATCTACAGTTCTTAGTTTTATTGTACTAAAATGAGAAGTCATAGTCTTAGGATAAGGGGTAGCTGATTTCAAAAGGAGATAAGGAGAAATTACTTCTTTAAAAAGGTCTTCAAGGTAAATCTGTGAAGTCACTACCTGAGAATGTAGTAGATGATTTGGTTTGATTCATAACTGTCATAAATACTGAGGTACAGTGAAAGGTGTTGTCTTACATGCTTTACACGCAGGTTGTACTATACAGTGCTTCAGGCTTTTCGAGTAGAGTGCAGGATATAGTGTTGCAGCTGCTGAGAAGGTGCAGAGAGAGATCAACATTAACATTTAAGAGGTCCATTCAAAGTCTGATAACAGCAGGCAAGAAGCTGTTCTTACATGCATTCAAAATTTTATATCTTCTGTCCAATGGAAGAGGATGAAAGAAAGTATAACCGGGGTGGGAGGGATCTTTGATTATGTATCTTTGTGTGATTGACTGGGATTTGTTCACAACTCTCTATAGTTTTTTGTGGCCTTGGGAAGAGCAGTTGCCATACCGTGCTGTGATGCATCCAGATAGGATGCTTTCTATGATGCATCCATAAAAATTTGTAGGAGCCTTTATGGACATTCTGAAATTCCTCAGCCTTCTCAGGAAGAAGAAGCGTTGTTGTGCTTTTTTGACTGCAGTGTCAACGTGGGTGAACCGGGACAGATTGTTGATGATCGTCACTCCCAGGAATTAGACACTCTTCAACTTCTCCACCTCAGCACTATTGATGCAGACAGGGGCGTGCTCTCCAATCTGCTTCCTGAAGTCAATAACCTTTACATCATGTCTTTACATTATGCCGGCAAGGATGCAATCTCATCCCTGTATTCGTTGTTGTTTGAGATCAGACCTACAATGGTGGTGTCATCAGCAAACCCGTAAATGGAGTTGATGCGGAATTTGGCCACACAGATTATAGTAGTGGACCGAGTACACAGCCTCGTGGGCACTGCTGTTGAGGATTGTCATGGAATAGGTGTTGTTGCCTATCCTTGTGGTATATTGGTCAGGAAGTCAAGAATCTGGTTACAGAGTGGGGAGCAGAGACCTGATCCTGGAGTTTGGAGATGGATGTTAGGATATTGAGTAATTTTAAGGAGGAAGTAGACAGATTTTTAAATTAGTAATGGGTTGGAGGGTTATGGAGAGCAGGCATGAAAATGGAGTTGAGATCAATATGAGATCAGCCATGATTACATCAAATGGTGGAGCAAGCTCGAAGGGCTGAATTGCCTACTCTTGCTGCTAGTTCTTATGTTAGATAGTAGACTTTATGCTTATAAACAGTATGTGTATCTCATTTAAAATAAAGTAACATGTTAGCTGTCAACATTTTCACAGTTACCATAAAGTCTACCTGAACACATTTCTTGTGGTTTTTAAAAATGATTAATCCTTAAAACAAAAGTCTAATGGATTTCAGATTCGATTTTAGCAGTTGATATTTATATTATTCTATACATTCTTCAAAATTATATTTTTGTATTTTTACCAGCCCTGATCTTGTTTTAAGAAATAAAATTTCAATCTGAAACTTAAGATTATGTTTTACATTTTATTGTCTACAAATATATTTTCTGTAAACTACTATTGAAAGTTTTTCCCAAAGAAATAGCAATGGAAGTTTTTGTACACTATATATTAAACTGTAACCAAGTTTAGCCAAGATGCTGCAGTACATGACAACTAGTTATTCAGGCTATGGAATTTGACCTGATTCTATGAACAAAACAAAAGAACAAAAGAGAAGTACGGCATAGGAACAGGCCCTTCGGCCCTCCAAGCCCATGCCGATCATCATGCCCTGACTAAACTGAAAAAACAAACCATCTGCCCCTATTCGGTCCGTATCCCTCCATTCCCTCCCTATTCATGTAACCATCCAGATGCCTCTTAAATGTCACCAATGTCCCTTCTTCCACCACCGCCTCTGGCAGTGCATTCCATGCTCCTACAAACTCCCTGCGTGAAAAACTTTCCTCGCACATCTCCCTTAAACTTTTGCCCTCTCACCCTGAACCTGTGCCCCCTTGTAATTGAAACTTCAACCCTGGAAAAGAGCATCTGACTATCCACCCTATCTATGCCTCTCATAATTTTGTAGACCGATATCACGTCTCCTCTCATGTTTAGATGATGCTTTATTCTGCCATGAGAATTATTCACAAATGTCTCACTTTTAGCATTGACTGGTAGTTTAGATGCTCTGAGGGAGTGGCACTGGTGTTTCATAAATCAGTGCATTCAGATATTTGGTACTGGAATTCTATATGGCAATGTGGCAGGGGGATGGGAACCAAATGAGGTTAGTGGACAGTAAGGAGGTAGTGACTAAAGCCTGTAAGGAACGAGATAATGAAGTCAGTGTGACTAAGGGGAAGAGGAGGCAGAGAGCAGATGATGAACGCAAAGGGACAGGTGGTCTGAGGTGCACTTGTTTTAATGCGAGAAGTGTAGTAGGTAAGGCAGATGAACTTAGGGCTTGGATTAGTACCTGGGAGTATGATGTTATTGCTATTACTGAGACTTGGTTGAGGGAAGGGCAAGATTGGCAACTTAATATCCCAGGATATAGCTGCTTCAGGCGGGATAGAGAGAGAGATAAAAGGGGTGGAAGAGTTGCATTACTGGTCAAAAAGGATATCACAGGTGTGCTGAAGGAGGGCACTATGGAGGACTCGAGCAGTGAGGCAATATGGGCAGAGCTCAGAAATAGGAAGGGTGCGGTAACAATGTTGGGGCTGAACTACAGGCCTCCCAACAGCGAGCGTGAGATAGAGGTACAAATATGTAGACAGATTATGGAAAGATGGAGGAGCAACAGGATGGTGGTGTTGGGAGATTTTAATTTTCCCAACATTGACTGGGATTCACTTAGTGTTAGGGGTTTAGATGGAGCAGAATTTGTGAGGAGCATCCAGGAGGGTTTTCTAGAGCAGTATGTAAATAGTCCAATTTGGGAAGGGGCCATACTGGACCTGGTGTTGGGGAGTGAGCCCAGCCAGGTGGTTGAAGATTCAGTAGGGGATTAATTTGGGAATAGTGATCATAATTCCGTAAGTTTTAGAATACGGATGGACAAAGACAAGAGTGGTCCTAAAGGAAGAGTGCTGAATTGGGGGAAGGCCAACTATAGCAAAATTCGGCAGGAGCTGGGGAATGTGGATTGGGAGCAACTGTTTGAGGGTAAATCCACATTTGATATGTGGGAGGCTTTTAAAGAGAGGTTGATAAGAGTGCAGGACAGACATGTCCCTGTGAAAATGAAGGATGGAGAGGGCAAGATTAGGGAACCATGGATGACAGGTGAAATTGTAAGACTCGCAAAGAGGAAAAAGGAAGCATACATAAGGTCTAGGCGACTGAAAACATTCGAAGTTTTGGAAGAATATCGGGAAAGTAGGACCAATCTGAAATGAGGAATTAAGAGGGCTAAAAGAGGTCATGAAATATCTTTAGCAAACAGGATTACGGAAAATCCCAAAGCGTTTTATTCATACATAAGGAGCAAGACGGTACTAGAGAAAAGGTTGGCCCAATCAAGGACAAAGGAGGGAAGTTATGTGAAGAGTCAGAGAAAATGAGTGAGATTATTAATGTCTACTTTGCGTCAGTATTCACCGAGGAGAGGGACATGACGGCTGTTGAGGTTAGGGATAGATGTTTGATTACTCTATGTCAAATCGGCATAAGAAGGGGGCAAGTGTTGGGTATTCTGAAAGGCATTAGGGTGGACAAGTCCCCAGGTCCGGATGGGATCTATCCCAGGTTACTGAGGGAAGTGAGAGAGGAAATAGCTGGGGCCTTAACAGATATCTTTGCAGCATCCTTGAGCACGGGTGAGGTCCCGGAGGACTGGAGAATTGCTGAGGTTGTCCCCTTGTTTAAGAAGGGTAGCAAGGATAATCCAGGTAATTATAGACCGGTGAGTCTGACGTCAGTGGTGGGGAAGCTGCTGGAGAAGATACTGAGGGATAGGATCTATTTACATTTGGAAGAAAATGGGCTTATTAGTGACAGGCAGCATGGTTTTGTGCACGGAAGGTCATGTCTTATCAACTTGATAGAATTCTTTGAGGAAGTGACAAAGTTGATAGATGAGGGAAGGGCTGTGGATGTCATATACATGGACTTCAGTAAGGCATTTGGTAAGGTTCCTCATGGTAGGCTGATGGAGAAAGTGAAGTCGCATGGGGTCCAGGGTGTACTAGCTGGATGGATAGAGAACTGGCTGGGCAACAGGAGACAGAGTTGTAGTGGAAGGGAGTTTCTCAAAATGGAGAACTGTGACCAGTGGTGTTCCACAGGGATCCGTGTTGGAACCACTGTTGTTTGTGATATACATAAATGATCTGGAGGAAGGTATAGATGGTCTGATTAGCAAGTTTGCAGATGACACGAAGATTGGTGGAGTAGCAGATAGTGAAGGGGACTGTCGGAGAATGCAGCAGAATATAGATAGATTGGAGAGTTGGGCGGAGAAATGGCAGATGGAGTTCAATCCAGGCAAATGCGAGGTGATGCATTTTGGAAGATCCAATTCAAGAGCGAACTATACGGTAAATGGAAAAGCCCTGGGGAAAATTGATACTCAGAGAGATCTGCGTGTTCAGGTCCATTGTACCCTGAAGGTGGCAACGCAGGTCGATAGAGTGGTCAAGAAGGCATATGGCATGCTTTCCTTCATCGGACGGGGTGTTGAGTACAAGAGTTGGCAGGTCATGTTACAGTTGTATAGGACCTTGGTTCGACCACATTTGGAATACTGCGTACAGTTCTGGTCGCCACATTACCAAAAGGATGTGGATGCTTTGGAGAGGGTGCAGAGGAGGTTCACCAGGATGTTGCCTGGTATGGAGAGCGCCAGCTATGAAGAGAGGTTGAGTAGATTAGGATTATTTACATTAGAAAGACAGAGATTGAGGGGGGACCTGATTGAGGTCTACAAAATCATGAGAGGTATAGACAGGGTGGAAAAGCAAGAAGCTTTTTCCCAGAGTGGGGGACTCGATTACTAGGGGTCAAGATTTCATGGTGAGAGGGGAAAAGTTTAAGGGAGATATGCGTGGAAAGTTCTTTACGCAGAGGGTGGTAGGTGCCTGGAATGCGTTGCCAGCGGAGGTGGTAGAGGCGGGCACGATAGCGTCATTTAAGATGTGTCTAGACAGATATGTGAATGGGCAGGGAGCAGAGGGATACAGATGCTTGGAAAATAGGCGACAGGTTTAGATAGAGGATCTGGATCGGCGCAGGCTCGGAGGGCCGAAGAGCCTGTTCCTGTGCTGTAATTTTCTTTGTTCTTGTTCTTTGTTCTATATGTTACAAAGGTCTATTGTGTGACAAGACTGCAGTGAGTTTTACTGAGATAGCAACGTGTAGAGCTGGATGAATACAGCAGGCCAAGCAGCATCAGAGGAGCAGGAAAGCAGCATCAGAGGAGCAGGAAAGCTGACATTTCAGGCCTCGACCCATCTTCAGAAATGAAGAAGGGTCTAGGCCCGAAACGTCAGCTTTCCTGCTCCTCTGATGCTGCTTGGCCTGCTGTCTTCATCCAGCTCTACACCTTGTTATTTCAGATTCTCCAGCATCTGCTGTTCCTACTATCTCTGGGTGAGTTTTACTGTTTATGTAATAATTGAAAATGTGCAATTGTACCCAAAAGGGGGAAAAAAATGTTGTATGTAATTTGGTGTGTATTTTTTGCATGCAGTGTGTAGCCAAGTTTTAGTCTGGTTGTTAATTAGTTTCCTGCCTCAGTATGGTTGAATAATCTATTGAAACTGTTGAGGATCACATGAATTATGGTCATTCGGAGTAGAAAACTGAACTGCAATGGTAAAACTACATCTTAGTTCAAAGTTAATAATTTAGATTTGCCTGTATTAACATAATTTATGACAGGTGTTTTTGGTTTCTGATGAATTTAGTCAGAGGGTTCTTGTGGCACAGTGGTAGTATTCCTACCTCTAGGAGGCGCAGGTTCAAGTCCCACCTGCAACAGAGGTGTGTCATAACATCTCTGAGTCGGCTGATCAGAAAATGTCTGAAATGGAAGTCGGTTGTTTACCGCCAGATTTCTTAGATTAGTTTATTAGCATAACTTCAAGTGTAGGTTTGAACAGATCTTGGGAAAATGCTAGTAGTACGAATGAACAAAATGAGTAAATTAAATTGAAGTTAAATGGATAGGAGCAAATAGTTTGTCATAATTGGTACAAAATTCTCTGAACCTTTGATGGGGTTTTGAGACTTTCCAAACTATTTCAACTTTTACAAAGGATAAATGGGCAGGCAAAATTGGGCAAAAAATGTAGGCATAACTAGGATAGAAGGTCATTTGATCAATTGTGTCCATTCGCAAGATGCACTAACTCACCAAGGCTCCATAGACAACACTTCCAAACCAATGACCATTGCTGTCTAGAAAGACAAGGGCATTGGATACATGGGACCACCACCAATTTCCCCTCTGAGCTGCTCATCATCCTGACTGAATATTGCCATTCCCTTCACTGTTTCTCCTCTATCTAATCAAACTAGCTTCATTAACTACCTCCCCTGTTCCTATGATGTCTTTCTTGCCTGATTCTAGCCGCATTCCAGCATGTGCCATACCCAGAATAACTTGAATACCCTGAATATCCCAGTAGTGGATGTGCATCCCTGGCATCAACACCATGTTTAAAAGGCCATTGCGCATGATGTCAAGCACTGTTAGTCTGGATTTGCCTTGTATAGTTCCTGACATTTAGCCCAGACATGGCAGACAAGGGAATATTTGGTGCCTTATCTTGTGGGCAGGGAGATCTTGGTGGATGGGGTGATGCACATGTGGGATTTCCTCTTTCCCCAGGACCAGCAGAGGAAGTCCGAGGTTACCTCCTGGGTCAAAGCATTCTCAGCAGTCTGAAAGAATGCATTGCACTGTAAGAAGGAGGCAATGACCTTTTGCACTCCATCAGTATGCGTGCCATTATCTTCTGTCTAATGCTTCACACTCACTCAATCTCTCCTGTGCACATCTTCACCAATGCTTATGCTGTATCATTCACATTGCCTTCAACAGCTTCCCTCATTCACTGTCATCCACGGTAAACCCTCGTACAGCTAATTCTGCATGCCCGTTAAGGTGTCTACTCAGTCACTCGGAATACCTTCCCTCCTGCACCGAAAGCAACAGCTGTGCCATCCACTTTCATCTCCCTAATACCTGTACCTGTCTCACTCCATGAGGAAAACAGCCCACAATAAGGCAGAAAGAGTCAAATCGGGCTGATATTTGGCTCGACCCTTTTATGTGGAGAGGATTCAGGAGACTGATCGTCCTGAGAAACAGACTAAGTCGTTGGATTGGTATTGGAAGCTACACCTATTGTGATGGGACCCCCTGAGCAAAAGTCATCTTGCGTAACTTTATTAAGGACTGCTGACAACTGTGACAAACTTTCCGGCTTTGTATCCGTACTAGACAGTATAGCAGGGCAGTGAATCTGCTATCTTTAGCTGAGGAGAAAAAGTGAAAAAAAGACAAAGCAGATATGTTGTGAGCATGCAGATAGGCTCAGAGTGATTGAGTGCTCAGAGAAAAATGAACCGGCTGGAGATGCGGGTAGATTCAGCAAGATGGCGGTGGAGTAGCCGAAGGTCATCTGCTCTGTTTGTTTTCTTTTTCTCTTTTCTCTCTCCTTACCTCTATTCCTCAAATGACGTCGGTGTTGGAGAGTTGAACCAGCGTACATTCAAGGGACCCGCGGCCTCAAGGAAGCCCAGGGGGGATGGACTCTCGGCCTCTTGGGGGCCCAGCATGGGCTCGACAGACTCCCGGCTTCAAGGAAGTCCAGAGCAGACTCGCGGACACCCGGCCTTGAGGAATCCTAGCATGTATGCTCGACCTCCCAGAGGAATCCCAATGCAGAATCCCGGACTCCGTGAGGAAGTCCAGAGCGGACTCTTGGCCTCGAGGTGAAGCCAAGCATGGATTTTCTGCTTTAGGACTGTAATGCTGAACTTTTATTTGTTTATTTTTTGTAATTTATACCTAAGATTTTGAGCCTAGGTATCTTTGTACTTAAGATGGAAATGCTGACTTTGTTCTCTTTTTGCTGTACTCATGGATCCACGTACTTGAGTACATGTGACGATAACTCTAATTCTAATTTTAATACAGCCTGGTCTGCGCCATGAGCTCGGTGCATGTCCTGAGCAAACAGTGTCCTTGCAGCTGCATTACAGTGGTATTTGCCACTGTCTTCCATGATGCAGTATTAAAGAGCTATAAGTGGATCAGAGATGTGCAATTAGGGTTTTTAGACGCTGACACATATCAGATGTCAGTGTCCGTGGTCGATCGTGTCATGGAGCATGTCTTGAGATATTCGTACTCGATGTCCATCGTTGAGGAGGCCGTTGGAACAAGCGATGAACTGAATTCGACAGATACCTACTCTGATTTCCATATTAAAAATTCTCTGTGTCTAGTTTATCCAGTGCATTTGGCAAGATAGGAAGCTGCAAACTAATGAATTGTGCAGTTAATAAGGTCTTCCCTTACTTCCCATACTTCCCAGAGTCCCAGAGATTTATCTACCTTCACGTTCTCTAAGACATCCCAAACTTTCTCTTCTGTAAAGCGAACTGTTTTTAAAACATCAAAGTTTATTTCTCTGCATTCTCAAGACTATTTCTTTTGTCACAGTAAAAATTAACACAAAATATTCATTTAGTATTTCTCCTATCTCCTGGGGTTCAACACAAAGGCAACCTCCTGATCTTTAAGAGGCTCTACCCTCTCGCTAGTTACCCTCATGCTGAGGTTGTAGACATACTCGCTGAGCTGATGGGTTTGGTTGCACACGTTTCATCACCCTGCTAGGTAACATCGTCAGTACGCCTCCGGTGAAGCGTTGGTGTTCTGTCCCGCTTGATATTTATATGCCTCAGTTTGTTGGGGTGTTTGGTACCACTTCCGGTTCTGTTTCTCGGTGGTTTGTATACAATGTCTAATTCGATGTGTTTGTTGATGGAGTTCCAGTTAGAATACAGGCTTCCAGGAATTCCCTGGTGTGTCTCTGTTTGGCTTGTGCGATTATGGATATGATGTCCCAGTCGAATTCATGTCCCTCATTGTCTGTGTGTGGTGAGACAAGTGAGAACTGCTGTGTCTCTTGGTGGCTAGTTGATGATCGTGTATCCATATTGTCAATTTTCTTCCAGTTTGGCCTATGTAGCGTTTCTCACAGTTCTTGCATGATATTTTCTATATTACACCAGTTTTGCTGGTTTTGGATATGGGATCCTTTACATTTGTCAGTAGCTATTGTAGGGTGGTTGTTGGTTTGTGGGATACCCTGATACCTAGGGGTCTGAGTAGCCTTGCGGTCATCTCTGAAATGTCCTTGATGTATGGTGGAATGATTAGTGAGTCTGGTCGTGTTGTGTCTTCCTGTTGTGGTCTGTCTCGGAGGTAACGGTGGATTGTGCTTTTCGGGCAATGAAATCTAACCAATGTTATGATTCTAGGTTGACTAGGCCCTAAATGAGATGCCTCACTATGTTATGGTTCTAGGTTGACTGCCTTAAATTGTTGGTGAGGAGGAGGAGTGAACTGATCCCTATTCTTTCTTCACCCATCCCTTTGTTGATTGCACCAAGCTGAATTTTTATGAATACCTTTCTCTTAGATCTAAATTAACTTGTGTTTTAAAATAAGCCAATTTAATCAGACTTAATTAACAAAATGAGTTTATTAATTACTAAAGAAGAAATAGTAATGCAATAACACACAGACGTTAGAAATAAGAGGTGTGTTTAAAAAGATAAAAGTTAAAAGAACAGTAATACAAATTAGTGTCTAAATTGTTTGTGAAGTGCAGACAATTGAATATTGTGACTATCCTGGTAGATAGCACTAGTAGGATTGATGTTCGTAGTTGAACAGATAATTGAGGATTTTGGCTTTGCAGGTTAATTGAAACTTTTTTAGCCCTAATTCCTTAGGCAGTGGCTGACGGGCAGCATTCAGAATGAGAAAGTGCGTTTTCACTTTTATTGTAATTCAGTGTTGTTTAAATGACTGTGCTCACAACATGATTTTAGCGTACTAGTCTACATACTAGGAATTCAGGCCACAAACACAGACTAGTGTTGCAGTCAGTTTTTAAACTTTTTTTTTGGTTTATCCGCAACAAAAACACCTGTTCTGTCAGCCCCTTTGTTATGTATGCCTACTACATTTCTCTGTCTGTTTGAACTTTCCCTGACACTCTACCATGTGATATTCCTGCACAGGACTTTGCCAGACGGTCACTGAATTTGCATTGACTGTAGCAAACATCTTTTAAAAAAATTAAAAAGTGAATAATGTCTTTGGTACTTTAGAGTTCTGATGTGTCACTATGTAAATTATTCTGCCTTTGTGTAAGGTGGGTGGAGATTTCATGATTAATCATAGAATCCCTGCAGTGCAAAAGAGGCCACTCAGCCCATCAAGTCTGGACCAACCTTGCGAAGAGCATCCCACGCATCCCAGCTCCAACCTATATCGACCATCCCGTATTTACTACGGCTAATCTACCTAGCCTGTATATCCCTAGACACTACGGCCAATTTAGCATGACCAATCCATCGTTCATGACTTTCTGTTAGGCAGCTGCATCACCACCATCTTCAACAGTATGCATTTATGATGTGGCCTTTGCGTGGAAAGATAATCTCAAATTTCTTTAAAGAAATTATATTCTTTTAAAAATCATTGAGTCAAAGAAGGCATCAGCAAATCTGACTTTTGTGAGTTTAAAAGTTATGTTTTTACACATTCTTGAAGGAGATGGAGGGTTTTTGTCAATGTCGGCCATATGGATTCTTACCATGAAACTTCATAAGTCACATACAAGCCATTATTTGTGGTAATCTTAAATTGTCACCAGTAATAGTTGTTTGCGATCTGATCTGTGGTGGAAAGAAAGATTTGAATGCATATAGTTGCATATAGTCTCAAACAACATGGTAAAGACCAATAATCTGTTTTTTGGTTGAGGGCTAATTATTAGCCAGGCACTGGGGACAACTTGCTTGCTCCTTCAAATAGTGTCACAAGATTTTTTACATTCATTCGCTCAAGGATCTTGACAATCCAGAATAAGGCAGTCCGTTTGATTGTCATACAGCATCTTGAGCATTCACTCCATTCATCACTAGCACACAATGGTGCAAGTAACATACCAAAGATCCTCAAATAGCATCTTCCAAACCCTCAAACTCTCTCAATTAGAAGGACAAATGCAATAAATGTGTTGGAACACCAGAACCTGCATGTTCTACTCGAAGGCATGTACAGTTCTGACTCAGAACTATATCAGTGTTTCTTCAGCGTCACTGGGTTAAAATCTGAGAACTACCTTCCTAACTACTCTGCGGTGGCCTAACATTCCAAAGATTGCAATGGCGGGTTGTTAGGCTCAAAGTGCCTAACAGGTTCTTTAAGGCCAAATCAAAATGAATACAAGAATACATGTGTGCTTTGACATAAAGGAAGTTTTATCAGCTTAATGTAATTTATATATTTACAAACTAATGAGTGAATCAATTAGCTTAAACTACTTCCCAATTCAAGGCAAGCTCATAGTAGTTACCTTCCAGCCAAAACAGGCTGCTTTTAAACTAAGTCTGTTTTCATGTACTTATTTCAATTGTTTATTGCCACATCCACAGAATCACAGAATCCCTACAGTGTGGAAATAGGCCCTTCAGTCCAACAAGTCCACACCGAACCTCAGAGCATCCCACCCAGACCCATCTCCCTGTAACCCACCTAATCTACACATCCCTGAATGCTGTGGGCAATTTAGCATAGCCAATTCACCTAACCTGCACATCTTTGGACTTTTATTTGGACAATTAACCCTTCACAATTAACTCGTTGATCTGGTTTGGAGATATCATTTTTGAGCCTAACATTACAAGCAGTTGAAGAAAGCATTTCAATACTGCTTTTTGTAGGGCAATTGTGGGCATTAAATATTGGCTTAACCAGCAATGCCCATATTCCATGAATGAATAAATAAAAGCTAGAGAGGGAAGGCAAGACCTCCTTCAATGTTTCATTCAAAGGATGGTCTCTGTGAAAGCAATGAGATAGTTACCAGATAATGTGTTTTGTGTGACTTTGGCTGAGGGATAAGTGTTAAATCAGCATGCCTAGGATAACATTCTAGCTCTTTTTCAGGGTGACGATTTTATAATCTTGTCTAAGTATCACATGATTAAACATTCCCTTTCCTTCTCCTCCAGTGAACAATGAAAGCCTGCCTTGTTAAAGAATAATTGAAAAGAATGACCAGTCAAGTTTCATTAGTTTATTCTGACTTGTTTTGTATAATATTATTCAAATTATGGAACTTGGAATTTAAAATCCGTAGACTTGTCATTAGATTTTAATTCTCCAGAATCAAGGTGTTTTAATAAACTTTGTAAAGGAAGCATTTGTATGGATGTTATGTTAAAATCCAGTGCTGTCCAATAATCCCTGCTTTGTGGCAACTTTGTTTTCAATGTTGCCTTACAAATTTGTGTGCCCTGTATATTTTCAGAAATACATACTGGTTTATTCAATGTAGGTTCCCTCTGGATCACTTAATTTCATTGATTTGCTCATGTTCATTGCTCTTGTTTGGAACTTTTGCAAGTACAAGGAAATAAAACCCACAAGTACTAGAAATGAACAGCACCACAGTCAGCAACTGAAGAAAGAAAGTGGGTTAAAATTTTACATAAGAAAATCGATTGAACTTTTCATCAGAAGTAATATCTCTATTCACCTTTGTATATGCCGACTGACCATCTCTGCCTTTTCTAGCAATTTCTGATTTTGTATATCTATTTGCATTGTCAGAGATTATAGTGACTATGAGGTATTTCAAATGCATAACCCTTTCATGTGATGTGAGAACTGTAACTAAAGTCAGCGCGTTTTAAGTGTTTTTTCAGCACTTTATAATAGTGAAACTTAGATATAATAATGCTTTATCCAATTCTATAAAAATGGTTCTCAAATTGATTAATAGTATACTCCTATTATAACTAAACCCTGAAAAGCAGTTGGGATGATGCCTGATAATACAAATGTGCCTTTCCAGTGTCTGGCTGCATGATGTTCACACAGCCCTGCTCTGGGCAGTTGATATTGTGATGGAGTTGCTGAACATGTTTGAACATTTTGTCACGGACACATGCTGTCCTTGTTGTGTATGTGGACTGAATAAAAATAATAAACGTCTTTGTCCTGACAGCTGCATTTTGACAAGGATCAGCTCAGCAGCATCTTTACTGGAGTGAAGAATTGCTGCAGTTCCTCAAACAAGGCTGCTGTTTGTCCCAATTCGAGCCAAGTAATGCAATTGAATGCAAGAAATGGTGTTATCAGTAGTGTATAGAAGAAAGACTGAGAGGAAGATCAATTTTTTTCTCTTCATAATTTTGATACATTATTATATCTGCATGTGTGTGTAACAGAGAATGGGGAGAGTGCCTGCACTGAGTAATGCTTTTGAATTACTTACAAAGTATTTTGGTACTATTTCGCATCCAATTTTCAGTAGAAGATTCTATTGGTGTTGAGCAGCTACAAAATCAAATTTTGGCTAACTGGCATTAAATAGTCTCCCTCGAACACAAACAAAGATTCTTGGAGTGTCACTGTCCTTAAAGCTGTCAGTCATTTGGTCTCCTTGACTTAAGAACACGACACTTTGCTTTATTTTTATGGGATATTGTATTGGAGGAGGTTAACGTGCACTAAGCAGTTAGATAAATTTCCACAAAGGGAAATTACTCTAGTTATTTTTACTAGCACTTTTTAAAATTATTGTTATGCTGCTGAGATCTAGTATTCATTTCTACAGATTCTTCAACATGTTCCTTTGATATGATTCTAGTAAACCTTGTAAATTGCACAACACCAATGAAATGCATATTATAGAAACAAATATTTGTCCAGGTCACATTGTTAATGAGATGGCTGATTGCCACTTGGGAGGCTGTCTGGATATGACAGTGTCTTTTCAAGGAGCCAAATGCAGCTGGGTACGTTTCCCAGCTAAAGTTTGGTCCACAGAGAGAGCTGACCAAAAAGGCCCTGAATAAAAGGGATTGATGTATCATTATTCAATTTGTAAGTTGCTTTAAGGCATGAAGGAGATGCACACACCAGCAGAACCACATACCCTGTTGCAGTAACTTCCTTAAAACTCCAAAATATTAAACCACTGAGTGTCTTTTCAGTCATAGATGAAATTATGTAGCTGGCCACTTCCAAGCAAGTAGAGTGAAGCAACGTATTTAACCTTTGAATCATAAGATCAAAAAAGGAAATGGATAGAAATGATCAGATGTCTTCTAAATTTATCCACAGAAATTTTTTCAATCATTTTATCTTTTTACTTTTTTAAAAAGCACAGTTCAATTTCTTTACGAAAAGTAGTCTTTGTCAGAAAATATAAAACTATGAGCTGCTGCATCAGTTATAATTTCATTCTTTAGTGTCTCACCAGCATTGATGACAATTAACTTTTAAAACTGAAGTGGCAGTAACACAAAGCAGGAAACCCATACCTTGAAAAGATCTTAATATGCTGAGATCTACTTGCTACTTTGATGTAGATTGGATAGGAAAGCAGCAACATAATAAACCTCCTTTCTCAATCCTTGGAAGTATTTTGTAGTATGGATTTTTTATATTTTACTGGAGATGTTAATGAATCTGTGAGTGTGCTGAAGTTTAGCATATTCCTGGTTTTGTTCTCTGTTGTCTTTCAGATGAACTTTCTAGATTCCTGTCAAGTGTATATGCAAGAAGAACTACAATGTACTTGGTATTCTTTAAAAATATATGTTAATGTGGTAGTGGCTCAATATCATAGTGACAGGTTCAATTATGTCTAAAGTAATCATTATCAGTTGACTGTTCTGTTGACATTTCCTCTTCTGCAATATTTTGAATCTCAGACTCTGAAGTGGATTTGACCTGGGGTTCTTTAAGGTGGATGGGAGTGGGTACTGTGAAGATGGCACAGCCCTCCGGTGAGTTCACTATGAGATTCAGATCATTTTAACTTCTGGTCCTCATTTATATAAAACCTGGATATTTTCTCTTCTGTCCAAAGCCAATAGGAGCAACATTAAAGTAAGTGCAGGTAAGGAAAATGTGATTGAGAGTTGGAAGATATGGGGGATCCAGGGAAACCCAGGGAACTATCACTGATAGTTCTCACTAGCGTTTAGAGAGAAAGAGAGCTCCTTGACAGGAATCCTTTGGCTTCCTGTAAACCAGACCAATGCCTTCCTTCTTCCTTACAATGCAGTGTTGGCAGCCAAACCACACTCCCCCCAGGGTTTTAGAACATAGGACATAGAATTATACAGCACAGGAATGGGCCCTTCGGCCCACAATATTGTGCCGAAATGACACCTCTGATTCCTTCTGCCTGCTCTTGGTCCATATCCCTACATTCCTTGCATATTCATCTGCTTATCTAAAAGTCCCTTAAATGCCCTTATCGTATCCACCTCCACCCCACCAGTGCCTTCCACACTCCAACCACTCTGTGTAAAAAAACTTGTGTTAACTTTAGCCAGGGGCCTGTTTGGATGGAAACTGTACTAATGTACTTCCTGGCTTTCCGTAGTAATGTGACATCTGCCATAAGGCACTTACTACAGGCAGCCATCTTACAAGCTGTTCAAATAAAGACAGAAACAAACCATGGTGTACTCCATGGCCATTCCCATGGATCTCTGGTACATTTGCATTTTTAGTATAATCTTCATTCGTATTTGCTGTAATGCTGTTTCTGTTGGCTTCATGTCAGAGAATCAAGTGAAGTCATGCATCGAAATTGTGCAGGCCTCATACCCAACTTGTGGGTGGGGGCCAGTCCTGCTGCCTCATACCCTTCCTTGCTTCAAATGCAATCCTAATTAAAATCAACACATCTCTGTCCACTATTTTTATAAGCAGTTATTCACATCTTTTTAAAATAAAATAAATTATTATTAAATATCCATCATTTTGCTCTTGTAATGAGACATATTTGTTGAAGAAAGGTTTGTCAGATTCTGAAGAAAGACATTAGTTCAGGCGGAACACTTCTTTCATTTGCTAGTAGTTCAGGCGGAACACTTCTTTCATTTGCTAGTAGAATGTGAGTGTTACATCTCTTGTGGTGCAATGACGCACCTCTGAGCTATGAAACCCAGTTGCAAGTACCACCTATTCTAGAGGTGTGTCATAACATCTCTGAACAGGGTTGATTAAAAAAAAATCTGAAATGTGAATGTTGCTGGTACGGGCAGCATTTGTTGCTGAATCCAAATAGCCCTTGGGAAGGTGTGATGAGTCACTTTCTTGAACCGCTGCAGTCTGTGTGTAATGAGGTACACCCATAGTACTGCTCAAGAGGGAGTCCCAGGAATTTGACCCATGACTGAAGGAACAATGATATGGTTATTTTTCAATTTGATATGCAAAGTGTGGAAGAATTTGCAAGCGGTAATGTACCTATGAGCCTACTGCCTTTGCTCTTGGCGGTTGAGATGTGAGTTTAGAAGGTGACTCAACTGCTCTAGGCTCGACACCATCAAAAATTGAGGAAGAGATGTCATGGAAACTAATTTCCTGAAATGATTTTAAAAATGAGGTGGTGCTCGCCAACTAACTACCACGATAAATAGATGCAACCTAGCTACTTAATGTTGGTAGCCCCTGATTTCAGGGTTTGTTAGTCTTTTGCACAATTAAGAGTTTACCCATAGCCAGTTTCACCTGTATGTGTTATTGTAACTTTTTGTTCCTCCTTGCACTAGTGCATATATATCTAGTTTTGTGCTGTACTGGATCTCTGATTTCATTTGACAGAAGCAGATTTCTTTTACAGTGGGAGTCAACTACCCCGTTAAGGCTCAATATCTGCTGAAATCCTTAACAATCGTTAAAAGTCTGTCCTTGCATGAAGTTTATGACAGCTTGCTTCCCACATTGCAATTTTCTTACGCTTGTGTTAAGCTCTGTATAAACTGTCTGGTCACTAATACATTGTCATTAAATACTCTGTAGGTCTCGAGATAATATGTGATGCGTTTATGGATCTAAAATGACATCTCCCATTCTGGCCCACATTCTGCTATCATAAAGTTCAGGTTTTGATTTGAAAAAAATGTTCAGTCTGAGTCATTCTCAAGCCCTTTAATCACTTCTTGAGTTGAATATTTCGATGCACTTTAATAGCTAGCTTTCTATTTTCTGCCTTTGGTAAAATTCAGGTCACCCAAACTGTGCTTTCTTTACCCTAAACGACACCATGACTCAACAACCTGCCTCTTTATCTCCCAATTTCTCTGATTTAAAGCCCCAATTCCCATATTTATATCCATAGCCTCATTCACCATCATTTCGGTAATGGTTAAGGTTTATTTTGTTTATTACCTGGCATACTCGCAACTTCCTCGCCACCAGCATTTAAAAATTTAACTTCCTTTTGGGTGACTACTTCTGTTCTTTTCTCTTGAGTCTCCATGTCATGAAAATCTCTCAAACTGCAAGGCCCTCCTCCTCATGCTCATAAATATATTGGGCCTGATTACTACTCTGCAACACTACTCTGCAAAATAATACAGGAGTTGAACTAAGAATTAATCAGTGAGTGAAGTACTTCAAACTTAGCATCAGTGTGTGGATCCCTTACAGGTGACTCACGCACATCCATCAAGTGCGTATATCTGCTCTGGTGCTGAATGCAGACGAAGAATGTGAGGCTTTCTTTTCCTCATCAGATGTTATATTTGGTCCCTCAGGGCTTTCCTTACACCCATGGGAAAACAAAACAAAGAGGCATTAGGGGTATCGTCATCTTTTAAGCTGAATTTGTTGAGAAAAGCTTCCTTGTAGCAGACACTGGAGCCATTGGGAAATGTGAACCAGTGTTTGAACTTTGGACCCATTAGCATAGAATTACACCATCTTCTCCAAATTGTGCAACACCTCCAAAATCACAAACCTCCTGTTAGATTCCCCAGCTTCAAGTGAACTGTTTTCCCCAGCCCCTTCCAAACTCTTTTCAGGAATTTAAGTTTTCACTCTTGGAATGTCACCACCTCAGGGCCTTCCTCCTGTCACATTTCAACCTTTGGCCTACGTCTAGAACCACGACCTGAATTGTTACCAAAATGGCTACGTTTGGGGCACTATTCTAATCCTGTCCCTCTCTCTGCTATTGTGTGCCCTCTTTAGGGAGAAACTGTAATGGTATTGCTGTTCTATAATGCTGCCTTCAAATATGTGGTCATTATGTACTTTGTCAGCAGGGCGGCATGATGGCTCAGTGGTTAGCAATACTGCCTCACAGTGCCAGAGACCCGGGTTTGATTCCAGCCTCAGGTAATTGTGTGAAGCTTGCACATTCTCCCCATGTCTGTATGGGTTTCCTCTGGGTGCTCCAGTTTCTGCCCACAGTCCAGCGATGTGCAGGCTAGTGGATTGGCCATGCTAAATTGCCCATAGTGTCCAGGGATTTATAGGTTGGGTGGATTAGCCACAGGAAATGCAGGATTATAGGGTAGTGGGATGCTCTTTGGAGGGGTGGTGTGGAGCTGATGGGCCGAATAGCCTGCCTTCCACATTGTTGGGATTCTACGGTTACATGATTCTTTGATAATGCTTTCCACAATACAGTTTGTTGCCAGCGTACAAGCATTACAGTTTCCCTACCCCCATAACCATGCAGAGCAACGTGTTTTCATAAATGCTTACACCCGTGGGCCACATACAAGATAATTCCATAATTCACCCGTATCAAATGCTTTCATATGTGTCTGTCCCCACCCTTGCAGAACTCAAAGTCAGTGAGCCTTTTCAGCACTGCAGCAAGGTTCACTGGATGATCCCAAGGCTGCTGACTTCTGCTGTCTTATCCGATCTGGAGGCGTCCCATTCAGCGGGCATGAGGACTTCCCACCTGTCACTAAAAGTCTAGTAGAGGACTTGCAGGGAGTCATCATCAAATCTTAGGGCTGATTTTGATTTGGAGTCCTTCCAGCTCCTGGCTCCTGATTACTACACACTTTAGCCAATGTCTTTCAAAGACAAGATGGAAGTTAGTGATGACCACACTTCTGGAGTGGACTCCCCACCCTTCACCAATGAAAGTATGTAAAACTCATTTAAGTGTATCACACCCATGCCACCTCAGCCAAACTGTCTAGTACATTTCTCACTGACAATCAATAATCCAAATCCAGTTTCATTCCAATTGATACCCATATGAACAGACAATTCTCAATATTTATCTTTTGAATAATTGCTGTGCAAGGTACACAAACTGTATTCAATAAATTCTATACTCCTATAAATTAATTAAGCCTTGTGATAAGTTTACACCCTTATAAGTATTACACTTATTTTGCATTACACTTGGTCTGGATCTTTGGAGGTCAGGTCAGAATTTACATCCGCTGTCCTTTCCCCAGATTCTGCTATGGCACACACTGTAGAGTCTTAACAGAGAATTTAAAGGGGACAACGAGGCCCTGAATACTTGAGAAAATGTCTCAGTTTGAACCTTGGATTCAAGTGATTGGTGTTTAATGTCTTTGTGAAGAAAGAGGTGATGAAGTAATTAGTCACCTCCGCTCAACATTCACTCTTTCGATCCATGGGATCAACTATAGTGGTAGCAGAAATCTTTGTTTCTGGGTACTGCCTCCTTGCATTTATAAGTCATCAGCCATCATCTTTGGTGGGCTAATGAGAGCTCCAGTGGGAACGCAATGGTGGGCCTAATTTAGAAACATTCTGGCAGTTGTGAAATCTAGCCCTTATTCTTATAGTTCAGCCTATTCTGCAACTCAGTCATCAATGGCTAGGAAGATCTGCAAGTGAAAGTCAAAATATACTAGTGAAACAAAGCTACACTTGAATCTGTGAGCATTGCTAAGATTTCTGTTTTGGTAATGAGAGTTGTTCAGTGAGCTAAAGAAATGTGGAAATGGCAGGTAGCAGTTCTACTGCAGTCACAGTGCCAGCTTCTTTCAACCTTTGTTCAAAGATCATTTGATTTATAAATAATTACTTTGAAATGCAGCTGCTAGTGTGAGATGGATAAAAGTAGCAGCAATCCTTAAAAATTAATTATGATGACTTAAGATGGCTGATATGGAAAGCATCAGTGAATTATTAAGACAGTGTAGGTGGACTTTACTCGGCTTTTAGCCTGCACTCACCTATTTGTGACCTTAGGTAGTCTGATGCTGATATTCATTGGCTGCAAAACCTCAAGCAATCTTCTATTTCTCTTGTGATCGCTGTCATTTTCAATGTGCAATCTCTTAAATGTTACTTTCTATTCAAGTAGTTTGTCTGTTTCAATGGCCTATTTTGAAAAGCTATCTTTAGATGGATCTGTCCTCGCACTGGAGTGGAGAGGCTGAGTTTGGGGAAGTAGAAATAGAGAAAAGCCTGAAGAAAGTCAGGCTGCTTTTGTAGTATTGTGTGCAGTTTTGGTAATCACATTACCATAAGGACATGGATGCTTTGGAGAGAGTGCAGAGAAGGTTCGCAAGGATGTTGCCCAGTGTCGAGGGTGTTGGTTATGAGGAAAGGTTAAAAAGACTAGGATTGTTTTCACTGGAATGACGGCAGCTGAGAGCAGACCTGATAGAGGTCTACAAAATTATGAGAGGCATAGATAGGGTGGATAGTCAAAGGCTTTTTCCAAGGGTTGAAGTTTCAATTACAAGGGGGCACAGGTTCAAGGTGAGAGGGCAAACGTTTAAGGGAGATGTGCAAGGGAAATTTTTCACACAGAGAGTGGCTGGAGTCTGGAATGCACTCCCAGAGGAGGTGGTGGAAGCAGGCACATTGGCGACATTTAAGAGGCATCTGTGTGGTTACATGATTAGGGAGGGAATGGAAGGATATGGATCGAATAAGGGCAGAAGGTTTGTTTTTTAGTTTAGTCAGGGCATGATGATCAGCACAGGCTTGGAGGGCCGAAGGTTTTGTTCCTGTACTGCACTTCTCTTTTGTTCTTTGTTCTTTTGTTCTTATAATTTAGTTGTGTCTTTGTTGCTCACTGCAGGACCACAGGTGTAATATGTACAGCAGGAGGCCATTCAGACCATAGTGCTTGCACCACCTCATTAAATGAGCAACACTACCTAGTTCCAATCTCCTGCAGTTTTCCTTACTCTAGCATATTATTTTATTGAAATAATTATCCAACGCCTTCTTGAATGCCTTAGTTGCACCTGCCTCCACCACATTTCCAGGCAGGGCATTCCATGCCCCAACCTCTGAATGAAAAATATTTTTCTCATTTCATCTTTGCTTTTTCTTGCAGATCAATTTAAATCATTGCCCTCTCACTGTTTCTCTTTTTACATTGAAACTCATCTGCCATCTATCTGCCCATTGCACCAGTTTGTCTATGTTCCTTCAGGAATTCTACACCATCCTCCTCATGGTTTGCAGTTCTTCCAGTTTATGTCATGTACAAATTTTGAAATTGCGTCCCACTCTCCAAGATTCAGATTATTAATATATAGAAAAGCAAGGGTCCCAGTACCAACTCCAGGGGAACTCCATTACAAACCTTCCTCAGCCCAAAAGTATTCACCATCTTTTCTATCACTCAGCCAATTTTGTATCCAACTCCTTTATTCCATGGCCTCCAAATGCCTTTACAAGTCATAAACAGAAGTTGCTAGAAAAGCTGAGCAGGTCTGGCAGCATCTGTGAAGAAAAATCAGAGTTAACATTTCGGGTCTGGTGACCCTTCCTCAGAATGGCAGCAGCCACTGTTCTTTCAGTTTTTCTTCACGAGTCTGTTGAGTTGCACTATATCAAACATCTTCTGGGAATCCATGTGTGCCACATCAATGACGTAAGCCTCATCAAACCTTCCTGTTAACTCATTGAAAAACTCCAGCATGTTAGTAACACGAGTTCCCATTTATGCTGGCTGTACCTAATCAACTGACCTTTTTCATGTAACTACTAATTCTATCCCACTGAAGTGTTTCTACAAGCTTCCCCACCACTGAAGTTAAACTGACTTGTCTGCAATTGTGGGGCTTATCCTTGTAACTGTTCTTGAACAAGGCCATTATATTTGTAATTCAACAATCTCCTGGAATCTCCCCTGAGTCTGCGGAACACTGAAAGATTATGACCAATACCCCTGCAATTTCCACTCTCACTTCCTTCAAAATGTTTGGATGTATCTCATTGGGTTGTTGTGCCTTGTCAACCTTAAGCACCTATTCAACAGTACTACCCTATCAATTTTGAACCCTTCTTGTGAGTGAGTTCCCTCCTCTTCCCATGTTCTGGATAGCATCTCTCTTTTTGGTAAAGACAGATGCAAAATATTCATTTAAGCATATGAATATGCAAGAAATGGAGCAAGGGTAGCAGAAGGGATCAGTTTAATTTGGCATCATGATCGACCCAACATCTTGGGCTAGCCAGTTCCATGTTCTATGTTCTATGTTCTATTCATCAAATGAAGTTGTGTCTTATAACACAATCCACTCAGTACCTCAATATATATATTCCTTTTGGTGATCCTGTTGCTTCCAAAACAGTATTTTCACCTGAACTCAGTCTAACTGTGACAAACATGCTTCTGCACAGGTTTAATCTCTTCTGTATTTACTTGATTGCTGAGATACTCAAACGTAACTTTATAGGAAGAGTGTGCTTATGACAAGTATCAGGTAGAAAATAAAATTGAGAGCTAAGAGGAATATTAATGATTCAATGTGGAGGTGAGAAAGCAAATAAGAGAAGAGGAATTCTGTGAAAAGGCTGGTAGTCAATGTTTTCTATAAAGAGCAAAAAGTGGTAAGAGGAGGAGTGGGGCTGATTAGGGACCAAAAAAGGGGTATTTGAGTATTCAGTTAAGTTAGTAAGATATGACCTGCCCTGCATAAAGCCATGCTGATTGTACCTAAATACGCTATGCTTTTCTAAATGCACATAAATCCTATCCCTAATAATTCTGTCCAATAGCTTCCCAATCACCGAGGTGAGACTCACCAGTCTATAGTTTCCTGGATTATCCCTATTTCCCTTCTTGACTGGAGGAGCAACATTGGCTACTCACGAGTCCTCCAGGACCTCTCCAGTGGCTAGCAAGGATACAAAGATCTTGATCAAGGCCCCGGCGAATTCTTTTCTTGCCTCTCCCAAAAAAAACCTGGGTAGATTCCATCAGTCCCCGGGGACTTATCCACCTTAATGCTCTTCAAGAGACCCAACACCACTTCTTTTTTGACCTCAAAATGCCCTAGTATATCAGCATGCTCCACACAAATCTCACTGTCCTCCATATCCTTCTCCTGGGTGAATACTGATGCAAAGGATATTGCCCATATCCTCTGCCTCCAAGCAAAAGTTCCCTCCTTTATCCTTGAGTGGTCCTACCTTCTTCCTAGTTATCCTCTTATTTTTAATGTATGTATAGATCAGGCCACACCACCTCAAAATATTTTAAGAAGGTAGCCTAGACACTAAGTTGTTCTTATTTTAAAGGTATATGTGAACTGGGTGTTCCAGGTGTGATGGAACTGGTCAAGCCACTTGACATTAAGCAAAACACAATTTATTTAAACACTATAGTTAAAAGATGAACGAAAGAAAGCGGAATTTAGAACAACTTAACTATAGGAAAACTTAACACTCGATACAGTGACTTAGTTAGTTAACTGTTCCAAATATGCTAATATCCCATAAACACACCCCTTGGAAAAATGGTAGATTCAAATACAGATTCTTACAGGCAGGAGGGAACAACATCAAGACAGATTTCAGGGAAAGTCAGTTAGGAATCATTTACTGAAGCTTGCAACCCTTGTGGTGCACAAAACAACTTGTGATTGTTACAGCTAAAAAACTAGGAAGCCTGAACTGGGAGAACTGGCTACTGCCCTTCCATTATGCAGCTGTTTTAAAAGAAAACCTAAAGGCCTCCTCTGATTGTTGACTTAGGCAGTGTCTTGTAGCCATTTCACACCTCTGCCTTCACAACCTGTCTTCAAAAAAACCCAGGACAAAATAACCTTTTTTAAAGTGAAAGCATCGTCACAAGAATGCCTTGGGGTTCTCTTTAACCCTACTTGCCAAGGTCATTTCATGGCCCCATCTTGGTCTCCAAATTCCCTACTTGAGTTCTTTCCTGCTTTCTTTATATTCCTTAAGGGCCCTGTCTGATTTTAGCTTCCTATACCTTACATGTGCTTCTTTTCTCCTTTTCACAAAATTCACAACCTCCCTTGTTATCCAAGGGTCTCTTACCTTGCCATCCTTACTGGACATGCTGGTCCTGAACTCTCATCAGCAAGTCTTTAAACAATTCCCACATATCAAATGTGGACTTGCCTGATAACAGCTCCTCCCAGTTATCACTGTCTAGCTCCTGATACTGACATAATTTGCCCTCCTCCAGGTTATTACCTTCCCAGTAGGCCTGGACTTAACCTTTTTCACAGCTTAAGGAGTTGTGATCACTTTTTCCAAAATGCTCTCCCACCGAAAGGTTAGTCACCTGGCCAGGCTCATTAGCCAAGGTCCAGTATGGTCCCTCCTCTCATTGGACTATCCACATACTCTTTCAAGAATCCCTCTTGGATGCACTTAACAAATTCTGCTCCATTTAAGCCTCTTGCTCTAAGAGAGTCTCAGTCAATATTGGGGAAGTTAAAGTCACCCACTATGACAGCTCTGTTTTTAATTGCACTTTTTCTGTAATCTGTCTACATATTTGTTCCTTAGTGTCTCGGTGCCTGTTGGGGGGTGAGGGCAATAGTATTGTCTGTTCTTCCATTCTGATTTATTGGATCTAACATCTACTTTCCCCTCACTTTACCAATTAGGTTATACTTTGGGACAAAGTCTTGTGTTTGAAGGTACACTTGAAATGTCAAACAGAGACAGCTACTTCTATGCTGCCATTGTCGCTGTGGTGACTGTTCATATTGTACTAGCCTTGTTTGTAAATGTGGCTTGGAATGAAGGCTCAAGGCAATGGCGTGATGGCAAACAGGATTAAGGGCAACATTGTTTGAATGGGATCAATATGTTGTCATTCAAACTTCAGTCCTGGGGTTGCGGCTAAAAGGAGACAGAAGGATGTCAGAAATGCAGTCAGTGAAACCCATGTGAGATGCTTTTAGAATCGAAGTATTGCTGCAAAGTGTGGGAAAAAAATGTTGTGATATAGTCGAAACTAAATTAGGGCAGCATAGTGGTTCAGTGGTTAGCACTGCAGCCTCACAATGCCAGAGACTCATGTTCGATTCCACACTTGGGTGACTGTCTGTGTGGAGTTTGCACATTCTCCCCGTGTCTGTGTGGGTTTCCTCCGGGTGCTCTGGTTTCCTCCCACAGTCCAAAGATGTGCAGGCTAGGTGGATTGGCCATGCTAAATTGCCCATAGTGTTCAGGGATGTGTAGATTAGGTAAGTTACAGAGGGATGGGTCTGGGTGGGATGGTCTGGGTCGGTGTGAACTTGTTGGGCTGAAGGGCCTGTTTCCACACTGTAGGGATTCTATGATTCAATCTGACTACTTGCCAACTTGCTGCTTTGGTTCCCAGCCTCCTGACACTCTTGTTTAAACCCTCCCAAATAACCTGCAAGGATATTGGTTCCCCTCCAGTTTAGGTGCAACCTGTCCCTCTTGTACAGGTCACCCTTGCCACTGACGAGATCCCAATGATCGAAGAACCAGAACCCTGTGCCTTATGCCAGGTCTTAAACCATGCATTCATCTGTCCTATCTTTCTATTCCTTGCCTCACCAGCATGTGGCACCAGTAGTCCCAGAGATGACTATCCTGGAGGTTCTACTATTCAGCCTCTTTCCTAACTTCCTGTACTCACTCTGCAGGACCTCATCTCTCTTTCTACCTACGTTGTTGGTGCCAATGTGCACAACGGCCTCTGGCTGCTCACCCTCCTCCTTAAGAATTCCATGAATTGCTCAGAGACATCATTAACCTTGCCAGCAGGGAGGCAACACACCATCCAGGAGTCTCAAACGCAGCCACAGAAATGCCTGTCTGTAGTCGCTCACTAGGACTTTGCCTGACCCTGTTCTATTGCACATGCAGTTGTGGTGCCACAGGCCTGGCTGCTGCTGTTATGCTCCCCTGAGAGGCTATCCCCTGCAACAGAATCTAATATGATATACCTGTTAGAGAGGGGAGTAGCCACTAATACATAGCACCTGCTTCTGTATTTGCACTGTTGGAAACTATAAAAACAATGAATGACCCAGTTGCTATGTATCAATAAAACTAACACAAGAAATCAATTTGCCATGTGTTGGCTGTAGTAGGAAGAATATAAAACCTTTACTAAGACCAGTTGTGCCCTTGATGTCCTGTTTTGACCTTTGTGTGTGTTCTGGTGCCGTCTGTTAGAAAAACAACTTCAATTTCTGTAACATTTCTCACTCCCAACTTGCTCAACTAATCAGTTGCTAGTTACCTCCAGGCTCAACAGAACAGCCAGCTGTCATGGTGCATATAGGCAGCAATGATATAGGTAATAAACGGAATGAGGTCCTACAAGCGGAATTTAGAGAGTTAGGAGCCAAGTTGAAAAGTAGGACCTCAGAGGTAGTAATCTCAGGATTGCTACCAGTGCCACGTGTTAGTCAGAGTAGAAATGAAAGAATAGGCAGGATAAATGAGTGGCTTGAGAGATGGTGCAGGAGGGAGGGGTTCAGATTGTTGGGACATTGGGACCAGTTCTGGGGGAGGTGGGACTATTACAAATCGGACGGTCTACACTTGGGCAGGACTGGAACCAATGTCCGAGGGGGTGCTATTGCTAACGCTTTTGGGGAGGGTTTAAACTAATGTGGCAGGGGGATGGGAACCAAATGAGGAGCTTAGTGGACAGTAAGGAGGTAGTAACTAAAGCCTGTAAGGAACGAGATAATGAAGTCAGTGTGACTAAGGGGAAGAGGAGGCAGAGAGCAGATGATGAATGCAAAGGGACAGGTGGTCTGAGGTGCATTTGTTTTAATGTGAGAAGTGTAGTAGGTAAGGCAGATGAACTTAGGGCTTGGATTGGTACCTGGGAGTATGATGTTATTGCTATTACTGAGACTTGGTTGAGGGAAGGGCAAGATTGGCAATTAAATATCCCAGGATATAGATGCTTCAGGCGGGATAGAGAGAGAGGTAAAAGGGGTGGAAGAGTTGCATTACTGGTCAAAGAGGATATCACAGGTGTGCTGAAGGAGGGCACTATGGAGGACTCGAGCAGTGAGGCAATATGGGCAGAGCTTAGAAATAGGAAGGGTGCGGTAACAATGTTGGGGCTGTACTACAGGCCTCCCAACAGCGAGCGTGAGATCGAGGTACAAATATGTAGACAGATTATGGAAAGATGTAGGAGCAACAGGGTGATGGTGATAGGAGATTTTAATTTTCCCAACATTGACTGGGATTCACTTAGTGTTAGGGGTTTAGATGGAGCAGAATTTGTGAGGAGCATCCAGGAGGGTTTTATAGAGCAGTATGTAAATTGTCCAACTCGGGAAGGAGCCATACTGGACCTGGTGTTGGGGAATGAGCCCGGCCAGGTGGTTGAAGTTTCAGTAGGGGATTACTTTGGGAATAGTGATCACAATTCCGTAAGTTTTAGAATACTGATGGACAAAGATGAGAGTGGTCCGAAAGGAAGAGTGCTGAATTAGGGAAAGGCCAACTATAGCAAAATTCGGCAGGAGCTGGAGAATGTGGATTGGGAGCAGCAGTTTGAGGGTAAATCCACATTTGATATGTGGGAGGCTTTTAAAGAGAGGTTGATAAGAGTGCAGGACAGACATGTCCCTGTGAAAATGAGGGATAGAAAGGGCAAGATTAGGGAACCATTGATGACAGGTGAAATTGTGAGACTAGCAAAGAGGAAAAAGGAAGCATACATAATGTCTAGGTGACTGAAAACAATCGAAGCTTTGGAAGAATATCGGGAAAGTAGGACCAATCTGAAATGAGGAATTAAGAGGGCTAAAAGAGGTCATGAAATATCTTTAGCAAACAGGGTTAAGGAAAATCTCAAAGCCTTTTGTTCATACATAAGGAGCAAGAGGGTAACTAGAGAAAGGATTGGCCCACTCAAGGACACAGGAGGGAAGTTATGCGAGAAGTCAGAGGAAATGAGTGAGATTCTTAATGACTACTTTGCGTCAATATTCACCGAGGAGAGGGACATGACGGATGTTGAGGTTAGGGATAGATGTTTGATTACTCTCGGTCAAATCGGCATAAGAAGGGGGCAAGTGTTGGGTATTCTAAAAGGCATTAGGGTGGACAAGTCCCCAGGTCCGGATGGGATCTATCCCAGGTTACTGAGGGAAGCGAGAGAGGAAATAGCTGGGGCCTTAACAGATATCTTCGCAGCATCCTTGAGAATGGGTGAGGTCCCGGAGGACTGGAGAATTGCTAATGTTGTCCCCTTGTTTAATAAGGGTAGCAAGGATAATCCAGGTAATTATAGACCGGTGAGCCTGACGTCAGTGGTGGGGAAGCTGCTGGAGAAGATACTGAGGGATCGGATCTATTAACATTTGGAAGAAAATGGGCTTATTAGTGACAGGCAGCATGGTTTTGTGCACGGAAGGTCATGTCTTGCCAACTTGATAGAATTCTTTGAGGAAGTGACAAAGTTGATAGATGAGGGAGGGCTGTAGATGTCATATACATGGACTTCAGTAAGGCATTTGATAAGGTTCCCTATGGTAGGCTGATGGAGAAAGTGAAGTTGCATGGGGTCCAGGGTGTACTAGCTCGATGGATAGAGAACTGGCTGGGCAACAGGAGACAGAGAGTTGTAGTGGAAAGGAGTTTCTCAAAATGGAGAACTGTGACCAGTGGTGTTCCACAGGGATCTGTGTTGGGACCACTGTTGTTTGTGATATACATAAATGATCTGGAGGAAGGTATAGATGGTCTGATTAGCAAGTTTGCAGATGACACGAAGATTGGTGGAGTAGCAGATAGTGAAGGGGACTGTCGGAGAATACAGCAGAATATAGGTAGATTGGAGAGTTGGGCGGAGAAATGGCAGATGGAGTTCAATCCAGGCAAATGCGAGGTGATGTATTTTGTAAGATCCAATTCAAGAGGGAACTATACGGTAAATGGAAAAGCCCTAGGGAAAATTGATGCACAGAGAGATCTGGGTGTTCAGGTCCACTGTACCCTGAAGGTGGCAACGCAGGTCGATAGAGTGGTCAAGAAGGCATGCAGCATGCTTTCATTCATTGGACAGTGTATTGAGTACAAGAGTTGGCAGGTTATCTTACAGTTGTATAGGACTTTGGTTCAACCACATTTGGAATACTGCGTACAGTTCTGGTCGCCACATTACCAAAAGAATGTGGATACTTTGGAGAGGGTGCAGAGGAGGTTCACCAGAACGTTGCCTGATATGGAGGGCACTAGCTATGAAGAGAGGTTGAGTAGATTAGGATTATTTACATTAGAAAGACGGAGGTTGAGGGGGGACCTGATTGAGGTCTACAAAATCATGAGAGGTATAGACAGGGTGGATAGCAAGAAGCTTTTTCCCAGAGTGGGGGACTCAATTAATAGGGGTCACAATTTCATGGTGAGAGGGGAAAAGTTTAAGGGAGATATGTGTGGAAAGTTCTTTACGCAGAGGGTGGTAGGTGCCTGGAACGCGTTGCCAGCGGAGGTGGTAGAGGCGGGCACGATAGCATCATTTAAGATATATCTAGACAGATACATGAATGTGCAGGGAGCAGAGGGATACAGATGCTTGGAAGATAGGCGACAGGTTTAGATAGAGGATCTGGATTGGCGCAGGCTTGGAGGGCCGAAGGGCCTGTTCCTGTGCTGTAATTTTCTTTATTCTTTGTTCAACTGTTCAAATTTGATTCCAGGTTATCATGCCCTGACCCATCTTTGTAAATGTCAGTACATCCAAAAACCCCGCTGACTGTATATTATTCTGAACCGAGCCCTACATGGTGATTACAGCAGTCCTTGTTTATCTGTAATTGTCTCCAACTCTTCCAATGACCCATACTTTAAATTCTTATCTTTATGTCGATTCTTATACAAAGTAATTAATTCTTAATTTTTATCTGCGACCCCCCTCACTGAAGAGTCCTCTCTGACTTTTGCCTCTTGAATATCATTCCATACTGCCACTGGTGGTTCTGCCTTCGGCAAAAAAAAAACAGGATTCTGCACTGGGGCACAGAGCCTTTAAGCTGGGAAGATTCCAGGTTTTCAATGTCATTTGTGTAAAGTTAATTGGCTTCAGCTGTTATGATATTAAGAACTCCAGCATTGAACTCCATACCGGGGCTATTGTGGCAGGGTCCTAACCTGTGATAGCGAGCATAAATTTAGGATAGTTTCTTGCTTTCCTAGTGCTAGGATTAAGGACATTTCTAAACAATTCAAGCATATTTTTAAAGTTGAGATTGAGAAGGCAAAAATTATTGAACACATTGGTAGGAATGACATTTTTGGGGAAAAGTTTAAAGTAATACAGAGTGAACTTAAGAGGTTAGGCAAAAGATTAAAAAATATAACCTTACAAGTAATAATTTCTGGTTTACTCCCAATGCTAAATTCAAATGAGGGAAAGAACAAAAGGTTAAAGGAGATAAATCAATAGCTGAAGTACTGGTGTATTGTTCAGGGATTCAGGTTTTTGTACAATTGGAATGATTTTTGGGATAGAAAAGACCTGTTCAAAAAGGATGGGTCTAACCTAAACTGGAAAGGGACCAATATATTAGCAGGGAGATTTGCTCATTCTATTTAGGGAGATTTTATACTGATGGAGAAGGCGAGTGGAGGAATTCTGAGTCGCAGTATAAATGGAAGGATTGACCAGGTAGGTTCTGAATTTGAGGAGAGCATGTCAATTAGAAAAGGAAGACAAGAGAGAGTCAGTGTATGTAGTAACTCTGAACAACTAAATTGCATTTATTTCAATGTAAGGGGTCTTCCAGGTGAGGCTGATGAACTCAGGGCATGTTTAAGAACATGGAATTGGAACGTCAAAGCTATCACAGAAACTTGGCTGGGAGATGGACATGACTGGCAGCTCAATGTTCCAAAATTTAGATGCTGTAGAAAGGATAGAAAAAGAGGCATGGAGGCAGGGGATGGCGTTTTTGATTAAGGAATGCATTACTGCTGTAACTAAGGAAGATATTTCTGAAAAATCATCCAGTGAAAATATATGAGTAGAGTGAAGGGCAAGGCTGATAAGATTGAAGATATTGAGGTTCTAATCAAGAATAAAAGAGTCTTTTTTTAGATATAGACATCTTGGTTCAATTAAATCTCTTAATCAATATAAAGAGGGTAGAGGCATTCTTAAGAGAGAAATCAGAAAGGCAAACGGAGATCTGAGATAGCATTGGCAGTTAAAGTTAAGGATAATCCAAAGGAATTCTACAAATTCATTAAGAGCAAGAGGGTAGGTGACTAGGGAGAGGTTTGGGTGTCTTAAAGATCAAGGAGGTCATCTTTTATTGAACTCCAGGAGATGGGAGAGATGCCAAATTAATATTTCACATTAGATTTTACTGTGGAGAAAGAAATGAAGTCTAGAGAATGCAGAGAAACAAACTTTGTTTTAAAAGCAGTTCAGATTACAGAAGAGGAAGTTCAGGATGTCTTAGAGAATACAAAGCTGGATAAATCTCCAGGACCTAATCTAATATATCCCAGAATGTTGTGGGAAGTAAGGGAGGAAATTACGAAACCCCTCGTATAAATATTTGTATAATCTATAACTACGGGGGAGGTGCCAGATGACTGGAGGGTACCTTTGTTTAAGAAATGTTGTAAAGAGAAATGGGAGAACTATAGACCTGTGAGCCTGACTTTGGTTATGGGTAAATAGTTGGAGGTGATCATAAAAGATTGGATTTATGGATATTTAACGAGGCAAAAATTGATTACCAATAGTCAGCATGGTTTTGTGTAAGGAAAATCGTGTCTCACGAGCTTGTTTGAGATTTTTGAGGAAGTTACCGAAAAGAGTGATGATGGCAGAGCAGTAGACGTTGTTTACTTGGACCTGAGTAAAGCCTTTGATAAGGTTCCGCATGGTAGACTAATTAGTAAAGTTAGGTCACATGGGATTCAGGGTGAGCTTGCCAATTGCGTACATGATTGGCTTAATGGCAGGAGACAGAGAGAAATGGTAGAGGGTTGCTTTTTGGACTGGAGGCCTGTGACCAGCAGTGTTCCACAGGGTTCTGGGTCCTCTTTTGTTTGTAATTTATATAAACGATTTGGATGAGAATATAAAAGGCATATGCAGATTACACCAAAATTGGTGGCATAGTAGACAGTGAAGAAGGTTTTCTAAGATTATAAGGGAATCTTGACCAAATGGTTCAATGGACTGAAAAATGGCAGATGGATTCAATCTGGATATTGCATTTTGGTGCAACAAACAAGGGTGGGCTTATACCATTAATGATAGGGCCTTGGGTAGTGTTGTACAACAGAGGGACCTGCAGTGGAGATACATAATTCTTTAAAGTTTGCAGCACATATAGACAGGATGGTTAAAAAGGTGTTTGGTGTGTTTGCCTTTATTGCTCAGTCCTTTGAGTCTGGGAGTTGGGACCCTATGTTGAGGTTGTACAGGACATTGATGAGGCCTCTGCTGGAATAATGTGTCCAGTTCTAGTCGCCCAGTTGTAGAAAGAATGTTATCAAGCTGGAGAGGGTTCAGAAGAGATTTACCAGGATGTTGTCGGGTATGGAAGGTTTGAGTACTATAGAAAAGCTTGATGGTCTGGGAATGTTTTCACTGGAGCATAGGAGATTGAGAGGTAACCTGAAAGAAGCTTATAAAATAATGAGAGGTATAGATAGAAGTTGATGGTAGCTGTCTTTTCCCTAAGATGGGAATCTCAAGACTAGGGGGCACATTTTTAAGTTGAGGGGACAGAGATTTAAAAAAGACATAAGAGGCAAATTTTTCACACAGGGCGTGGTTCACACGTGGAATGAACTTCCTGATGAAGTGGTGAATGCGGGTGCAATTACAATGTTTAAAAGACATTTGGATGGATGTATGTATTGAAACAGTTTGGAGGGATATGGGCTAGGAGCAGGCAGGTGGGACTTGTTTAGTTTGGGATTATATTTGGCATGGACTGGTAGGACCAAAGGGTCTGTTTCCATGCTGTATGACTCTATGACTGTGATCCAGGAAGCGAGGGTTCAAGTCCCACTTGCTCCTTGAACTCAGTGTCACTAGGAAAAATCAGTCAGAATTCCAGGTCTACATCAGTTTCACAGACTTCTAGTTGAGATAATATATGTATAAACATGGTACATCAACAGGGCTAAGGTAAATTATAAAATAGCTTGTTAAGGCTCTTTATTCAGGATTATACATAAAGAAAGATAACCAGTGAAATAGAGATGGCAGTCTGTGCCTCTGAAATCATCGAATGAAACATTGACTTCAGCAGAGATTGGGGACTGATCTCTGAGAGAAGGATGATAACAATCTTCATCTAGTTTTGCTCCTTGAATATTTCAGTAATGAAGTACTGTAGCTATTATTTAGGGCAGCACAGTGGCTCAGCGGTTAGCACTACTGCCTCACAGCACAAGGAACCCAGGTTCAATTCCACCCTCAAATAAAGGCTTGTGCGGAGTTTGCACATTCTCCCTGTGTCTGTGTGGGCTTCCATCGGGCGCTGAAGGGCCTGTTTCCACACGGTAGGGACTCTGAGACGACCATTATTTTCCAAATGATAGCATACAGACTTAACTGCTTCTGTACAGTAGGTGATTGTGCATTCAGAAGGTTTTAAACTGCAGTAAAGTCCTGATCTCAGCTATAAATTTAATTATATCTTAAATGCTTATTTAGTGGAACAAAATATTATTGTAATTGATTAGTAAATAAATTGTGAAAGAAAAATGCCTTCTATTATGTGACAGTTCAGTTCACATACTATAGAAGCATAAAAGGACAGAGTCTATCTTTGATTTCAAAACTTTTGTACCATTTTCACTTTTAAAAAAGGCACTGGGGACATTGTGAGATCTCACATTCACTGACAGACCATTTTCATGTAGTATGACTGACTACCGAGAAACACTTGGGTGGGCAGACATAAGATAGATGGTGTAACTGAATTCTCTTCATCAGGATAAACAGTATAGGTCTTTTCTAAAATCCTCTGCCTTATGTAAAAATTCAAGGTATTATTAAAATTGTTTACTGTGTAGGCAAAGTGCTGTAGTTGATGAGCATTATATGCTCTTCACTCCAGGGTTGGTGTTTGAGTCCAGTCCAGGTGATGTGATTAAAGATTGTTCTCTGCTGCCTTTAATGACTCTTTCTGAATTGAGTGACTTTACTGAAGTTGTTAACAAGAGTCAACAATGTAAGACAGAAGACAATTTGAAGCTAGTTGCTAAACTTTCATGAGAGTTTTTTTTAATGTGGAAAGAATTGGAGGTGTCCTTGCGCTGTAAAGAATTAATTGACTGAAATTAGTTATGATGCATAGCAGAGGAAAATTAGAAAGAACTTTAATCTGGGATTGGTCTTCTACAATTTTCTAATTCTACTATTGCATGCTTACAATAGGGAATGTGTCTGTTTCAACATTGACAACCCTCACCTTGTTTGGGCCAAGATTCATGAAACAGTTTTTTTTTCTGAAAGATGATTCTTTTGATGATATCCGCTGCATTATTTGCCCTTTTTGCCCCTAGTCTGCACAACTAGATGGGAAACTGTTCCATGTGCACAGGAGCATCTCTTCAATTTTAGCAAGGCATTTGACAAGGTTCCCCATAGTAGGCTCATTCAGAAAGTAAAGAGGCATGGGATTCAGGTAAATTTGGCTGTCTGGATACAGAATTGGCTGTCCAATAGAAGACAGAGGATGGTAGTAGATGGAAAGTATTCAGCTTGGAGCTTCATGACCAGTGGTGTTCCGCAGGAATCTGTTCTGGGACCTCTGCTCTTTGTGAACTTTATAAATGACTTGGATGAGGAAGTGGAAGGGTGGGTTGGTAGATTTGCCGATGACACAAAGGTTGGAGAGTTGTCGATAGTGTGGAGGGCTGTTGTAGGTTGCAGTGGGACATTGACAGGATACAGAGCTGGGCAAAGAAGTGGCAGATGGAATTCAACCCGGAAAAGTGTGAAGTGATTCATTTTGGAAGGTTGAATTTGAATGCAGAGTACAGGGTTAATGGCAGGATTCTTGGCAGTGTGGAGGAACAGAGGGATCTCGGGGTCCACGTCCATAGATCCCTCAAAGTTGCTATCCAAGTTGATAGAGTTGTTAAGTAGGCGTATGGTGTGTGGCTTTCATTGGCAGAGGAATTGAGTTTAAGAGCCACGAGGTTATGCTGCAGCTCTATAAAACTCTGGTTAGACCACACTTGGAATATTGTGTTCAGTTCTGGTCACCTCATTATGGAAAGGATGTGGAAGTTTTAGAGAGGGTGCAGAGGAGGTTTACCAGGATGCTGCCTGGACTGGAGGGTAGGTGTTATGAGGAAAGGTTGAGGGAGTTAGGGCTTTTCTCATTGGAGTGAAGAAGGATGAGAGGTGACTTGACAGAGGTGTACAAGATGATGAGAGGCATAGATAGAGTGGATACCCAGAGACTTCTTCCCAAGGCAGAAATTACTATTATGAGAGGGCATAATTTTAAGGTGATTGGAGGAAGGCAAAGGGGAGATGTCAGAGGTAGGTTCTTTACACAGAGAGTGGTGGGTGCTTGGAATGTGCCGCCGGCGGTGGTAGTGGAGTCAGATACATTAGGGACATTCAAGCGACTCTTGGATAGGCACATGGATGATAGTAAAATGAAGGGTATACAGGGTAGTTTGATGTTAGAGTAGGATAATAGGTCGGCACAACATAATGGGCCGAAGGGCCTGCACTGTGCTGTACTGTTCTGTGTTCTAATGTGTGATCTCTAGTGTTTCAGCACAATGGTTACTCGTAGAAGACATACTTTATCCTAGCTTCAATCACATGAAATGTAATAGTAATCGTGACTATGCATTAAAAAGCAATTCATGAATGGCACAATAATTTGGGATATTTTGAGGCTGTTAAAGACATTATAAAATTCCATTTTTTTAATAATGTCAGGTGAAAAATACTCTGGTTACAAGGAAGGACAGAAGCTCATTTATTACAGCAGAGAAAATTAAGAAGAGTTTGTTATGATTGTCGTGTCCTAGAATAAACAGCAGTGGAAACAACACATTTTAATGTTTTTCAAAGGGCAGCAACATAGATCACTGCAAAAAAGATGACCTGGTGTGTACAACTGACACATATTTGGGCTAATAAATCCAAATTTAAAGCTATTAAGGAGCTAACCGCAATTTTACAGCTCGGAGATGCATGATTAATGTTTCATTTGCCTTATAAGTTGGTGCATGGGATCAAGTCGGCGACATGGCCTGTGTTACCAAGAAAAATTATTAATAGGAAACAAAGGATAATGGTCGTCCTTGCAAATGGAATGCTGTTTCAAGTGATGTTCCAAAGGGCTCAGTGTTCAGACCCCTGCTGTTTGTTTTATATATTAACGATTTGGACTTGAAAGTGGGGGCACAATTGGGAAATTTGCAGACGACACAAAAATTGGGTCTGTAGTGGACAGTGTAAAGGATAGATGTGAGTTCCAAAACGATATAGATGGGTTAGTGAAGAGGCCAGGAAAGTGACAGATGGAGTTCAACTCTGCTAAGTGTGAGGTAGTGCATTTATGGAGGTCAAACAGTAAAAGGGAATACACAGACGGGAATATACTGACAGGAGTAAATGAAATGAGACTGGATGGTTGTAAAGAAGGTATAAGAAACGTTCTCTTTATTGGCAGAGGTATAAAATACAAAAGTAGGTGATATAAGGTGAAACTGTTGAAAATAATAGTGAGGCCACAAATGGAGTATTATGTTAAGTTCTGGTCGCCACATAACAGGAAGGACGAAATTGCTCTGGACAGAGTGTGGAGAAGATTTACTGAAATGTTGCCAAGGCTGGAGTATTGGAGCTAAACTGAGAAATTGGCGAGAGATAGTAGGAACTGCAGATGCTGGAGAATCTGAAATTCCAACCCCACCACCAAAGACATTTTTCCCTCCCCACCCTTATCTGCTTTCCGGAGGGACCACTCTCTCCGTGACTCCCTTGTCCGCTCCACACTCCCCTCCAGCCCCACCACACCCTGCACTTTTCCCTGCAACCGCAGGAAGTGCTACACCTGCCCCTACACCTCCCCCCTCACCCCCATCCCAGGCCCCAAGAAGACTTTCCACATCAAGCAGATGTTCATCTGCACATCTGCATCTGCTGTTCCCGTTGTGGCCTCCTCTACATCGGGGAAACCAAGCGGAGGCTTGGGGACCGCTTTGCAGAACACCTACGCTCGGTTCGCACTAAACAACTGCACCTCCCAGTCGCGAACCATTTCAACTCCCCCTCCCATTCCTCAGACGACATGTCCATCCTGGGCCTCCTGCAGTGCCACAACGATGATACCCGAAGGTTGCAGGAACAGCAACTCATATTCCGCTTGGGAACCCTGCAGCCCAATGGTATCAATGTGGACTTCACAAGCTTCAAAATCTCCCCTCCCCCTACCGCATCCCAAAAGCAGCCCAGGTCGTCCCCGCCTCCCTAACCTGTCCTTCCTCCCACCTATCCCCTCCTTCCACCTCAAGCCTCATCCCGCCCCCTTGACCTGTCTGTCCTCCCTGGACTGACCAATGTCCTCCCTACCTCCACACCTACACTCACCTTTACTGGCTCCATCCCCGCCTCTTTGACCTGTCTGTCTCCTCTCCGTCTATCTTCTCCTCTATCCATCTTCTAACCGCCTCCCCCTCTCTCCCTATTTATTTCAGAACCTCCTTCCCCTCCCCCATTTCTGAAGAAGGGTCTAGGCCCGAAACATCAGCCTTCCTGCTCCTCTGATGCTGCTTGGCCTGCTGTGTTCATCCAGCTCTACGCCTTGTTATCTGAGAGATTGGCGAGGCTGTTTTCCTTTGAATAGAGATGGCTGAGGGGTGACATGATTGTGGTATATAAAAATTGTAAGGGCTAGAGAAAGAGTAGACAGGAGGAACCTGTTTCCCTTGGCAGAGAGTTCAAAAACCAGGGGTCATAGATTCAAGCGAAGAATTAGAGTGGATATGAGGAAAAACTTTTTTTTGTGTGTTGAGTGTCTGAGATTCACTGCCTGAGTTGGTGGTGGAGGCAGAGATCCTCAACTCTTTTTAAAAAGTACCTGGATCTGCACCTTAAGTGCTCTAACCTGCAGGGCTATGGGCCATTTGCAAAAAGATGGGATTAGACTTTGGGTTGGCATGGGTAAGATGGGCCAAGTGGCCCCCTTCTGTTCTGTATCATGGTTCCATGGTTCTAAGACACAGAGGATTTTAAGACACACCCATACAAAAGCAAACTCTGTATGCTGACCAGTAAACAGAAATGGATCGTCCTGCAAAAGGATGCACAAAACTTTTTTCAAGCTAGAAGTTGTAACTTTTGGTAAGTCCTCAAATAACTTACTTACTGCAGTAGGGGAATTTAGCAATAAATAAAACTGTGAGAATGGAAGAACGAACCTGCCCTGAAGACACACTTGAATGTAAGTGCCATGACAAGAGGGACAAGCTACTGTTTGATCTTGAGCAGCATGTCAGAATAAGTCCTCGAAAATCATCTGAATGGTCATATGTCACCAAGATTGCAATGCATTGAATTTGAGTGGGCCAAATCAAGCCCTGAACACATCAAAGATTTCAAAGAAACAGCTAGTTTCTGTAGCAGTTTTATGGGGACAAAATGACCAAGATAACTCAGAATACCAAAATACCCGAGGACACCATTTACTGGTTTTGAGCGTACTGGATAGTGGCAAAAACAGGAATATTCATTATGTCACATTGGCAACATTGATAAACTGTCTACTTATTTTAACTTGCTCAGCAACCAAACTTGAAGTGGAAGTGTTCCAAACCAATTCTAGTGGAAACAAGATGTCAGTAGTACTAGGCAGCATGGCCAAAATTAAAACAGGAATAATAGTAATTTTTGGAAGGACTGACTATGATGCAGATTGATGTAGGACTACAAGGAGTGAAAACTTTTATAAGGCTAAGAAAGAACTGACACCAGTAAGAGCTTGGAAGACGACTCTCAAAGATATACCTCAGGCTTCTGAGACTCAAGTCGGTTCTGAACTATTCTATATGAGGCAGTAGATTTTCTTTTGTAATGAATTAAAATCAAAAGTAATATAGCAAAAGATTTCCTATAATGATCAGGTATGAAACTGGGAAGACAAATAATCAAAGGGCGACTGGAGAAGATTAGGGAAGAAATAAAGGAAAAGTTGAGAACAGTTTCTCAATAGTTGTTAGTAGGTAGCATTCTCACATAAGGTTCCGTTCTGGGATGATTTCTGATTGTGTATACCAATAATTTTTATGGAAAGAAAAGTGGATAGAATCATTCTCATTAATGTGGCTGCTACATTTTGGCTATTTTTAAAGTAAACTATTTTGAAGGGGATAAGCTCAATGACATGGAAGAAAGATTTTAGGGTCCCAAGGCAAAGATTGTTAGAGTTCTGGATAGTATAGAAGGTTGTCAAAGAATACAGCAGAATATAGATCAGTTGCAGAAATGGCAGATGAAGTTTAATGCGGTTATGTATGAGGTGCTGCACTTTGGGAGATCAACTGTTCAGGAAAAGTATAGAGTTAATGGCAGGACTCTGAAAAGCATTGATGAACAGGTGGACCTTGCGATTCAAGTCCATAACTCCCTGAAAGTGGCCTCGCAAGTGGAAAGGCTGGTAAAGAAGGTGTATGGCATGCTTGCCTTTATTGGTCAAGGAATTGAGTACAAGAGTCAGGATGTCATGTTGCAGCTTTATAAGACTTTGGTTAGGCTACATTTAAAGAATTGTGTTCAGTTCTGGTTGCCACATTACAGGATGGGTGTGGAGGCTTTGCAGAGGGGGTGGAAGACGTTTACCATGATGCTGCCTGTATTAGAGGGTATGAGCTATAAGTAGACACTAGGAAAACTTGATAAAAACCAAAAGAACTGTGGATGCTGTAAATCAGGAAAAAAACAAAGTTGCTGGAAAAGCTCAGCAGGTCTGGCAGCAAATGTGAAGGAAAAAAAGAGTTAATGTTTCGGGTCCGGTGACCTTTCCTCAGAAGGGTCTGAGGGTCTCCATTCTGAGGAAGGGTCACCGGACCCGAAACGTTAACTCTGTTTTTTTCCCTCACTGGTGCTGCCAGACCTGCTGAGCTTTTCAGCAACTTTGTTTTTGTACTAGAAAAACTTGAATTATTTTCTCTGGAATGGCGAAGGCTGAGGGGTGACTTTGATAGAAGTCTGTAAATTTATGAGATTCAAAGATAGGGTGGATGGTCAGAATCATTTTCCAAGAGTTGAACTGCCTAAAACTAGAGGGCATGCATTTAAGGTAAGAGGGGGAAAGTTCAAAGGAGATGTGAGGGGCAAGACATTTACACAAAGAGTGGTAGGAGCCTGGAACGTACAGCCAGGGGTAATGGTGGAAGCAGATACAATAGGGGCGTTTAAGGGACTTTTAGATAAGCACATAAATATGCAAGGAATGGAAGGATATGGACCAAGGGCAGTCAGAAAAGATTAGTTTAGTTTGGCGTCATGTTTGGCACATCGTGGGCCAATGGACCATTCTGTGCTGTACTGTTCTACAACATGTAATGTTGCTCTGTGGCTGGATAAGATCAAAAAATTCATGGAATGTTGAATTTAATAGCAAGACCTATAATGTTAAGACCAATACTGAATCTACATAATATCTGAGCAAGATTACAATTAATCCTGTGTCGACTTTTGGGTTAGATGTCATGGCAAAAATGTTGAAATGCAATGGGACAGACTTTTTGGATATTACCTGGTATGAGGTAATCAACATAAATAAACAGAAAGACTTGAAAAAGTATTTGAACAGAAGATTAAGAAATTATTTGATAGTGGTATTTGAGGTTATAAAGGGATGAGATGGTGTCGACAAGAAATTACTGCTGCCAGGGATTGAGAAGCTTTAGGCTAAGAAGGTTTTAATATGACTTGAAATAACATAACAAGTAGGGCAGTTGTAGAATATACTATCAGCGTTACTCACTGAATCAGAGACCATATCACTATTTAAGAATCAGCTGGATAGCTGGTTAAATATAATTGGAATAAAGGGATTTAGGAACAAATCAGGCCCACAAAATAAAAATACAAGTTATATTGAAGATGAACATTAGCATGCTTATTCTGCTTAGGTCAAACAACTTGTGACTTTATTGTCATTTGCAAGTAATGCAGTGTTGATTATCATGCCACAAATCATGTATAAAAAGTATGGAAGCAGCTTCTTGCTTTGTACAGTCAGAATCAACTATATTCAGGAAATGAGGCTAGTTGTGTACTTCCCATTTAGACTGTCTGTTCTGATGTAATGTGTCTTTACATTGGAACTACTTGTAACAAGCTCAGCAACTTGCCTTTGATTTTTTTGTTGTTGTTGTGGATGAGTGTAGTATGGATAATTGCACTATTTCCATGGCAGTGCTTTAAATCAAAGGGATGGATTAAGTTCAGCCAGATTTAAATCTTTTGTAGATGCTAAGAAGGACTAGGGGTAATGCATGCAAAACCCTTATTGGTTATTATTTTATGCTTTTAATTTGCCCATAATTAAATTTTAAAAAAGAATGGCCAAAAATTTGGGCCCACTACTTTTCATTATATAAATAAATGATTGGATGTGAACAAAGGAGATATGGTTAGTGGGTTTACAGATAGCAACAATTTTGGAGGTGTAGTAGGCAGCGAAGAAGACTACCTCAGAGTACAACAGGATTTTGATCAGATGGCCCAGTGGGCTGAGGAGTGACAGATGGAGTTAAATTTCAATAAATGTGAAGGGCTGCATTTTGGAAAGGCAGGACTTATACACTTAATGGTAAGGTCCTGGGGACTGTTGCTGAAAAAAGAGACCTTGGAGTGCAGGTTCATAGTTCCTTGAAAGCCAAGTCCCAGGTAGATAGGATAGTGAAGAAGGCATTTGGTATGTTTGCATTTACTGGTCAGTGCATTGAGTATAGGGTAAGGAGGTCATGTTGTGGCTGTACAGGACATTGGTTAGGCCACTTTTGGACTGCATGCAATTCTGGTCTCCCTGCTATTGGAAGGATGTTGTGAAACTTGAAAGGGTTCAGAAAGGATTTACAAGCATGTTCCCAGGGCTGGAGGATTTGAGCTATAGGCAGAGGCTGAATAGGCTAGGGCTATTTTCCTTGGATCGCCAGAGAGTGAGAGGTGACTTTATAGAGACTTATAAAATCATGAGGGGCATGGATAGTGTTATAAAGTGGAAGTTGACACCCACTCTGTGAACTAAAACCAAAACAACCAAAGAGGAGCACATCGCCCCATAATCTGTAAAAGGAATGTGAAAAGTATTGTATCGTGCCTTTCAGCAACTTCTGGTGGTTAAATAAAATATGTCCCTGACACTCACTTTATATTCAACAAGTAACAATTTCTTTATATAACTCTAACAGTGAACAAATTATCTAAACTATTAAAAAACTGATTAAACCTCCTCTAACTACACACTATTCCCAAATAAAACAAGATTCTAATGGTACGCTGTTCCAATAAATACAAGTCCCACTTATATACAACTAAATTAAAAGAATGAATTTAGTCGCTCGAAATTACAGCCAAGTTATATGTCTTCCAGAATGCTCTGTGCCTTCTCTGTTGATTCTTCTGTTAGGAATATTTAGTAGTTGTGCCATGGGTACCTTTGTTCTTTAGATGGCGCTTCCTCTAAGAAATCAAGGAGTCTGTGAGAGTCAGCAATTCTGTCTTGAGAGCTGATGACTGTTACCTCTGGCAGATGGCAGTTAGCTCTCTTGTCTTTGCCCAAATGCCCCTTCTTTTATACCCTTTGATGACATATCAATTTCTTACAATAGGATTGGTCCTATGTTGTCAAAAACATCAGATTTAACTTTAATTAGTTTTTGGTATCTAAGTGTTTCGTAAAAATTGATTGGCTAAATTCAAAACTTGTTGTCTTGTTAAAAACTGCTGCATGGCCTGCTAACTGAAACATTTGTATCAAAAGGCCATACAATTCGGGTGCTCTTTGTGTACTTGCAAACCTTCAAGCTGCTGCTCACAGACTTTTTTTAAATCTCTTAGCATATGAAAAGCATATGATCTTTTAAAGGGACCATACAATGCTTTCCCTCTTAGCATTTTACAAACACCAAATTCTAACTTCCTGCCTCCCAAACCACAAGTACTCAACACAATTTTGCAACAACAGGGGAAATAAACGAGGTCTTTTCCCTGAGTTGGGGAGTCCAAAACTAGAGGGTGAGAGGGTAGCACGATGGCTCAATGGTTAGCACTGCTGCCTCACAGCACCACGGACCTGGGTTCAATTCCACCCTCGGGCGACTGTCTGAATGGAGTTTGCACATTCTCCCCGTGTCTGCGTGAGTTTCCTCCAGGTGTTCCGGTTTCCTCCCACAGTCCAAAGATGTGCAGGCTAGGTGGATTGGCCTTGCTAAATTGTCCATAGTGTTCAGGAATGTGCAGTTTAGGTGGGTTATAGGGGGATGGGTCTGGGTGGGATGCTGTCAGGGTTGGTGTGGACTTGTTGGGCCGACGGGCCTGTTTCCATACTGTAGGGATTCTATGATTCTATGAGAGGGGAACGATTGAAAAGGAACCTAAGGGGTGACTTTTTCCACGCAGAGTGTGGTGTATGTATGGAATAGTGCTCGAGTTTAGTACAATCGCAACATTTAAAAGTCATCCAGATAGGCATATGAATAGGAAGGGTCTAGGAAGATATGGACCAAATGCTGGCAAATACGACTAGATTTATTCAGGATATCTGGTTGGCATTGACGAGTTGGACTGAAGGGTCCGTTTCCATGCTGTACATTTCTATGACTATATGAGTCTATTTAAGAAGAAAATCTAAATTGTAACTATCTGATATTTTCTATGGCATGGTGGCTTATTGATTAACAGTGTTGCCTCACAAACGCCAGGGACCTGGGATCGATTCCACCCTCAGGTGACTGAGTGTGTGAAGTTTGCACATTGTCCCTATGTCTGTGTGGGTTTCCTCCAGGTGCTCCAGTTTCCTCCCACAGTCTAAAGATGTGCAGGTTAGGTGGATTGGCCATGCTAAATTACTTATAATGTTCAGGGATGTGCAGGCTAGAATGGTTAGCCATAGGAAATGCAGGGTTACAGGGATAGAGTAGCAGCATGTGTTTGGGTGGGATGCTCTTCAGAGGGTCAGTGTAGACTTGATGGGCTGAATGTCCTGCTTTCACACTGTAGAGATTCTATTCTGTGATTCTATGAACTCCAGCGACTTTGTTTTTGTTCCTGATTTACAGCATCCGCAGTTCTTTTGGTTTTTACAAGTAAATTAGACCTTGTTACAAGAGGAGACATATGATAACAGGTTTGTCATCATCAAAATCTTAAAGTATTCTGCTATTTCCTTTTCAAGTCCCTATGAGATCAACAGATTGGGTGGAGCTTAATGCTCAGACATGAACTCTTTTGGGACAGTTATCTTCATACAACCTCTTTTGCCCACTTCTTTTTTCCCCGCAGTTGATATTTATAGATTCATGCATATAATCATGTCGACTATTATCTCAACTCCCTAATTATCACAAATTCAGGTGGTCTGGCAGTTTCACAATTCATCCAGAACATGTTCTCTTCAGACTTGGAAAATAGTTCAGTCTTTGACTTGAGGATTGTTGGACTTGATTCTGTCCTTGATCATCTGTAGTCTATAAACTCTTTCCACACTAGAACACCTTACAGAATCGTAGAATCTCTGTAGTGCAGAAAGAGGCCATTTGGCCCATCGGGTCTGCACCGACCCTCCAAAGAACATCCTATCCAGACCCACACCACCCTATTCCTGTCACCTCACATTTACCATGGTTAATCCATCTAACCTGCACATCTTTGGACTGTAAGAGGAGACTGGAGTACCCTATAGAAACACACACACACTGTTACAAGTTGCAAACTCCACTTGGACAGCCACTGGAGGCTGGAATCGAATCCAAGACCCTGGAATCATAAGGCAGCAATGCTAACTGCTGTGCTAGCTCTTGGACATCCCTTCATTGAAAATGTTGTTCCTGCTAAACCAGGTAGTCAACCCATTACCTTATCCCTTGTGGAAGATGACTGCACTGTTGAAGCAGATATTTTGTTTCCCCCCACCAACCCCAGTATCTTTGATTTCTGAGTCAACCAGTTTCTTTTTGGCAGTATTCTGGATTTCTGAGGAAGGGTCACCGGACCCAAAACGTTAAGTCTGTTTTCTCCTTCACAGATGCTGCCAGACCTGCTGAGCTTTTCCAGCAACTTTGTTTTTGTCCTGGATTTCTGTGTCAGGTAGTTTCTGCTTGACCATGTCCTAAATCAGTGGATGTTGGTCCTTCTATTTCTGTGTTGGCCTCAATGGAGTAATATGCAATTTCATCTTCAAACTTTATTCTCAGTCTGCTGATACATCTGTGTTGGAATAGGTAAATTCTTCACTTCAATTTGTAGATTAGTTTGATTTCTCTGATTTCTCATTGGTAAACAAATGTTCATACCCTCAAGCAAAGGCAAAATACTCCTGATGCTGGAAATCCAAAACAAAACAGAACAGGCTGAAGAAACTCAGTAGGTTTGGCAGTATCTGTGGAGGGAGAAGCAGAATTAATGTTTCAAGTCTGGAATGATTGTTCTTCAGAATTCCTTCAGTAGTGCTGCTTGAGAATTGCTGGTGACTTACATCAATCAATGTTACTGATATTCTTCCTTGGGAAATGAACTGAAATATTCTTCTTGACCTTGATATCAGGTCATTATCTGACATCAAATTTAAATCTCCTATTGCAGTTTGGTCACCAGGTTTGGATAGAGCCTGAACAATTTCAGTTATGGATTGATCATAGAACATAGAACAGTACAGCACAAGAATGGGCCCTTTCACCCACGATGTTGTGCCGAACATGGCGCCAAAATAAACTAGTCCTTTCTGTCTACCCTAGGTCCGTATTCCTCAATTCCTTGCATATTTATGTGCTTATGTAAAAGTCTCTTAAACACCCCTATCATATCTGTCTCTACCTCCACCCCTGTTAGCACATTCCACATTCCTATGACTCCCCACATCTCCTTTGAACTTTCTCGCTCTCACCTTAAATGCATGCTTCCTAGTTTTAGATTTTTCAACTCTGGGAAGAAGCTTCTTACTGTCAACACTATCTCTGAATCTCATAATTTTAAAGGCTTCTATCAAGTCTTTCCACCCCCCAGCGCTCTAGAGAAAATAACCCAAGGTTTTTCTAGCCTTGCCTGAGAGCTCATACCCTCTAATCCAGGCTGCATCCTGGTAAACCTCTTCTACACCCTTTCTAAAGCCTCCACATCCTTCCTGTAACGTGGCGACCAGAAGTTGAACACAATCCTCTATGTGTGGCCTAAGCAAAGTGTTATAAAGCTGCAACATGGCATCCTGAGTGTTGCACTCAATTCCCTCACCAATAAAGGCAAGAATGCCGTATGCCTTCTTTTCTGCAAACTCCACACAGACAGTTGCCCGAGGGTGGAATTGAACCCAGGTCCCTGGCACTGTGAGATAGTAGTGCTAACCACTGAGCCACCATGCTGCCCTAAATGAAAATTGTTTGAAAATGCTCTGGTTTGTAAACTGTTTTATCATTGGTGACAATAGTTTTTCACTTCTGATAATTCTGTGCCATCACAGATTTCACTATGAGTGTTGAGATCTTCAATCTCCTTTGAGATCTCTGGCCACCACACCACTGACTGTGACCTGACTATACACCTCCAAGCCCCAAGTGTCCCCAGTACACCAAGTTTTAGTGGCTTGTGTTTTCAACTTGTCAAGACATTGTCTTAATGTGAAGTATCACTCCGTGATTAATTTAAAATCAAATTCTGTAACTAGCAATTTATGGATTACCATGTCATCGTGCCAAAGACTGGGGGATATTCTTTCATCTTCTATTACCTATGGTAAGTTTATAAAGGGATGTACAATATATAAGTACTTCTTGTTTGTACTGGTGGTTCAAAAACTCACATTGATGTTGGCATGCATAACATAGTTCATTCCGCGCTTAAGTGAAAAAGAAAATGCAGGGAACATTGCTCTAGATGTAACTGTCCCAAAGTTCTCATGGCCATTTCCTATTTTGGCAGTTGAAGAAGGTAATTTGCCATCACCTTCTCAGAGCAATTAGGGATAGCTAATAAATGCTGGTCTAACCCGTGGTGTCCACCTTCCATGAAAAATTTAAAGAAAACCCAAACATGTCCATCTTTAATGGTGTGGAGACGCCAGTGTTGGACTGCAGCGGACAAGGTCAAAAATCACCCGGCACCAGGTTATAGTCCAACAGGTTTATTTGAAAACACAAGCTTTTCTGAGTTCAGCTCCTTTCTCAGATGTTGTGAGAGAGAGAGGGTATTTACAGAATTTACAAGCAGAAAGGTAACAACCCCAAAACTGGCTGCCTCTTGTTGAATCTTTAATCAGTTAGGAAGGAGACTACTGATTGAAATGCAAAATCCAAATGTCTCCAAGACCATTGTCCCGAGATAATTAATGGTTTTATCAATGTATACAAGAGGTGACATCTCAGGTCAGTCAATGCATTTTAGGGTGAGGTCTTGCTTAGAATCTGCCTATGTTTTAAACTGTGGTCAGTTTTTATACTTTTGAGCAAAACAGAATGTATCTGCATCAAACTACACAAACATTTTGGACGAAATAATTCACGTGTGCATCTGCGTCTATTTGTGCGTGCGCGCACGCGTGTGTGTGTGTGTGCACTTGAGAAAGTTTGAGGGTGAGGGAGTGTATGTGTTTGAGAAAATGTGTGTGTGTTTATGTGTGAGTGTGTGTGAGAGAGAGGGTCTTCGTAAGTGTGCGTGTATGTGTATGAGTATGTGAGTGAGAGGCTCTCTGTAAGTGTGTGTCTGTGTGTGTGTGAGAGTGTGTGTGTGTGTGTGTGTGTGTGTACAGTATGGTGGGGTCACCTGTAGTCTGACATTAACCCAAGATCAAGATTATGATTGAGGCCGTCCTCATGGGTGTGGAATTTGGCTATCAGCCTCTGCTCAGCGATTTTGTGTTGTTGAGTATCTCGAAGTCCATCTTGGAGGATGCTTACCCAAAGATTGGAGGATGAATGTCCTTGACCCCTGAAGTGTTCACGCACTAGGAGAGAACATCTCTGTCTGGCAATCATTGCGCAGTGTCTATTCATCCATTGTAGCATCTGCATGGTCTCATCAATATACCATTCCTCGGGACATCTTTGCCTGCATTGTATGAAACAGACATTGGCCAAGTCACATGAGTATCTGCTGTGTACGTGATGGGTGGTGTTTCCACATGTGACGGTAGTATCCATGTTGATGACCTGACATGTCTCGCAGAGTTTGCCATGGCAGGATTGTTTGGTGTTGTGGTCGATGTCATCCTGAAGGTTGGGTAGTTTGCTGTGAACAATGGTCTGTTTAAGGTTCGGCAGTTGTTTGAAGGTGAGAAGTCGAGGCATGGGGAAGATCGTGGTGAGGTACTCGTCGTCGATATTGTGTTGAAGGATATGAAGAACATGGCGTAGTTTCCCGCTCCAGGGAAGTATTGGATGACAAAGAGTACCCCATCGGTCGTATCTCGTGTCTGTCTTCTGAGGAGGTCATTATGGTTTTTCGCTGTGGCACAATGGAATTGGTGATTGATGAGTTGAGCATTGTACCCTGTTCTTATGAGGGCATCCTTCAACACCTTCAAGTGTCCATTGCGTTCACCGTCATCTGAGCAGATCCTGTGTATGCGTGGTGCTTGTCTGTAGAGGATGGCTTTTTTAATATGTTTAGGGTGGAAGCTAGAGAAGTGCAGCATTGTGAGGTTATCCATGGGCTTGTCATAGAGTGAGGTACTGAGGTGTCCATCCTTGATGGAGATCCAAGAATGAGACTGATTCTAAAAAGTAGTCCATGGTAAGTTGCTGTGGTCAAGGATGAAGTTGATGAGTTGCAGGATAGTGTCTGGAAATTGGCAGGTGTTGGTATTGAGTACTGATGCTGTTGCAGCGATGCCATTGTCGTGGGGGATGCTGTTGTAGAGTGCCAAAACGTCCATTGTGTCGAGGAGTGTTTCTGGTTCAACTAGTCTGGGGCTGCTGAGTTTCTGTAGGAAGTCTGTGGTGTCATGAGAGAAGCTGGGGGTTCTTTGTACATTGGGTTTCAAGATGCCCTTGTCAGAGCCAGAGAGGTTTTCACACAGGGTCCCATTGCCTGATACAATGCGATGTCCAGGTGTGTTGGTTTTGTGAGTCTTCGGAAGGTGAGAAATACAAGGGATGAGAGTGTGTGGGTTGATAGACAAGTTCCATCCCCCATTGAGGTCAGCTCAACTTATCGATCGCCACTCAGTGCCCTACACGCTTTAACATGCACATTGATACTATTTGTTAGATAATGTTTCCGATAACCCATACAAATATCTCCTGTGGCTCTTTGCCAGATTTTGATTGATTTCAATCTTGTGAGGCACCTTTTGGAAGTTTTGCTGCAATAAATAAGTTATATAAAGCAATTTTTTAAAATTGTCATCAGTTTGTTATAGTTGCAGTTTTTCTCAGCATTTCACTGCAAAATAAGTTAAAATTGTCATCAGTTTGTCATAGTTGCAGTTTTTCTCAGCATTTCACTGCAAAATAATGCGGAAACCAAATTATATGACAATATACTGAAACAGTGTATTATGTATGATTGTAATCCATTCTGAAAAAGTAAAACGTATCCTTTATGATTTGATGAAAGATCCTTAGCGCCCTTGGGAGACTTACAAGTTTTTTGATGAACAACAGCTAGCTTATCATCAGATTTTTTTTCTGATGAAGGGTCTAGGCCCGAAACGTCAGCCTTTCTGCTCCTATGATGCTGCTTGGCCTGCTGTGTTCATCCAGCTCTGCACCTTGTTGTCTCGGATTCTCCAGCATCTGCAGTTCCTACCATCTCTGATTCAATTCCAAACATTAACAATTTATTTTGTAAAATTAATGAAGGAAAGCCAGTCTGAGGCAGAGGCTAAATATGATGTCTCCATTCTGATTTTAGTGACGCATTTATGTGAAACACTGTGTACAGATTAGATCTGATAGTTCTGAACTTTTGCAGGGCAGTTTTGGAGAGGGCCGGTGCTTTGGGAGAGGTAAGGTACTCTTTTGGACCATCAGAAACACCGATGAATGTGCATATAATAGGTGCATAAACCCATTGACCTTTGTTAATAATGGGGAGGGGGAAGGGAGCTGGGGAATAAATAGAGAGAGGAGGGCTGGGGCTGGGGAAGGTAGATGGGATGGTGATAGGCAAATGCAGGTAGGGAGTGGTGGGGATTGGTCAGTGGGATGGGTGAGGCGGATAGGTGGGAGAGAAGATGGACAGATTGTGTCAGGTCAAGGAGTCATGGGATGAGGCTGGGGGTGGGGAAATTTTAAAACTGGTGAATTCTATGTTTAGGCCATTGGTCCGTAGGTTCCCAAGGCGGAATATGAGGTGTTGCTCCTCCAGTTTGCGTGTGGCGTCATTGTGGCACTGAAGGAGGCCCAGGATGGACATGTCACCCAGGGAGTGGGGTGGTAAATTGGTTGGTGACTGGAAGGTGTTGTCATTTGTTGCGTACAGAACTCAGATGGTCTACAAAACGGTCCCCAAGTTTACGCTTGGTCTCACTGATATACAGGAGGCCACATTGGGAGCAATGGATACAGTGAACGAATGGTGGATGTACAGGTGAACCCCTATTGGATATGAAAGGTTTGCCTTGGGCCTTGAATGGAGGTGAGGGGTGAAGTGTAGGGGCAGGTGTAGCACTTCCTGTAGTTGCAGGAAAGGTTCTGGGTGTGATGGAGTTAGTGGGGAGCGTGGAGCAGAAGGAGTCGCGGAGTGAACGGTTCCTACGAAAGGCAGATAGTGATGAGGAGGGAAATATCTCTTTGGTCATGGGGTCAGATTGTTGGTGCAGAAATGGTGGAAGTTGGCTTATTTCACATTGTCTATTGATATAAGTCTGAGAATTATCATTACTGAATACGTGCTGATTGATTTGATTTCATGACTGATTTCATAATCTTCCATTATGTGGCATCTCCCATTTCACCATTCGATTGAATGTTCCCAATAATTAATGATGTGTTGAACTGGGACTATGATTTCCATGCTTCTTTCTATAATTTGCTAAAGCAAGTTAAATATTGTTGATGCGTTTATAATTTACGACTTAAAAAATGGTAGTCCCTCTGTTGACACTTTATTTTGTTTAAACTCAGCTTGAAGCCTGAGGTTTTCTAATGATGAACACTGGGTAGGTTGGCATAAGAGCTATAAAGAGCCATTGGTGTTCATAGGGATATGACAGCATGGTGATTAGTTCGGGCTGTTGGGAAAATGGGTGGGGACATGAGGTGGCATTGATTGGCAAATAGAGTATGAGAGAGTTAGGGTTGAAAGACTGTTTTATATTATGTTGTTATTTTTAAAACTTGACAGTGCCAGAGGCCCTGATCGATCCTGCACTCAACAGTCTCTGAAGCCAATCAGGGATTGCTTGGCCCGAATCCCAGAAAGTCCAGTGAAAGTGCAGGTCATGAACACAGGCTGTGTTGTTCATAATTTTGCTGAAGGAGGTAAATATCAATATGAAAGAAAACCAAAAAGAGACTTGTGGTGGAGATATTACAGATCTGGAAGGCAATACTTTGATTGACTTTTGTGATGAAAGAGAAGTTGACAATGGTAAGAACATTTTTGAGAATTATCAGACTAAAGATAGGTTTTGAGGAAAAGACAATGATGGCAGTTTTGAAAAAAAGAAGCTGATTCCTGACTGGATAGAATCATTTGCAACATGAGCTAGCATTGGGGTTGAGGAAGGTTTAAATGTCAAAGTGTGTTAAAGAGTTTCACAGAATACATTGCTGTTGAAATACTGAGACATGGTACTCAGACAAAAATTTTCTTATTTCCTTTTTTGAACATGCTAATTTATGCTGGCATAAAGTTCCTTGGGTGCTAGCAACATCTTGCCCATGTGCTCAATCTTTGAATATTGAGTGTTTGAGACATGGAGTGTTATTAGATTGTTCATTCATGGCACATCACAGCTCATCTCATTCCTGTCAACATCATACTTCCAAAAAATTTGTGGAATGGTCTATTGGAAAATATTTGGGAGCTGGAAATTGAATCTTGAGACCAGCTGTGGGATCAGAGGAACAAATTGGTGATGCACTTTATCAAAGTTATTCTGTATTGTCACGTTAGCATTTGATCTGCACTAGAATTTCTCTCTGATCATAAAATCATACAATCCTTACAGTGTGGAAACAGGCCTTTCAGCCCAACATGTCCACATCCACTCTCTGAAGAGCCCATGATTTTGGAGAAGTAGAACCTCAACTGCCCAAACAAGACCATTAATGTTGTTATAGACCAGACCAGAGCTGCCTCTGCTCTCACCACCACCACCACACCCCACCAACCCCCCCACCCCACCCTACCAAAAGTATTGTAAGGAGATAATCTTGATCATAACTTCTTCATTTATTTAAAGACAAGTGTAAGATGCCGTGTTCCATATGTGATTCGATTGACTTTAATCAAAACATATTTTGTTCTTACAACACAGTTAAAATACAAAAAAAGGCATAAATTTTACTCTATTGAAATATTTAACAAGATAAAAGATTATTTAACCATTAATTATCAACTATTCCCATATAGGGCTCATCCCACAAATACACCCTTGGCAAAAATTCAATTCAGTGAAACAATTACAGTTCTCATGTGCTTTCTCTCTTCTGTCCAGAAGCAAGAAACAATCTGCCCCTTTTGATTTTTAAGAGGAAGCCTCACTGCCTAAGACCTCAAACTAGCAGCCAGGAACTCCAGCTTTTAGCTCAGCAGCCTATGGAAACTTTCTCATTAACTGGAAGCAAAACCAGAGCCTTCTTGCGTCTGCCCACTCATGATTCTTTAGTCTCATTAAAAAAAATGAACACTCAGGGAGAACTCAAAAGCTGTTTGCCAACTGCCTATCTGCAAGAGACATTCCAGCACCATTGTGGAATGCTCCTCTCCAAGTGAAAAAGCATAGAACACCTCTGTCTTAAAGGGCACAATCTTGTCACAATGTAGAAAAGGTCTAGGACCAGAGATATTGACTTCCCATGTTGGAATCTTCCTGGCTGAGAGGCCAGGTAGTGCATCTGAACGGCAAATCTTCAATGTGAGGTGAACTTTCAAGATTCTGGACAGAACTCCAGATTAGTCCTCTGAAGCTTAGCATGCATTTGTTCTGGTAGCAGATTTTGAAGCAGCCTGTACAAAGAAGGCCATAGGGACATGAGCAATCTTTTAGTGTCCTCCAGGCTTCAGCAGACTCTCACCTTACTGGAATGGCAAGTGTTCTACATGCAACCCTAAGACTACAGAGACCCAGCAGCAGCACAGTAACAGCGAAATTTTAACCTGGCCCAAGAAAGTCAACTGAGCAGAACGTCCATGGCAAAGGCTGGGATGAATGTACTGTGCTTTTTTTTGTCCAACTAACTATAATTGCTATATCATCTTTTAGAAACAGTCTTTGATTTTACAGAGATAGTAGGAACTGCAGATGCTGGAGAATCCTACTATCTCTGATTCAATTTTAACCCCACTGCGAAGACTCTTCTAAGGATGCCTAGCCTGAAGAAGTTACCCTCCTCCCTCCGGACAAACCTCAGGGGATCTCTCTCCCACTGCAACTCTCTCGTAATCCTCTCCACCTATCCTCTCCTCTATCCATCTTCTATCCGCCTCCTACTCTCTCCCTATTTATTTCAGAACCCCCTTCCCCTCCCCCTTTTCTGATGAAGGGTCTAGGCCCGAAATGTCAGCCTTTCTGCTCCTATGATGCTGCTTGGCCTGCTGTGTTCGTCCAGCCCTGCACCTTGTTGTCTTTGATTTTACAGCTTTTTTTATACCCATAGAGTTTACAGCTTGAGTCGTTACTTCCTTTCTCAACGATTGATATGATGATATGCTACTGTAGCTGGCTAATGGTTCAAATGTTGCTTGGTTTGTTGTAAGGGTAGCTGTCTTTTTGTACAGCTCAGCAAACCTCTCCAGACTGTAACATTCCCAAACAATTTTTCAAACATAACATGCCACAGACTGCTTTAAAACAAGAAAAGGGCATTAGCCTTGACAAATGCACCTCTATTTCCATCCAGCACTTTCTTTGTATGTTCCAAACAACTGGTCAACTAATTGGAAATGACAGTTATCCAGAAGGTTAACGATGGTGCCGGAAGATACAGTTATAGAGTCATAGAGACATAGAGTTGTATAGCACAGAAACAGACCCTTCCTTCCTCCTCCCCGAGGTTCCTTTTAAATCTTTAGATTTTGATTTTGATCTTGATTTTATTGTCACATGTATTTTTCAGTAAAAATACAATAAAATACAGTGAAAAGCTTTCATTTGTCACCAGCTTTCATTTGGCACTGTTTTGAATAATTTAAGAATAAGTAAAAAAGAAGAAAGATATAGTTTGAAGCGAGTCCATCAGCCCTGAGCCAGCTCACCACTGTCAATGACACCTGCACCACCATCAGTCTGCAACCGCTTTGCCACAGTCTACACCAGACCCAACGAACATCAAAGTCGCCAATCCTTAGGCGCCATCTTTGCCAATGGACTGATACTCCACTACCACCTCGTCGCCTCCTGTGCCAGATCCACCAATGTCAGAGTCATGTCTCTTGCCAGTTGGCCAACCTCATCGATTTTGCTGTGATGTCCTTCCATTACTGCTTCGTTGCTGCCAGCACTGGACCCAACTAACAATGAAGTTACCAATCTTCAGGCGCCATCTTTTGCTGCTGGGCTTATCTCATTGACATTGCCTCTCACAATGTAGCAGCCACTGATTCCAGACCCTGTGTTTGCTCCAAAACAGTAAGTGGGGACTGACTCTCCTCCGTGTTGGGCTTGCTCGAGACCGTTAGAGGTCCGCTTACTGGGCTCTCGCCACTACCGATGCCGTCCAAAGTAAGTTTAGAAAAAAGAAAGGAGAGGGGTAAAACGGAAAAGCAATCAAGCAGACGAGTGCTGCCACAGAAGCCCTACTCCACCACCATCTTGGACCAGAAGCCCCACTCACCTTAAACCTATTCACAACATTGAACATAAGGATAAACTGCACAATTAATGATTTTTATCAATAAAAGTTTCACATGTATAACAGAACCTCCTGTTATGCCACAGTAAATGCAAACATTTGAAGTCCTCCAGCCATAATTACTTAATGTAGAACTTACTTAGTGCAATGCACAGTTATATTCTGTGTCATACAATATTATGCATTTTTGAAATGGGTAACAACAGCACTATGGAAGACCAAGACGATTGCTTTGTTGACTGGGATAATTGAGTAAATTGGAAGTGAAAATCTTAGTACATACAGTAAACAAAGGCAGTAATGTCCATTGCTTTATTTGTAGTTTCATTTAAATTTCTAAATGTACTTTAGGTACACAGCCATTTCCAGCTGAATTTGGGCCATGGACTGTGAGGTGCAGTCTTGTTGCATATTTATCCTTTGGTTTGAACAGCAAGTTAATAGGCAGGCTTCTCTTACAAGTGAAAGATAGAAGAGAAAGAACCTCCCACAAAATACCATCTCAAAATTGACCTACCAACCAATTAGCACCCATTTCTCTTGCTATGTGAATTATTGCTGCTTCAGAATTTGATATTCTTGTCCTGATGCGAACAGGACCGACAACCTTAATGCATGTCTCTCTTTATTAGCAGTATATATTTTAAAATAAATATTTATATATATTTATGAAATATATCGACATACACTTATCTTTACTAAGAATAAGTCTCCAACTGCATTATTGCTCCAATTCCATTATTTCATTTTCCCCTTATGGAACTTCTATGTCCCACAGTCCTAGCCTAGAACTAATGAGATTCTCCTCGCTCCTGGTTGGGCAGCCAGTGTGTCCAAAGGAGGGAATAAGAATTTAACAGTTGTTCACTATGATGGAATTTTAGGAATCTGATATTTGAACAATAACCAAGCTTGCCAAAGGTGTCAGATTTTCAAAGTTTGCTATTCCAACATGTCTGAGGTTTGTTTACTTAAACAACTGTTAAAATCAAAAGACCTATACAGAAGGCACTGGCCCCTGTATGTGTGTTTGATTGATGCCATTCTGTTAATTATAGTATTGCATTTATCTGGCTTGAATCAAAAAGGCATCTGTGTGGGATTTGGCCGTCATGTCTAGACACTGTTCTTCATCACGCAGTACGTGACTGTATCTCTTACACATTTTGAAATGCAGGCGTTTAATAACAAAGAAAATGAGCGATATTAGTTGTTGTATTTGGTGTTATAATTTTAATTACCTTCTATAAAGTAAAATAATGTGCTGCGTCAGATTCTAACGAGATGAAATAGGCACAACAGTGGCCTAAAGGACTGAAAAGAAAACAGACAGTCAACAGTGGTTCGCTGTAACTTTTGAACGCTGATATGAGAGAGACTAAGTAGTTACATTAAAATGTTGAGAATGTGCTGCCAGCTTCAAGTAACTTCAAGTATGTAACCTATTCAGAGAGAAAGTTTACCTACAGTTGTGTATACAAAACTTTCCACATTTATCCAATGCTTTGGAAATCTGATTCTAACAGGAAAACCTCAGATGCACAATTACTTGTAATCTCTAGGAGGAAATGGGATTCAATTGCATGACATTTTTGGCACTACAGGTATTACTTGGAGTCAAAAATGACATTCATGCTGCATTTTCATATGCCTGGTGCTGGCCCTACTGGTGGCATTTTAGAACAGAATGGAAATTTATTGTCATGTGTACTTTTACATGAAAAATAAAGCAAAAAATTTTATAAGTCGTCTGACCATGGGATCTGTATTAATGCCAGAAGTCATATATAACAATAAAAAATGTAAAATTAAGACAGTGTTCATCACAGTTAAAGAACAAAGAACAAAGAAAATTACAGCACAGGAACAGGCCCTTTGGCCCTCCAAGCCTGCGCTGATCCAGATCCTCTATCTAAACCTGTCGCCTATTTTCCAAGGATCTGTATCCTTCTGTTCCCTGCCCATTCATGTATCTGTCTAGATATATCTTAAATGACGCTATCATGCCTGCCTCTACCACCTCCGCTGGCAACGCGTTCCAGGCACCCACGACCCTCTGCGTAAAGAACTTTCCACACATATCTCCCTTAAACTTTTCCCCTCTCACCTTGAAATCGTGACCCCTAGTAATTGAGTCCCCCACTCTGAGAGAAAGCTTCCAAAATTCCACCCTGTTTATACCTCTCATGATTTTGTAGACCTCAATCAGGTCCCCCCTCAACCTCCGTCTTTCTAATGTAAATAATCCTAATCTACTCAACCTCTCCTCATAGCTAGCGTCCTCCATACCAGACAACATCCTGGTGAACCTCCTCTGCACCCTCTCCAAAGCATCCACATCCTTTTGGTAATGTGGCGACCAGAACTGTACGCAGTATTCCAAATGTGGTCGAACCAAAGTCCTATACAACTGTAACATGACCTGCCAACTCTTGTACTCAATACCCCGTCCAATGAATGAAAGCATGCCGTATGCCTTCTTGACCACTCTATCGACCTGCATTGCCACCTTCAGGGTACAATGGACCTGAACACCCAGATCTCTCTGTGTATCAATTTTCCCCAGGGCTTTTCCATTTACTGTATAGTTCGCTCTTGAATTGGATCTTCCAAAATGCATCACCTCGCATTTGCCTGGATTGAACTCCATCTGCCATTTCTCCGCCCAACTCTCCAATCTATCTATATTCTGCTGCACTCTCCGACAGTCCCCTTCACTATCTGCTACTCCACCAATCTTAGTGTCGTCTGCAAACTTACTAATCAGACCATCTATACCTTCCTCCAGATCATTTATGTATATCACAAACAACAATGGTCCCAACACAGATCCGTTTGGAACACCACTGGTCACAGTTCTCCATTTTGAGAAACTCCCTTCCACTACAACTCTCTGTCTCCTGTTGTGCAGCCAGTTCCCTATCCATCTAGCTAGTACACCCTGGACCCCATGCAACTTCACTTTCTCCATCAGCCTACCATGGGGAACCTTATCAAACGCCTTACTGAAGTCCATGTATGTGACATCCACAGCCCTTCCCTCATCTATCAACTTTGTCACTTCCTCAAAGTGTTAAGTTACCGATTAAGGAACAATGGGATATCTGAAAGACACAGCTGGGACGAGACAGCTATTATGTGACAGAACCGCCACACCAGGACAAGACCCAGGCCAGGAAGAGGCCACCATACCAGACTGCTGGAATACTGAGCCAGAAGTCTCCACCGAAGACCACCATGCAGACCGAGACTGCTACTCATGGAACAGACTGCCTGCTGAACTGCTGGAATACCTGGAAGCTGATGCTGAAGAAGAGCTCCATGTGGGGATGAGATCTCCACGTCGCACTGAGACTGCCATGCCAAGCTGCTGGAAGTCACATCGTCGCTGGGCCAGAAGAAGCCTTCCACCGAAGCTGTTAAAATAAGGTAAGATGAATCTTGATAATAATAATGTGGTCATTCCCATCAATCTTTTTTCTCTACACCAGTCCATGGAAATCATCACCCGAGTCCACTATAGCCGAGCTGATATGGGACCTCATCATCGGCAATCTTCATATACTATCTTAATTTTCATGTCGCTACAGTCCACCTACAGTAGGTGGCTCACCATATGCAGATCCTGCTTCTAAGCTATCCCTCATAGTACACTCAATGTCCTTCGCTGAGCTGTTGGCTATAAGGGCTGTCTCTTTCTTCCTCAACATTGTCCTGTTCCACTTATTGATCTTGAACAACTACAGGTCTTGGATATCTGAAATGAAAAAGCCACAAGGACAAGTGGCATGGTGGTTCAGTGATTAGCACTGCTGCCTCACAGCTCCAGGGACTTGGGTTCTATTCCAGCCTAGGGCGACTGTCTCTGTGGAGTTTGCGCATTCTCCCTGTGTTTGTGTGGGTTTCTGCTGGGTGCTGCGGTTTCCTTCCACAGTCCAAAGATAAGCAGTTTAAGTAGATTGGCCATTCTAAATTGCCCATAGTGTCCAGGGATCTGTAGGTTTGGTGAATTAGCCATGGAATATGCTGAGTTACAGGGATATGATACAGAGATGAGTCTGGGAGGGATGTTCTTTGGAAAGTCTGTGTGGACTTGTTGGGCCGAATGGCCTGTTTCTACACTGTAGGAATTCTATGACCTATGATTCTGTGACAGGAGAGCAGTGAGGAGGTGACACATGTTAACACCATCTGCAACTGTATATAAGAAATCATAGGATGAGGGGAAAGTGAAATGCAACAGTGAGAATCAGACACAAGTAAGTTTCACCTTCTGTTGAAACTCTGTTGAAACTTACGGCCTTCATGGCATTGTCTTATCCAAGTGAGTGATGACTGTGCACCACAGTCATTGTCACCCTCCCTCTTGCAGGACAGTATATTTGTGTGATATGCCTGGCATAGTTCAATGACTGGTATTGTGTGTAAGCTGAGAGATGTACTTGCAAAACTGTTGAGAGATTATGAATGTGAAATAAATCGTGGTTGATAAGAGATTGTTGATAAATAAGTGAAGCTGTATAAGACTAGTAGTTTGGCTGTGTGAAAATGCATTTACTAACCTTAACCAATCATATGAGGCCATTAACTTTTTTGTTGCATTGCATTCAGGAGTTGATTGCTGACAGCAGTTTCCTTCATTATACTCATTTTTGTCGGGGCTTCCTGGTTCTCTGAAGGAAGTCTTCTGATGTCCTATCCATCCCTGTACTAAACCCTCTAGTGCTATTATTCCAGAAATATGGAGCCATATTCTGCCATGTCAACTGCCTTCGTCAGTTGGTGACATGAAATGTTAACTCTGTTTTCTCTCCAAAGATGGTGCCAGAACTGCTGATTTCTCCAGCACATTCTAATTTGTTGGAGATTTAAGTGATGCTGGTGTCATAATTTCACACCCCTGCTCAGGTTTGCAGCTGCCCAACAGTAGACTCAGCACTGGTTGCAATCACATACATGAACAGGTAGCACAAAGTCTGCATGATGCCAGCATTGAAAGGAATGGCAATGGGTTAATCGTACCAAATTTGGGTGGTACAGAATCTTACATTCTTGCAGTTGTAATCCAAATTCATCAACTATTTTGTTTGTACATATTTTACATCTTCCAAGGTGAACTTGATCCTCAATCTACCTATTTTTGCATGGTACTGTTACCATGCTTGGATGTCTACCTTGTAAACTGCTTAGTACTGCTTTGAAGTAATCATTTACATTGCAAAATATTCACCTGTGTGCAAACACATATTCACTCAAAACACTTGTGCGCCCTCACAATTTCACTAAAACACACTCATACATGCAAACACACCATGGGGCGGCATGGTGGCTTGGTAGTTAGCACTGCTGCCTCACAGTACCAGAGACCCAGGTTCAATTCCAGTTTCGAGCGACTGTCTGTGTGGAGTTGGCACATTCTCCCTGTGTCTGCGTGGGTTTCCTCTGGGTGCTCCCACAGTCCAAAGATGTGCAGGGTGGGTGGATTGGCCATGCTAAATTGCCAATAGTACCCAGGGATGTTTAGGTTAGGTGTGTTAGACATGGGAAATGCAGGGTTGGGGGAATGGTTCTGGGTGGGATGCTCTTCGGAGGGTCGGTGTGGACCCGTTGGGCCGAATGGCCTGTTTCCACACTGTAGGGATTCTATGATTCTATGACTCACTCTCATATACACTCATGTAAACTCACAATTATACACTCACTCACACAATCACACATGCATAATCTAACACATACACAAATACTCTCACACTTGGACACTCACAATCTTGCACGGTCTCTTACGTACATACACACAAACACTCACACTCAATACTCTCTTGCAAACAGTCTCGTCTCTCACACACATCCATGGTCAGTCAGAATTACATACTCACACTTATACTCAAATATGCACACACACACTTACACACTTTCTCTCACACACCCTCTCACAATCACACACTCACCCTTTCACTCCCTCACAGTCACGCTCGCTCCCTCACAATCATACTCACTGAACCTCTCACAGTAACATACAAAGACAGTCTCTCAATCAACCTGAAACCCTCACATATCCACAAATACACATTCATTCTGACTCTCAAACACACACACATATACTAATGCACACACACATGCACAATCTGACACAGGTACAAATTTACACACACTCACATGCACTCACTCATACTCTCAACCTCGCACACAGTCACCCACACTCTTACACACTCACTCAAACACAATCCTACTCAAACACACTCACCCTCATACATGCAAAGATGCACAAACTCATTCTCACACTTCCACACTCTCTGACACAGTTACACACATTCAAAATTACACACTGTCACTTACACATTCATACCCATGCACAATCTAACTCACACTGTCGCAATCTCACACTTCACGTCACACACCCTCTGAAAACACAATCTCTCATAATCACACACTGACATTCACACTTACACACTCTCACTATCACTATGCAGTTAATGGCAGAATCCTAAATAGCATTGATGTACGGAGGAATCTTGGGTTTCACGTCCATAGCTCCCTGAATGTGGCCACATAAGTAGATAGGGTGGTAAAGAAGGTGTATGGCATGCTTGCCTTAATTGGTTGGGGAATTGAGTACAAGAGTTAAAATGTCATGTTGCAGCTTTATAAGAATTTGGTTAGGCCACATCTAGAGTATTGCGTTCTGTTCTGGTTGCCACATTATGGAAGGATGTGGAGGATTTAGGGAGGGTGCAGAAGAGGTTTGCCAGGATGCTGCCTGGATTAGAGGGTATGAGATATAAGGAGAGGCTAGAAAAACTCCGGTTGTTTTCTCTGGAGCAGCGGAGGCTGAGGGAAGACCTGATAGAAGTCTATAAAATTACGAGATGCATAGACAGGGTTGCCGGTCAGAATCTTTTTCCCAGAGTTGAAATGCCTAAATGTCTACTAGGGCACATGCATTTAAGGTGAGAGGAGAAAAATTCAAAGGAGATGTGAGGGGCATGTCTTTTTACACAGAGGGTGGTAGGACTCTAGAGCGCACCACCAGGGGTAGTGGTAGATGCAGATATGTTAAGGCATTTAAGGGACTTTTAGATAAGCACATGAATATGCAAGAAATGGAGGGATATGGACCAAGGGCAGACAGAAGGGATCAGTTTAATTTGGCATTATGTCCAGGACAATATTATGGGCTGAAGGGCCCGTTCCTGTGCTGTATTGTTTTATGTTTTTTATCTCTGTTTGTGACAATGGTACAGAGGACTTCATTTATAAGCTGATCGATCTTGTTCAACAATTGTGAAAAGGGCTCTTGTTCCTTTTCAAGATTGTGCCCAGATTAACATTCTGTGGTGTATCTTCAGCGTAAAATAATCGCTTTTCTGTTGTCCTCTCTCCTTTCAAAGTGAAGGCTAGTTGTGCAGCAGATAATGAATAGGAATGCATTTCAGTTGTCAGAATGTTAGCAACCACAGGAACACCATGAATTCTGAGCTGATACTTTTGGGTTTTTCTAACCATCATTAAACACACTTTAGCTGCATTTATTACAAAATTCACTGTTTTTACTGTGGTAAGGAACTTGGCTGATTGACATTCACCTTCTTCAGACAAGTACATTCTTACAAAAAAAATTCACATTTCAGGAAACACAGCTGTGATTAACTGAGGGTGAGTGTGAGTACTGTACTGTGTCATCAGCCACATGTCACAAACTGTACCCTATGCAGAACTGAAGTTTACTGCTTAGTTACTCACCACATCCGGGGTGTGGGCTGCTTTTGGTTTAATTTCTCTGAGCTTCTGTATATAAACTCTTAATTGGGTTGATTTTGAAGGCCAATGTCCCTGATTCTGACAGTAAAACCTTTCATCCTGTAAACAGAGGTGGGACTGTGCAACATGTAGAAGAGGCAGACAAACAGGACACTTATTATTAGTTCATTGCAGCTGTCTTTTAAAGTGACTGCTTTAAAGACCATGAGCTCCTATTCAACTGTTGATGGCTCATTTGGAAAATACGTAAAAATTCAGACCCAAGATCTGTAGCCATTTTAATATGCTCCTATGGTATATTTTGGTAAGAGTCTAAACAAGAACCCAGAAATGTCAAATTCTAGCCTTGTGCTAAGCTGGAATTCAGTTGCGAACCCCTGTGTTTGGGGATCCTGCCTATGGTCAGCAGATGCAGGAATGTCTCTAAGACTGGTGTCCAAATTGAACAGTGGGTTGATTCCCTATAGCAAGCAGTCGGGCGTGTCAACCCTGTTAGGATCGAGGTAGAGTGTTGGCAGCAATAGCTAAGTATTCTCGCTAATGGATAGAATGAGATTTGATACTCAGTCACGGCTCATGTCAATCTAAAAGACGTGACATAACCTCAGCAACTGATTAGCTAAATTAATCACAAAGGAAGAGGATTTTGGGATGTGCAGAATATGATTCACCCTGAGGCTGAGTTGGATACAAGGTTGAATCATTCATAGCCTAATTTCACAACCTCATGAGGTTAAGGAAATTGCTGGAGAGCTAGAACTTCAGGCGGTTAGAATGAAAGCTGACCCCTTCCTATGGATAAGGAATGATATGCAAATGAGAAAGAGAAGGATGATCATGGATATATCTTCAGGTTACTTGTAGGTGACCATGTCAAAATGGAAAATGAAGCCATTACTGGCTCTGTTGGATAGGTTCAGGATGGGGGATCATGCAAAGACAGTCCCACACAACTGAACAGCAGAAGAGAGCAGTTTGATAAAGATTGCATGTTTACAAGGACATTTTGAAGACAAAGATGAACAAATAGCTATCACAGAGAATGTCATTAGATAAAATGGATAAAATGGTTTTGTGAGCATGAGAAAAGTCAGCTGGAAATAATTTGATGAGGGAATATTGGAGTAGATTGTCATGGAGATGACATCTGACATCTCATCTCAGGACATTAGAGGAAACATAGTTAGAACTGGATAATTATTTGGAGAGGAACTTTCATGATGTTGGCAAGCAAGAAGGTCAAGGAAGGAAATTGAGAAGTTAGTGGCAAAGACAAAGTTGCTGGAAAAGCCCAGCAGGTCTGGCAGCATCTGTGAAGGAAAAAACAGAGTTAATGTTTCAGGTGACCCTTCCTCAGAAGTTAGTGGGCTGAATGCGGAAGGGTTTTTGTGAACAAGTGGCTAATGTCACAGAATGTGACGGATGACATGCAGGAAAGGTAAAGACTCGGAACAAGATGAATGGATGCTAGGTTTGGTACGAAGGCAAGACTGAAGAGGAGGGTAACAGTAGCAAAGCACAGTAAATGATTGAGCCTTATTCTGTCACTGTGACCTATGTATTAGATTCGCCAGCCGGGGAAACATTTCCTCAATGTCTAACCTGTCAAACTCCTCAAGAACTTTATATTTTTCAATTAAAACACCTCATTCTTCTAAAATCCAGGGAATGTACACTGATCTACTCAATCTCTCCTCATGGTCACATTGCTTATTCCAAGTCATCTGCAAAGTAGATATGATTAATTATGAGTTTGTTGCACTCTATATGGAGTTGTGGATGAAGGTAGGAAGAGAAATTGACTTTCATTTAAGAAGTACTTTTCACAACCAACAGACTTTGCAAAGCAATTTACAGCCAGTTAAGCACTTTTTAAGTTTAACCACTTTTCTAAAGTAGCCAACTTGTGCAATGCAAACTCCTACAAATAGTAATGTGATAATGAGCATAGGAGCAGGGCCATTCAGCCCATCAAGCTGCTTTCACCATTTACTACGACCATGGCTGATCGAATACTTCGAAGCACACTATCCCCGTAATCCTTTGCACTTCATAAATTTATCAATCTCCACTTTATAGATTCTAAGAGACTGGACTTCCACAGTCCTTTGCAGTAGGGATTCACAATCCTTTGATTTGAAAAAAAACTTCTCATATTGGTCCTAAATGACATATCCATTATTTTTCATTGGTGCTCCCTGATTCAAGACATTGCAACCATGGGAAATGTGCATCTATCCAGTCTATCCTTTAAAGTATTTTGTAAGTTCCAATAAGATCACCTCTTTGAAACTTAAGTGAATATAGGTCCAGTTTGCCCAATGTCTCTTTACAGCCCCACCATCCCAGGAACAAATTTGGTGATTTTTTGTTGCACTCCCCCTGATGGAAATGATATCTTCCCTGAGGTAAGAAACCAAAATTGCACAGAGTGCAAATCCTCTTGCAATAAAGGCTACAATTCCATCCCAAATACTTGCCATACCTGCATATTGGCCTTCAGTGATATATTGATAAGGCCTCCTCCAGTCCTGTTGAACATCCACCATTTCCAACCACTTGTCTTTGAATAACTACGCTGCAAATCTGTTCTTCTACCGAAATGGATAACTTCACATTTTTCCCACATGATATTCCATGTTCTTGCCCACTGACTAAGCATGCCCAAATTCTCCTGAAGCTGCTGTACAACTTACAACATGAATTCCTACTCAGCTTCATATCACCTGCAAATTTACAGATATTACATTCATCCCCACCTCCAAATCATTGATGTACATTGTAAAAGCTGGGGCTCAAGACTGATCCTTATGGTACTTCACTAGTCATAACTTGTCAACATCAGAAAGAACCATTTATTCTTACTCTCTGTTCTTCTCTGTTAGCCAAACCTTAATCAGTTGGCTTTCTATAATGTAGATGCAGTATTGAGAGTCTTTTTTGAGTCTAATAGTAACAAGCTGCACAGATGAAAAGTCACTTTTAAAGCTGAGAAACATCAAGAATGAACTGCAAACAATTATACTACAAGAAAAGCTCTAAGCACAAGGCATTCTGTACCTTAAAGGGGACTGAGTGATGTGGACTATGGTAAAACTGGTGACAGAATCAGACAAGATGTCTGGTGAGGCCTATCTCGATGTCAGTAGCATTTCAGTGCATCTTTAATGCATTCACTGATTGGCAAGGTAAGTTGCTCACTAGGCAGTGGTTAGTTGTCAAGTAAAGGGGATTATAGATTGTTAAATGCCTTATTAATGTTGCAAGTTGCCTCATTCAAATTCAGCTTCCTATCTTACCAAATGTAGCTAGATGTTGAGATTTCTCAGCGTGGAAAGTCAGAGTGAGTATCTGGTCACTTCAGCTCACCACCAGCTGTGACCAGCCTGTGCGCTGCTCAACGCCAATGACCTTCATAGGGTATAATTGTCAGGTCGGAGATTTGGGGGAATTACAGGGGTGGCATCGTGGCTCAGTGGTTAGCACTGCTGCCCCACAACCAGGGACCCAGGTTCGATTCCAGCCTCAGGTGACTGTCTGTGTGGAGTTTGCACATTCTCCCCGTGTCTGTGTGGGTTTCCTCCGGGTGCTCCCATTTCCTCCCACAGTCCAAAGATGTGCAGGGTAGATGGTTTGGCTATGCTAAATTGCCCATAGTGCCCAGGGATGTTTAGGTTAGGTGTGTTAGATATGGGAAATGCAACGTTAGGGGAATGGATCTGGGTGGGATGCTCTTCGGAGGGGTGTTGCGGACCTGTTGGGCCAAATGGCCTGTTTCCACACTGTAGGGATTCTATGATTCTTCTATACAGTCCTTCTCTGCCTGCTGATTGTTAAGAAGGGTGCAAAGGGGCTCCCCATAAGAGCAGAGAGTGACCACAGCTAAAGAGGTAGGGAGGGTGGCAGAGGCATTTATGGCGATAGGGAGTGGAAACCCAAAACGTATGGTGGAGAGTTGCTGTGATTCTGTGAAATAGCATTAGAGGACATGTTAGAGCACAAGAGGAAGGTTTATTGGCAGTGGTGACCACTGATGCCTCTGCAGAGGATGTGTAGAGGAGCAGAGCGGGCAAAATGTTCAATGTGGTAGGTTTCCACAAAAGGGTTTAAAAAGAGAATTGGTGGGGACTGTATGTAAGTAGGTTGTCAGAGTCGTATAAGGTAAAACACAGCATTAGTGTCTTGAAGAGGGGCTACTTAGTCACCAGCTGGAGCCCTGTGCTGATGGAGTCCACAATGCACTGCACTATCTTTGCTTCAGTTTTCTAGATGCAGATTGCGACTGGAAAATAGCTAGGACAATGCCCAGAATGAGTGCAGTCATAGAATCCCTACAGTGTGGAAACAGGTCCTTTGGCCCAACAAGTCCACACCGATACTTGGACCATCCCACCCAGACCCATTCCCCTATAACCCACCTAAGCTACACATCCCTGAACATTATGGGCAATTTAACATGGCCAATCCACCTAGCCTGCACATCTTTGGACTATGGGAGGAAACCGGAGCACCCGGAGGAAACCCATGCAGACACGGGGAGATTGTGCAAACTCCACACAGACAGTTGCCCAAGGGTAGAATTGAACCTAGGTCCCTAGCGCTGTGAGGCAACAGTGCTAACCACTGAGCCACTGTGCTGCTTCAGTGCCAGTTTGATACATGAAAGTGTGGGATCCACTTTTGTTGGATATTAGGACATCGAAAGGGCAAGTACATGGAGCGGCCATTTGTAAACCCCAGCTACATTTAAGTTGCAATCACGTTATCGCCTATTTGCTATGTATGCAGAATGAAGATGTTTAGGGGTCAGGTGCTGGTCAAAGACCATCTGCACCATCCATTGATGAACAATGGCATCTTAATGATGATGAAGTTAGCAGAAATTACCTAAAAAGAGGCCAATGCTGATCAAAGGTGAACCATTATTCATGCAACAACCAAGGGTGCTGTGGGAGGCACAGACAATTGCTTCATCATCTGTTGTGTAAGCTTAACAATAGTCCATACTGAATGCATTGAGAAGTTGAATAAGTGATGCAGGTCTGGGAAAGGAAGACATTCGGAATGTTGCAGGCATCCGTTTTCATGTAACGTGTTGGTCAGCCGACATGTCACATTCATCAAGTTGATGCACAAGCTGAGGCTGCAGCTGAACGAATAATGGAGACATGGCCCTAGTTTCAGGATCTAGCATATCTCACTGTATGGAGAGGAGTGATCAACTCTTATTTGCAGCCCTCTTTTCCTTCTCAGACTCTTCTCAGACCTAAGAACCTCTTTCAATCCTTGTATATTAGGAATAATTATCTCCAGGCTGGGTATTTTTTGAGCTTCAGCCTCTAAGGCCTGGCATTAATTAAAATAAATTAAATTGTCCAATATCCATGTAGTTTTTGGTAGAGTTAATGCACCTGGCAAATGCCAACCTTGTACAATTCCTGGGATCACTACCAGTAGACCTTCAGGGTGATTGCATCTCAATCTGCAATGCCAATGTGGTATATTTTGAGTCAATATTGATGGCACCACACCAGTAGTCCTCTGGGATGATGGCAGCTTTACCTTTAAGTGGGTAGGTTAGCTCAATTGGCTGACTGACTGGTTTGTAATGTAGAGTAACACCTACAGCTTGGGTACAATTCCTGCATGAAAGACTCACCTTTTCAATCTTACCCTTCCCTTTGGTCTGCTAGGATTATGGCAACTTTACCCTTTTACCTGATATAAGATTTTAAAATATATGCCCCACAACAGTATATGATATTGACCAAATATGTTTTTTGTGATGTTGATTAATGGATGAATCTTGGCCAGATTACCAGGGATAACTAGTCTGATCTTCAGAATAGGGCAGTGAAGACCAACAGTGTTTTACTAAACTTTCATCCAGAATTATTAAAGCTGGATAACTTTTTTTGTTAACTTTCGATAGTTACTGTTTGCTTTAAGACATTATGGTGTCTGGCTCAATGTATCTGTGTCACCATAAATTCAGATTCTTCCACATCTTTCTGAAATCACTAAAATGATGATGTTTTAGTACTTACTATTCTTGTGCCAAAAACAGATCCTCTTTCAAAATCAAACCATGTCCCTCATCTCCTCCAAAAAGGACTGCAGCCCTTTCAGTTCCATTTTACTCAAAAGACTAGAAGTACAGCAGTTTGTGGGTTATTTACCTATAAATGCAGAGTCTGACGTAGGTTTCAATGACACCAACATACATTGAGCACTCTGAAGTTTTAAAATTAAGCATTTGTGTGACAAATTTAATAAAACTTTCCTGTTGAAGGTCATGTGTCTAGCAGTGAATGAGTGCCAAAACTCTAGTTCACTGCTCAACCACACACCAGCTACCAATGTTTATAGCGTGTTAATAGTATTATCAAGATTAAGGGCACTGATTGATTAAGGATTTTGAACATATATAAAGAGTCTTCCCCTTTACCATTGGGAATTTGGCGTGGAGGATGTTGCATGCAGCAAACTCATGCAATAGGAGACTGAGATGGTTTTCAAATTCCCATGCCACCTTTTTTTTGCTGTTTTGAAGAGTCCATGGGTCATATTTACAACCAGCATGATAAACCATAGCTCCTTTTTAATTATTTAAAAGCACTTTCCTTAATTGATGTTTGTATTTCAGCCCCTCACTCCAGATCTTTGAGCACAGAGTGCAGAGAGGAGCAGATAAATCAGAGGACCGCCTTGTAGGTCTGTTCCTGGGCTTAGTTGAAGTGAAATTGAACAGGTCCAAGCAGTGGGAAGTTGAGTGGGAGTTTGACACAACTGCTTACTCCTGTTCCTTGGTTACATCCATACCAGAATGAACCCAGAGATGGTTCACATGTGTCCGATGTTGTGCTTGAGGCCTTCTGCAACCAATAGATACTGCAGGGCCTGGAGTTCATCCTTGGTAACAACATTTTTATTAAATAAATTTCAATTGAAATTCTTGATTTGGTAGTAGTTTATGTTTTTAATTTACTTAAAGTGTCCTTTAAGGGTTGATCTTTTGTTAATGTATTTGTCTAATTATTGTTTGTTCAAAAGAGTATGAAGAAAGAATAAATTAGCTCATGAATGCCCAGATTGCAAGTGTTTCTTTTCGTGATTGAAGTGTTCAATGTTTATAACTTTTGAAAGGTTGCAGTCCTTTCAAAAATTGAAGGGACTGCTGTCCAACATTTGCTTGCACTTCAGTTCATACTCCTGCTTAGCCACTCATTGCAGAAAGAGGTCGGGAGGAAGGAAGACCTCCTCATTAGCCTGAGCCAGGCCAAAGTGTCTATAAACAGATCCAGGCAGCTAGCAGTTGGAAGGTTCATTCTACTCGACTTCCTGACCATCTTCCATGGCTACACCTGTGCCTAGGTGCCAGTAATCTGTTGGTATTCTTGTGGCTTTCCATGATACTACACAGGGTGGAATGCACCGTGAGCCACCAAAAGAGTGTTTTAATTTAATTTTGATAAGTTTCATTTACTTACCGTGCCCCTATAAAGGATCAATCATCTGTTGATTTGATCAAACAAACAAAGTACAGAGAGAAAGACGTAGAGACTCCTGGGATATTCAGAAAGGAGGCAAACATAGTTCTGCATTCTGTCAATCATTCCAGTTTTAATTAAAAAAGATTGATACCTAGCTTCAGAATGAATTAACAGCCAATCTTGGCCTGTAATAGAGAGTCTCTCTATTTATTTTTTCATCGACCCTTCCCTACTCTCCACTCCTGCCTTGGTCTTGCTCCCATGCCAGAGTCTCAAGTCCTTCCTCACCATTCCAAGCCAGAGTCTCCCTGCAAGCCTACTATTCCCAGACCCAGCCACTGACTCACCACCATGATTCCAGGCCCCCAGCTGCTCGCAGGAGGTAGTGGGATCTGTGGGAAGATAGCAGAGTTAATCTTTCGTGAGAAATTGAGTTTCTCCAGCAATTTCTGTTTTTGATTGAGTTGTAGATTTGTTTATCTGTAAAGGAGATGCCAGGCCATTGGCTGGACAGCCCGATTTTAAATCACTGCCGGTACAACCGCATAAAGGTTCCCTGCTTACCTTCTTCAGGGTGGACAGAATAGAATCCAAAATTGCCTGGGATTTGTGGAAACAGTGTAAAACATTGTCTGGTTTGAGTAATTCAAGAGCTTTTTCTATAAAATAAGGTTTTGAACATGAAAACACTTCATTTTGTGATCTGAATAAGTAAGTATTGCCGTAATTAGTGCTAAATTACCTTGTCTGGACAAGAAATTAGGAAGGATATACAATAGGGTGCATCTTGGAACAAAAATCCTTTACTTGTGTGGTTAACTATGATTCCAGGAATAAAATGCATGTCATTGATTTAAAATAAACATTCTGGTGTTGGGTAGCACACAGCCAACAGTTGTGGTTTGCAAAGTCAGTGTTCCTTTTCTCCAATTGAAAACTTGCTGATTAATATTAAAATATACAATGTTGCTATAAATCATTTAATTTTTCATTGTTTAAATGTTGGAAATAAAGTTAAATCATATAAAATTGTTGAAAATATTAATCTGCTGTACACAGTACTTTGCTTCTTAGATGCCTCATTGAAATAGGAAATAGTTACATGAGAGAGGAGTAATATTGTAATGAGCCTGTTTGTAATAACGTTGGTCATCCTAGTCAATACAGTGTGGAGCCGGAGGAACACAGCACGTCAGGCTGCATCAGAACAGCAGGAAAGTTGACATTTCGGGTTTACACCCTTCATCAGGACTGGGAAGGGGAAAGGGAGCTCAGAAATAAATAGAAGGAGGTGGGTGGGGCCGGGAGAAGGTAGGTGGGATGGTGATAGGTGGATGCAGGTAGGGGTTGTGGAGATAGGTCATGGGAAGGGTGGGGTGGATAGGTGAGAAAGAAAATGGACAGGCTGTGTCAGATCAAGAAGGCAGGGATGAGAGGGAGGGTTGGACATGGGAAAAGGCTGAGGGTGGGGAGTTTTTGAAACTGGTGAATTCTATTTTGAAGCCATTGGGCTGTAAGCTTCCGAAGCAGAATATGAGGTGTTATTCCTCCAGTTTACGTGTGGCGTCATTGTGACACTGGGGGAGGCCAGGATGGAATATCACCAAGGCAGTGGGAGGGGGAGATAAAATTTTTGGCAACTGGAAAATGCTGTTGATTATAGCGTACAGAGTGCAGATACTCCGCGAATTGTTCAGCGAGTCTGTGCTTGGTCTCACTGATGCAGAGGAGACCACATCTGGAGCAATGGATACAATAGACCAGGTTGGAGGACGAACAGGTGAATACCTGTCAGATTTGGAAAAATTGTTTGGAGGGAGGTGAGAGGAGAGGTGTAGGGGCATATGTAGCACCTTCTGTGGTTGCAGGGAAAGGTGCCATGTGTGGTGTGGTTATTTGGGAATATGGAGCGGATGAGGGAGTCACAGAGTGAACGGTCCCTATGGAATGCAGATAGGCATGGGAAGGGAAACGTCTCTTCGGTGGGGTCAGATTGAAGGTGGCGAAAGTGGCAGAGGATGATGCGCTGGATGCAGAGGTTGGTGGGGTGGTATGTGAGGAGCAAGGAGACTTTGTCCTTATTTTTGTTGGGGCATGGGTGTTTGAGGGCAGAAGTATGGGAAATGCAAGAGATGTGGTTGAGTGCATTATGAATCACCAGAGGGGGAAGTTACAGTCCTTGAAATAGGAGGACATCTGGATGTCCAGGAATGTAACACTCTGTCTTGGGAGCAGATGTTGCGGAGGTGGAGTAATTGGGAGTATGGGATTTCATTCTTGCAGGAGGGTGGTGTGACAGGAGCTGTAGTGAAGGTTACTATGCGAGTTAGTGGGTTTGAAATAGATGTTAGTGCCCAGACAGTTACTAGAGATGGAGACCCAGAGGTGCAAGAAGGGGAGAGAGGTGTTGAAGATGGTTCCAGGTGAATTTTAGGTTGGAGTGAAAGGTGTTAGTAAAGTTGATGAACTGTTCAAGCTCCTCATGGGAGCACAAGGCAGTGCGGATACAGTCATCAATGCAGAGGAGGAAGAGGTGAGGAATGGTGCCCATGTAACTGCGGAAGAAGGAGTGTTCCACGTAGTGCTTTGGGTTGATAAGAATGATTGCTTCCTATGGTACCACTTCAACCGTCTTTAAAGCACAGGATTAGAACAAAAGGCTGCCGCTTAAGATTCAAAACGGGATTTCTCTTTTAAAAGCATTTTTTGAACTGATTTCACTTTGTAGCATGTAGTGTTGTACAATGGCTGCTATTCTCCGCCCACCTGCCGTGCGTCTCTCTTTGCAAGCTGGAATGAAGTCACCTCCTTCCTCTCGTTGACACTCTTGCTGGCAGACCTACACAGCTGCATATTCAGCTGAAGAGTCTCTATGGTTCTCAAGCTTTAAAGGAGGTTGTTGTCGATCATTGCAGGAAAGCTTCATACCTGGAATTATTTCCTGATGCAACCAAGTGAGGAAAAGAGTTCTCAAAGTTGTGGTAGAAGAATGTTTATGGCCAGAGTTTCAGCTGTTTTATTAGTAGCGTCAGCTTGCTATGTTTTTCCTTCTGCTTTGATGTTTTGAAACCAGGAGCAGGCTTTATGCGAAGCAATCAAAGGAGAGTAGGTGATTGTGTTTGAGATTCAAAAGTAAATCCCGATTTAGTCAAGCTGGAAATGTGCAGAAAAGATTTTTAAGTGCTTTTTTCCATTGTGTGCGTCTGTATATGATGTGATAGGTAGCTACGCTGACAGCTAACAGTGATCAAAATTGTAAAACTCGACTGTTTATTACTTCTTCTTTGGTTTGTCAATATCTCTTATTTTAATTGTCTGCAGGTCATCATTCTTGAACACTGGAGAAAAGGTGAAAACGCCACCGAAAACCGTGGTGAAATCTCCAATACGAACTGACTAGCCGGTTACCAAAACTGTACCTTTGCGATTTTAGCTTGTTCATAACCGGGCGAACTTCGCTTTCTCAGTTTCGCACACACTATTCTGTGGATTGACGGACAACTGGACGTTCCCACACTTGAATATAGAATCTAGATTCTGTGTCACTGAAGGGACTTTTTGTCGTGGGACTTTAAATCATGAGTGAATTCTGGTTGTGTTTTAATTGCTGTATTGCGGAACAGCCTCAACCGGTAAGTGTGACTAAATCTGTAATGAAAACTGTAATTTTAATGAAAAGTCTCCCAACTAATTTCTTAAAGAAGAAAAAAAGAGTCAAAATGTTTTCAGTTTATTTTTTTTTCGAAGCGTGTAATGTAGAGGTAAAAAAGATGTCTGGTTGTGGGAAGCAGCACTGAATTCCAACAGTCTTTGGTAACACACTTTCAAATTCTCTGCTTTAATTATTCTCGAACTTGCTTTCTAAGAGTGCAAAATGCTGTCCCTTTGTATTTGGTTTAAACACATCATTACCTGTCATTTGGTAAAACATACTTTAGCCTATGTGTAAGTGTATTGCTTTTTGCTTGTTCTACTTAGTGTGCAAGTCTCCCCTTCGCCATCTGGCATTACTTGTCTGGAAAATGTTTCCTTTCGCATTTACTTGACATAATTGTCTATAGCAATATCTCTGCTTAACCAGTGTCACTACCCAGATTGATATATCTCACCCAGTATCCTAGTTGTCATAATTTTTTGCAATAACATCCCATTCATCTCCTATTAATCCAGTGAGATTCTCCGCAGCCCATCATGACATAGATGATTTGGAGTTGGGGACAAAGTGTGGTGTGTCAAAATTTGCAGATGACACTAAGGTGAGTGGTAGAGCAAAGTGTGCAGAAGACACTGAAAGTCTGCAGAGGGATATAGATAGTCTAAGTGAGTGGGCAAAGGTCTGGCAGATGGAGTACAATGTTGGTAAATGTGAGGTCATCCATTTTGGTAGGAATAACAGCAAAATGGACTATGTTTTAAATGGTAAAAAATTGCAGCACGTTGCTGTGCAGAGGGACTTGGGTGTCCTTGTGCATGAATCGCTGAAGGTGGGATTGCAGGTGCAGCAGGTAATTAAAAAGGTAAATGGAATTTTGTCTGCCATTGCTCGAGGAATGGAGTTTAAAAACAGGGAGGCTATGCTGCAGCTGTATAGGGTCCTGGTGAGGCCACACTTGGAGTACTGTGTGCAGTTTTGGTTATCTTACTTGAGAAGAGATATACCAGCACTGGAGGGGCTGCAGAGGAGATTCACTCAGTTGATTCCAGAGTTGAGAGGGTTGGATTATGAGGAGAGACTGAGTAGACTGGGATTATACTCATTGGAATTCAGAAGAATGAGGGGAGATCTTATAGAAACATATAAGATTATGAAGGGAATAGATAAAGTGGAGGCAGGGAGGTTGTTTCCGCTAGCAGGTGAAACTAGGACTAGAGGGTATCGCCTCAAAATAAAGGGAAGCAGATGTAGGACTGAGGTCAGGAGGAACTTCTTCACCCAAAGGGTTGCGAATCTGTGGAATTCCCTGCCCAGTGAAGCGGTTGAAGCTACCTCGCTGAATGTTGTTAAGGCAAGGCTAGATAAATTTTTGAACAGTAAAGGAATTAAGGGTTATGGTGTGTGGGCGGGTAAGTGGAACTGAGTCTCAAAAAGATCGGCATGATCTTATAAATGGCAGGGCAGGCTCAAGAGGCCAGATGGCCTACTACTCCTCCTAGTTCTTATGTTCTTATGACCAACTTCACCGTTTTCAGTGATTACTTTAACATTTGGACGTTTAGTGATCTTCCTCTGCAGTATGTACTACAACTCAAAGGTGCAGCTTACGTGCAGCAGAGTGCAGTGTCCCAAACTTGTCTATTTTTTTTTGCTTTCGTTCATAAAAACCAATACTTGTGTTTCCAGAACCTGTGCTTCCAATAACAAATCCATTTTTTTTCTCACCTCTTCTGTCCTGCATCTGCAATTCCACTGATGCCCTACATCACTTCAATGGTATCCACTTTTATGGCCCCAACCACTCCCTCTTCTTTGAAGCTTTGTGATATTATTGAGATTTAAAATAGATGACTAATGTATAGTTTTAAGTTTGATGTTTGTATTGCTATATTGTGCATATTAAGAATGGAGGAAGACCCAGAGCTTTCATTTCATGTTTGAGAGTTTTGCCATTGACAAATCTCCAGTTTGTTTATACATGTACAGCTCCACGTGTTAAAAATGGTAGAGAAAATTGGGCTGTTGCCAAGCAACTACATGTCCAATGACACATATTGAGACAGAGATAGAAACATCCAAAAAGTCAGTGAATTAGTCTATGTCTGTATTTAAAGGAGAATGGAGGCAGAACTGCTAAGTTGGTTTGAAAAGAGTGGCCAGAAAACCACTGGAAGCTGAGGATTTGGAAAACCTGTGTTTGTGCCAATGGTGTTTAGAACTCAGTTTAAAGAAAAGTTCCAAAAAACAATTCTAGCTGTACTACCTGGCCAAAAACTTTCAGCTCCGGGGATTGGGTTGGGGTTGGGGGTTGGTGGCGGAGGAGAAGAGAGAGAGAGGTGACCCTTCACTAAGGTTTAAGTATCGTAGGATGTTGTTGGGGTAAAAGGGTGAATCATTATCTCTTGTGTTTCCTACCCAATGAAGGGGCAGCTGCTGTTCTCTCTTGGCAGCTCTGAGTGAGATTTCTGTCCCTGAAATCTTCAATCCCAAAGAAGCCCAACTGCTGGCTAGGCCTATTGGGCCCTTTAATATGGTGGTTTGTCCAATTGAGGTAACAAGCTCCTACAGGAGCTCCCCAGTAGATGGACAGGTTCTCCATCACCTGAACTAAACTAAATTCTGCCCATTAACTCTAGTAGTTTCTTTATGGATGCTGCCTGACCTGAGTTTTTCCAAACATTTCCATTTTCTTCAGATTTCCAGCATCTGGAGTGCGTCTGATTTGTGCACTTATGCTTGTCCTTGACACTTACTGAAGCCTATAAATGTTAACAGCAGACTATCTGATAATAAATTTTCAGATCATGAAGCACTTGTTATGTCTCCTGTTGCCTGGAAAATACAATATCCTGGATTCTGCACTGTTACATGTTAACATAATCCAATGATTAGTGTTTCGGGAAGATAAATTGCACAGCAAAATATCTAGCCTCATCTTTACTAAAATATCCTCTCCAAAATTGTTTTGTCAGGGCTACACTGAGAGTGTTTCAAAAGAAAATCTTTAGCAAGTGCATTTCTTAATTAGGCATTCATTTTCTAATTAAAGCCAAGCTAGATGAATAAATTTAATCAGCTGCCTGTCACGCATTGTCTCCAATATGACCTCTTGTGAACTGCACATCTACAGTTGTCGTTATGGTGGAGGTTGCCAATCAAAAAGGGCATCAGATGAAAAGAAGCAAAAAAAAAGTTTTAAATTTCTGAAAAGTCTGATTTTAAGCCAGTTCCAAATAGAAAATATTCTCCCGCATTATTTATAATTTGCCGTGCTGTGAGCTGAGTGTAAGCTCATTAATGTCAAATAATGTGTATTTAATATAAATAGCTGTCTCCTCAGAATTTGTGATCCTTGACCCAAAACACAAACTACTTGTTTCTTGAAATCTTATTTTAAATATTTTCAATGAAAAATGTGACCTGTTGTTAAAACATCGGAACAAGTAACATTTTAAATAGCCCATTCTAATTAGTAAACCAGGGTCTTGCTACATGGAAGTCACAAAGTGGTAAACAAATATGGAAATTCTGGAATATGGCAGCTTGATATGCCAAGATATTGCAGACATTGCCCTTTGTATAAACATTGTGTCACTTGTACTACTTCTTTGTATGACATTTATCAAAGCATAGCATTTTGTAAGTAACTGTTTTTGTTTGTCCTATGAAAGTTGGTGCATTTTGGTGTATTATTAGAAAATATATTTAGATTCTAAATCAAAGACAGTAAGAACTGCAGATGCTGGAATCAGAGATAACACAGTGTGGACCCTTCTTGGTCCCGACCCGAAACGTCAACTTTCCTGCTCCTCTGATGCTGCCTGACCTGCTGTGTTCCTCCAGGTTCTAAATCAATGCTATTTTTAATCGTGTTTCTTTTCTCTAACCATTGATGGGCAGACCATGGAAGGTGAGTAATTTATAAGCTAGTAATCAAAGCATTCAGATAATGTGCTTTAGAAGAAAGCTCATGTGAGGGATGTTGAGTTGAACACTCTTAAGTATGCATATATTTTTGGTCAAGTGAATCAGATAATGATGTTTAAAATTCATTTCATTTTTCTTTGTTTTGCAACTGTTTGTTTTTTCTTGTGAATTGTGATGAAGTGTATAAATTGTGCATTATATTACATGAGAAGGTTGGAAATGTTATGATTTTGACTCCCTCTAATTTTTTGTGCAAGCTGCTAACTGTTTCTTTCTAACTGAGCACCCTTCATATTGATAATATTCAGAACAAAGGATAGCATTATAGTGAATCAGCTTGGAATGTTTACATTGCCAAAACCAGCTCCCTAATTCTGCAGGGCCCCACTGAAGAAGTAGTAAATGGTAGATTGAATGGCAGAGCAGTGGCAAACGAAATGAGTGCAACAAGGGAAGTGATTGCTGGACCTCTTATGGAGATATTTATACCATTGTTAGCCACAGGTGAGGTGCCAGAAAACTGGAGGTTGGCTAACACGGTGCCACTATTTAAGAAAGGTGGTAAGGAAAAGCCATGGAACTAGAGACCGGTAAGCCTGACAATGGTGGTGGGCAAGTTGTTAGAGGGAATCCTGACGGACAGGATTTACAAGTACTTGGAAAGGCAAGGACTGATTAGGGATAGTCAACATGGCTTTGTGCATGGTAAATTGTGTCTCACTAACATCGAGTTTTTTGAAGAAGTAACGAAGAGGATTGTTGAAGGCAGAGTGATAAACAGGATCTATATGGACTTAAGGCGTTCACCAAGGTTCCTCTTGATAGACTGGTTAGCAAGATTAGATCATATGGAATACAGGGAGACCTAGCCATTTGGATACAGAACTGGCTCAAAGGTAGAAGACAATGGAGTGTTGCTTTTCAGACTGGAGGCCTATGACCAGTGGTGTGCCACAAGGATTAGTGCTGGGTCCACTGCATTTCATCATTTATATAAATGATTTGGATGTGATCGTAAGAGATATAGTTAGTAAACTTGCAGATGACACCAAAATTGGAGGTGTAGTGGACAGCAAAAAGGTTACCTCAGCATACAACGGAACCTTGATCAGGTGGGCCAACGGGCTGAGGAGTGGCAGATGGAATTTAATTTAGGTAAATGTGAAGTGCTGCTTTTTGGAAAAGCAAATCACGGCAGGACTTATACACTTAATGGCAAGATTCTGGGGAGTGTTACTGAACAAAGAGACCTTGGACTGCAGGTTCACAGTTCCTTGAAAGTGGAGTCTCCTGTATACAGGATAGTTAAGAAGGCATTTGGTATGCTTGCCTTTATTGGACAGCACATTGAGTATAGGAGTTGGGAGGTTATGTTGTGGCTGTACAGGACATTGGTTAGGCCTCTTTTGGAGTACTGCATACAATTTCTGGTCTCCCTGCTATAGGAAGGACATTGTGAAACTTGTAAATCTTTTCTGAACGCTTTCAAGGATGTTGCCAGGTCTGGAGGGTTTGAGCTTAGGGAGAGGCTGAATAGGCTAGAGCTATTTTCCCTGGAGCATCGGAGGCCGAGAGATGACCTTATAGAGGTTGATAAAATTATGAGGAGCATGGATTGGGTAAATAGACAATGTCTTTTTCCCCAGGGTGGGGTAAGTCCAAAACTAGACATCATAGGTTTAAGGTGAGAGGGGAAAGATTTCAAAGGACGGAAGGGGCAATTTTTTCATGCAGAGGGTGGTGCATATATGGAATGAGCTGCCAGAGAAAGTGGTGGAGGCTGGTACAATTATAACATTTAAGAGGTATCTGGATGGGTATATGAATAGGAAGGGTTTAGAAGGATATGGGCCCAATGCTGGTAAATGGTTAATTTAGGATATCTGGTCGGCGTGGGCGAATTGGACTGAAGGGTCTGTTTCCGTGCTGTACATCTCTATGACTCTAACTGCAAGGCAGTAATCAAAGATAGGGATTCTGGTAACCATTGTCTGAGCCTTGAGGTTAAATTATAATCAGGGAATCCATCTATTGTTATTGGAAGTATCTGATAAATACACATTGAGCTGATGGAGTCACTTTTTCACCGTTGAATTGTTTTCTTATCCAGTGCATTTCCTGGTTTTTCCTTGTTTTCTGTTCCTTAGGTTCTTGCCTACAGGTTCTCTGTTGTTAGAGTGCTCTATGCGATTATGGTTTCAAAATTTGAAGGATGATAATTGGCAACGTGGAAATAACTATCAGGAAAGATAGTTTTATTTTCTAGAAAGTGGTGTATGCCCTACTACTCTGGACAAAGAATCGTCAAAAAAGGATTGGTGACAGTGGACCAACTCCAGCAATCCTTAATTGAACCATATGCTGACATAGGTAACAGATAACAGGACGTGACAATCAGGGTAATACCACATGTTGAGCAACACACAGATTTAAGTTCCATGCAGAGACCACCGCCAGAAGGAGAAAAGATTCATGGAAACAAAAGATTTTGAAGACCGGTGAATTTTCATCTTAAGAGCATTAGCCTTAAGAATACACAATCAGCCAACAGTTGAAATAGAACACAGAACAGTACAGCACAGGAACAGGGCCTTCAGCCCACCATATCTGCACCGATCATGATGCCATTCATGACCAATCTGCATATGGTCGATCTGTTCCCTTCTTCTTCATGTGTCTGCCCAAATGCATCTTAAACTCTGCTAACATATCTGCTTCTACCACCTCCTTTGGCAATGCGTTTCAGGCACTTACCACTCTTTTTTTTTAAATCGTTCTTCGCGCATCTCCTTTTAAACTTTTCCCTTCTCACCATAAACCTGTGCCCCAACAGTATTTAATATTTCCACCATGGGGAAAAAGGTTCCGACTATCTACCCTATCCTTGCCACTCAAAATTATATGTACTTATAGAATATAGAATATAGAACAGTACAGGCTCTTCAGCCCTCGATGTTGTGCCGACTTATTATCCTACTCTAAGATCAAACTACCCTGCATTCCCTACATTTTACTATCCGCCATGTACCTATCCAAGAGTCGCTTAAATGTCCCCAATGTATCTGACCTTACTACCACCGCCGGTAGTGCATTCCATGCACCCACCACTCTCTGTGTAAAGAACCTACCTCTGACATCTCCCCTATACCTTCCTCCAATCACCTTAAAATTATGTCCCTTCATAATAGTCATTTCCGCCCTGGAAAAAGTCTCTGGGTATCCATTCTATCGATGCCTCTCATCATCTTGTACACCTCTATCAAGTCATCTCGCATCCTTCTTCGCTCCAATGAAAAAAGCCCTAGCTCCCTCCACCTTTCCTCATAAGACCTGCCCTCCAATCCAGGCAGCATCCTGGTAAATCTCCTCTGCACCCTCTCTAAAGCTTCCACATCCTTCCTGTAATGAGGCAACCAGAACTGAACACCATATTCCAAGTGTGGTCTAACTAGAGTTTTATAGAGCTGCAGCATAACCTCGCGGCTCTTAAACTCAATTCCCCTGCCAATGAAAGCCATACACCATACGCCTTCTTAACAACTCTATCAACTTGGGTAGCAACTTTGAGGGATATATGAACGTGGACCCCAAGATCCCTCTGTTCCTCCACACTGCCAAGAATCCTGCCATTAACCCTGTATTCTGCATTCAAATTTGACCTTCCAAAGTCAATCACTTCACACTTTTCCAGGTTGAATTCCATCTGCCACTTCTTTGCCCAGCTCTGCAGCCTGTCAATGTCCCACTGCAACCTACAACAGTCCTGCACTCTATCCACAACTCCACCAGCCTTTGTATCAGGTTGGCCCTCAGCCTCTGACATACAGCAAAAACCTGTTTTTTCAACCTCTGCTTATATGCTCCAATCTAAAAAGAATCCTGGTAAACCTCTCCAAAGCCTCCACATCCTATCTATAGTGTGGCAATCAGAACTGCACACAGTACTCCTAATATGGCCTAACTAAAGTCTTATTTAGTTACAACATGACTTCCCAATTTTTATACTCAATGCCTCAGCTGATGAAGGCAAGCATGCCTTTACCATCTTTTCTACTTGTGATGCCACTTTCCGGGAGCTATGAACTTGCACCCCAAGACCCCTCCGTAAATCAATGCTCGCCAGGGCTTTCTTCTTGCATTTGACCACCCCAAAATCCACGACCTCACACTTGTACATATTAAACTCCATCTGCCATTTCTCTGCCCAACATTCCAAATCATCTATACCTTGCTGTATTCTTTGATAATCTTCCTTATCCACAACCCCACCAATTTCTGTCATCTGCAAACTTACTAATCGGCCAACCTCAGTTTTCATTCAAATCCTTTATACATACATTACAAACATTAGGGGTCCCAGCACTGATCCTTGCGGAACACCACTGGTCTCAGACCTCCAGAAAAAATGCTCCACCACTGCCCTTTGTCTTCTATGACCAAGCCAATTTTATATCCAACTTACCTACTCACTGTAGATTCCATGTGACTTAATCTTCTGGATCAGCCTATCAGGTGGGACGTTGTCAAATGTGATAACTGGCAGAGACTGCAGCAGCTGTGGAAGCGAGAGGACAAGCTCAGCACTGCAAAGAAAAACCTTTATCAATAAGTTGATGAGAGGCACAGGGCAAGATTGTAGGCCAGAAAGAGAGGGAAAATATGTGGTCTTAGTGCAGGAAGCACTGCAGAGTATAAGAGAAGATTCTCGGAGTAAAGTTAAATATTCCTAAGAAGGAAAATAATTCTGAATAAGGTGCAAAGACTAGAAAGGGCATTCAAGGGAGTGATAAAAGTGAATTTTCACCTCTCAATGTGAATCGTTCCATCAAAATTAGGCTTCATGAGGCACAGATGGAACATACATTGACATTGACAGAAAAGAAGTTTAGACTGAGGCTGCAGATTTGGAAAGTCATTAGAATTTTTCTAGACTGGAGAGTAGCAAATTGAAGGAAGTCAGTGAAAAAGTCTAGACTATAAGGAGCAGGACCAGACCCGAAACTGCTCATATAAAGGGAGCGTGTTTTTAAAGGACTGCAGCCAGAAAAATTTATTTAAAAATTTGTATAGGAAAAATATCTAGGACTTTAGACTGTGAAAGGCAGCCAATTTACGTGGGAAGAAGTGGCAAAACACCATCTTAGCTTCAGAAGTGAGAAAACCCCGGAAAGCTAGACAGCCAACACTTTGATAATTAAAGTAGTAAAATCCAGTAAGCAGAATAGAAAGAAAAACAAAGTTGCTGGCAAACCTCAGTAGGTCTGGCAGCATCTGAGAAGAAAAAATCAGAGTTAACGTTTCGGGTCCGGTGACCCTTCCTCAGAACTTCTGTTATAGAACATAGAATATAGAACATAGAACAGTACATGTCATTGGCAAACTTATTAACCCACCCTTCCACTTCCTCATCCAAGTCATTTATAAAGATCACAAAGAGCAGAAGTCCCAGAACACTACTCGTCACTAAGCTCCAGGCTGATTACTTTCCATCTACTACTGCCCTCCGTCTTCTATTGGACAGCCAGTTTTGTATCCAGACAGCCAAATTTTCCTGAATCCCATGCCTCCTTACTTTCTGAATGAGCGTACTATGTGGAACCTTATCGAATGCCTTGCTAAAATCCATATACACCACATCCACTGCTCTACCTTCATCGATATGTTTTGTCATATCCTCAAAGAATTCAATAAGACTCGTGAGGCATGACCTGCCCCTCACAAAGCCATGCTGACTATTTCTAATCAAACTGTGCTGCTCCAAATAATCATAAATATTATTTCTCAGAATCTTCTCCATTAATTTGTCCACCACAGAAGTAAGACTGACGGGTCTGTAATTTCCAGGATTATCCCTATTCCCTTTCTTGAACAATGGAATGACGTTTGCCACCCTCCAATCAACTGGTACTACTCCAGTGGATGGTGAGGACACAAAGCTCAATGCCAAAGGGGCAGCAATCTCTTCCCTCGCTTTAGAACATAGAACATAGAACAGTACAGCACAGTACAGGCCCTTCGGCCCACGATGTTGTGCCGAACTTTTAGCCTAAACCTAAGGTCTATCTAACCTCCACCCCTGCCTTATACTATCATCCATATGCCTATCTAATAGCCGTTTAAATGCCCCTAATGAGGCTGACTCCACTACCCGCTCCGGCAATGCATTCCACGCCCCTACCACTCTCTTGAGTAAAGAGAGTAAAGCTTTCCGTAGCAACCTTGGGTATATCCCGTCTGGCCTAAGGGACTTATCTATCCTCATGTTTTTCAAAATTTCTAGCACATCCTCCTTCCTAACATCAACCTGTTTGAGCATATTTGCCTGTTTCATGCTGTTCTCACAAACGTCAAGGTCTCTCTCACTGGTGAATACTGAAGCAAAGTACAGAGAAGTTCTTAGAAATTCTGAGGGAGAGTCACCGTACCCAAAACGTTAACTCTGATTTTTTCTTCACAGGTGCTGCTGGGCCTGCTGAGCTTTTCCAGCAACTTTGTTTTTGTTCCTGATTTACAGCATCCGCAGTTCTTTCGGTTTTTATTTAAGCAGAATAGAAATATGGTATTACAAAGAAGCAAATTTTTTTAAAAAGTAGTGAATCACGAGAAAACAGCCACTTAATAGAACTTAAAGCTTTACTGAAGAATTAATACAGTACTGCTGCAAATTAGTTTAAAAAAGACTGTCAAATGAATACTCTACTGAGGCTAGCAAACTACGGTAACTGAATTAAAACAATATTGACGAATGCAAGAACACAAGCTTAAAGAGCAGCAGGTCATAAGCAGTATCAAGATGACATTTTAAACCACTTCACCGTAATAAGAATTAAGAAAAAAACCATAAAGAAGAAATGGAAAACAGTACTTCCAAAAAGATTCAAGATTGGATAAAAACCACACAGTACACAAGACTGGGCATCGTGAAAGCAACATTTGCTGAGACACGGTATTGACAAAAAACTAGACACTATTTCTGAAGCTGAGCTGAGCTGAGCTGATTAACGCCCAGTTGCATTCGGTGCGTCTGAAAGCTTTTGATAATTACTTCGATTTCAAAACACAAAAAGAACAACATTTAGCAGAAGAGTTCTACTTCTAGGGGAATCCACCAATAATTTATTTAGGGACCTCTACAGATTTTTAGAAAACTGTGAATGTGGAGTTTTTGAAATCACAATTCATAAAAGACAGAATTATTGTTGGAATTCTTAGTCATTCAACATAGAAACAGGCCCTTCGCGCCACCAACAAACACCAAACTATACAGATCCCATTTACCTGTACTTACTGGAAGCATCATTTTTGTGTATTTATTTGCTTACTTGGATCCGTTTTACTAATAATGAGATGTGGTTTACCATGAGATATAGTTTATTATCGTTAAAACACGAGACATATACATGCAATTCTATGAAACCTGTCTTTCCCTCTAATTTCCTGAGTAACCTTGCAGTTCTTAAATTAGTATGTTCTCACACTGGTTTAAAATACACTTTGGAAGCACAAGATGGTAGAAGAAGTTTATACTACCCCAATTACAGCTGGCTGAAATGAGGTTGAGGCTGTTCTTCTCACACCAGAAGTTCCTGCTTCTTGTGTTGATGTTTCTCCAGAGTGTCAGGCTGTCTTGATTCGAGTGGCCCCTTTCTCTAGGTCATCCCCAAATACAGTAGCTTACTATCATTTACTATGTTGGCATGGTAACCGCATGCAGATTCCTCCCATGTAGTTACAGCAACATAATTAAAATGATCCACTTACTCCACGTAAGTGAGTTTCTGACTCAGGAAAAGGTGTTACAAAAAGCACTATTGGATGTTGTAATTTTCCCATTTGATTGAGCAGAAACAAGGAGCTTGACTATCTCAAAAACAATCTTACTGAAACACTGTCCAAAACCTTGTAACATTGTCTAATCAACACCAATTCAGTATAGTCAATCAAGGTAAATGGCTTGCATGTCTGACTGGCCTGACTGAATTTGACCGTGAATTCTGCAAGCTCCCTGGCATATTATCTCGGTTCCCTTCCCAGCATACTGGTCAGTTGGCCAGTTTTGCTTTTAGTGTGCAAAAAGAGCTGTTACTTATTTAAAAGAGTCACTCCTCTTCCTACATGCTCCATAAACATAAAATACTCTGGCAGTTTAAATGCTCGTCCAGATGTTCTTAAGTTACGAGAGTACCTGTCTCCACCACCCTCCAGGGCAGCATGTTCCATATTTCTACCACCTTTTTGGTGGGGGGGAAAAAGTTTCCTCAGATCACCTCTAAACTAATTACTCCTCATCTTAAATATATGCTGTCTGGTGTTCAACATGTCTGCCGTGGGAAAAAGATTCTCACGATCTACCCTGTCTATGTCTCTTGTAATTTTGCATACCTCAATCAGATTCCCCTCAGCCTCGTGCCTCCAGGGAAAATAAAGCTAGCTTATGCAGTCTCTCCTCCTAACTGAGTATTTAACATCCCAGGCAATCATAGAATCCCTACAGTGTTGAAACAGGCCTTTTGGCCCAACAAGTCCACACTGACTCTTGGAGCATCCCATCCAGACCCATCCCCCTATAACCTACCTAATCTCCACATCCCTGAACACTACAGGAAATTTAGCATGGCCAATCCACCTAACCTGCACATCTTTGGACTATGGGAGGAAACCGGAGTACCCAGAGGAAACCCACGCAGACACGGGGAGAATGTACAAACTCCACACAGACAGTCGCCCAAGGGTAGAATTGAACCTGGGTCCCTGGAGCTGTGAGGCAGCAGTGTTAACCACTGAGCCACCATGCCACCCTTAGTGAATCTCCTCTGCACCTTCTCCATTGTAATCATGTCCTTCCAATTGTGTGGCAACAAGAACTACATACAATATTCCATCTGTGGCCCAACCATTGCTCTATAAAATTGCACAAGACTTCCTTGCTGCTATATTCTACGTCCCAGCCATTGAAGGCAAGCACCCCATGTATCTTCTACCTGTGCTGACACCTTCAGGGATCTCTGGGCTTGTACACTGAGATCCCTTTGTTCCTCAGTACTCCCTAGAGACCTACAATTCACTAACCCTCCCTGCTTGGAACATCCCAAAATGCATCATCTCACATTTGTTAGGATTAAATTCCATCTGCCCAATTTATCAGCTGATCAATGTCAGACTGTAGCCTGAGACTGTCCTCCTCACACTCGCAACACCACCAATTTTCATCTCATCTACAAATTTATTAATTGTACCATCTTGATGAAATTTTGCCAGATTTTGTGTGATAGAAAGCTGTTCCAATTGTGCTGGAAGCAGAAACAATAAAAGGCTGGAAAATGTGATCCCTAGAGGTGTATACTAACCAGACCCAGTGGGTAACAGAGTCTATTCACTTCTTACAGCATTGTTACTATAAAGAGATACGTTACAAGCTAATACAGAGTGTAAGCCAAACAACAGATGCTGAGAATCAGTGTCAGCTCAGTGGGACAGCAAGACATTTCAGGTAGAAAATGTCCAACATCACAAAAGAATAGTACACTTGTGAAACCATAATTCACTTGCAGAAGATGTGCAGAAGTACCATTTGTTCAAAACTATTGAAATACTTGGTGGTCACATGTGCAGAGAAGTATATATTGTAGAGCACCTACCATCACTAGAAAAGACACCAGGATTGGACAAGATACATCCATTGGAGAAAGTACCCAAAACTTTTTTAGGGAAACATGCTGATCGAGATGAGCCAGAAGACAGATCTGTTCTGTGTCAATGGATGTTCTGTTAATTTTAAGCTTGATACAAGTGTGAGCATTACTGTTCTATCAGATTTTGGCTGCTGGATCAGAAGTTGCAGCCTACTGAGAAGACATTATATGACACTGTTGGAATAGCTGTCAAAAGCATCAGAATGCTGCAAGTTTTACATATGCAGGAAGTTACAGAATTTATGAGCTGTTGGAAATGTTCGGTCCTCTACCTTCGAATGCAGAATACTCAATTTCAGTGACAGAGAAGTGGTAGGGCAAGCAGCAATCTTTTAGTCTTCACCAGTTAAACAGCCACTGGCAAAAAATGCCCAACCAATCAATAAATTGAAGATGAGCTGCACACTAATCCATGTGAGCCATACTGATGTCCACAGATACAGGAGAGTGTCAGGGGAAACAAAAAAGCCATCTACGAATCTACAGTTGTGTAAAAGATAAAGAATTCTTCTTCCAGTTAGAAATGTATTGACTGGTGTAGACATCCAGCCTATAACAAAGAAGAAAGTACTTGATTCAACAGAGCAGCTGTATACCGCAATAGATATTCATGTGATTAAAGGTGTCCCAGAGACTTATTGTGGTCCAACTATAAGTTACTGGGGAAAAGTTTGTCTGCAAAGAAAATTGGGAGATGTAAGACCCCTCCAGCTATTGTATTGGACAAACAAGAAGGTCCACAAGGAACATTGTCCTTCATGAAGGATATCTAAGAGATAAAAGGTCCTCCCCAGAAAAGATACACAGATTAGAAACGAGGTCAACAGTCCATAGAAAAGATTTACTTTCTTCGAAGTGTTAGAACAAAGAACAAAGAACGAAGAAAATTACAGCACAGGAACAGGCCCTTCGGCCCTCCAAGCCTGCGCTGATCCAGATCCTCTATCTAAACCTGTCGCCTGTTTTCCAAGGATCTGTATCCCTCTGCTCCCTGCCCATTCATGTATCTATCTAGATACATCTTAAATGACTCTATCGTGCCCGCCTCTACCACCTCCGCTGGCAACGCGTTCCAGGCACCCACCACCCTCTGCGTAAAGAACTTTCCACGCATATCTCCCTTAAACTTTTCCCCTCTCACCTTGAAATCGTGACCCCTAGTAACTGAGTCCCCACTCTGGGAAAAAGCTTCCTGCTATCCACCCTGTCTATACCTCCCATGATTTTGTAGACCTCAATCAGGTCCCCCCTCAACCTCCGTCTTTCTAATGTAAATAATCCTAATCTACTCAACCTCTCTTCATAGCTAGCGCCCTCCATACCAGGCAACATCCTGGTGAACCTCCTCTGCACCCTCTCCAAAGCATCCACATCCTATTGGTAATGTGGCGACCAGACCTGTACGCAGTATTCCAAATGTGGTCGAACCAAAGCCCTATACAACTGTAACATGACCTGCCAACTCTTGTACTCAATACCCCGCCTGATGAATGAAAGCATGCCATATGCCTTCTTGACCACTCTATCGACCTGCATTGCCACCTTCAGGGTACAATGGACCTGAACATTCAGATCTCTCTGTGCATCAATTTTCCCCAGGGCTTTTCCATTTAATGTATAGTTCGCAAATTTCATTTTTTTTAAAAAAGCTATCACAAACTGTTAACTTTATTGGCTTGAAACAGATTGCTCTTCACCTCTGCCTCAACTACTCTTTGTAAAAATGGAGAAGCATGAAATGCACGTCTTAAAACCATAGTGTTGTCACACAAGTGCCTCTTCTGCGAAGACTTTACAGTGATGTATCCACTGCTACTCATCATTTGACATGCCCTGGATAAATTATAGAGGAAAGAGGGTTGGTGGCAGCCAACTCCTCAGATAATCCTTTCTCCAAATCACATGCTGGCAGAAATCATGAGGTTTCTGGACAGTTATAGCAATTGGGGTAATTCCACAATGAATTTAGTTGTATGGCCTGTTTTTTGCTATAAATCCTATAAAACTTTAGGCAATATCCACCAACTAAAGTAAGAATCAACTGAGCTCAATCCTTTTCCAGTATCCACATGCATGTATTTTCCCGCAGCACTCAGTGGCCAAACTCAGGATCATAATCTTGGCTAATCCTTTTCCTGACTAATTTACTTTTTGTTATTGCTTAACACTGAGACAAGTTACAGCACCCAGTTCGGGTACCTTGTCTAAGGTCACTTAGCTTGGTACAGACTGAGAAATGAACACAATCTACAATCTAACCAGCCATTGGAAGAAATTGACAATATAATGCTGGGAGTTGTTCATGGCTATTCATTGTCTAGACTTCACAATAACCAGAAATCTGTCACTGGATGCTGAAATTAACACCATGCATCTCAAAATCTGCAGGTATTATATGCAAGCTGAGTATGAAACAACAACAACTTGACTGAGAACACCAAGCTGAGAGTCCACTAAACCTCTGTCCCTTGTGCACTCATCTACATGAGATCTGGACATCATGTATGATGCAAAAGAAAAAGCTGAACCGTTTCTACATTTGCTGCCTCCAACTTAGCCTCAACATCTCTCAGCAGGATAAAGTCACCAATCCAGAGAACCTGGAATGTGCTAATTCCATTGAAGTATACTAATTGATTAAACCAATGAAGTCTGCACTGGCTCAGTCACATTTGAAGTGATTGGAATGAGGTCAGCTGGGTAGATATCATAGGATATTAGTGCTCTGATGGGGGCTGTTAACCTGGTCCAATCAAGGAGTCCTGACTGTCAGATATAAACAGCAGCCAGCTTTGAACTAGCTGGGTCAGCTGGAGTTTTTTTCCCAGTGGTGATGAGAGATAAATATAGTCCCTGAAGAGATTTGCTTGCAACAGTCATCTTTTGGAGTAACTTGGAAAGCTTGGCTTATTCAATCCTGCCATCAAAGACTGGGCTCAGTATATCTCAGAAAGAATGTGTTATTTTCCCGGGTAAATGACATTGGGGCAGATGGAAAGCAATGAGTAATTCTCCTGACAGCTTGTGGACCTACAGCTTTTTCAGTTATTAAAAGCTTAACTTTCCCTGAAGTACCAGATACTAAAACCTTTCAAGAGTTGATGGATTTAGCCGAGGAATATTATGATCCAAACTTGTCTGTAGCTCTGAGAAGCTATCAGTTTTACTTGGCAGTGGAGAACCAGAGGACATAAGTGCAGTGCTGAGACTCTGGTATGTGGGATTAATGATCTGACCATGCAGAAGTGCCTGCTAGCTGAAGCCCAACTGGACTTCAAACAGGCACTACAACTGGTTTTGTCATTCAAAAATGTGGCAAGTGGACCTTATGAGTTACATGGTATTCCGATGGAAGTGGGCATTCTTGCCAGGCCAAATGAGTTTGGGAAATGCCACTTGAGAGAAAACAATTGCAAAACCTCACTCAGGACAGAGGGACTCTAGGTCAGCTCATAGCAAAACCCCAAACCTCAAGCAGTTAAAATTTTCTTGAGGATCCAGGCCAGCAAGCCATTGTAGTTGTTGCCAGTATGCAGACTGAGACAGCAAAAGAGTCCCACTAGGCCTGAATTGAGTCATAGAACTCATAAACTGGTATCTAGGAGAGCACACACCCTGGAAAGTTCACCTATAATTTGTTTGGAACAGTTAAATTGCCTAGCAACATCCAAATCAGAGCCAGTCAAAATAAATGTCTGGTTAAATGGTCATCCAGTTCTAATGGACATTGGTACCTGTGTGGCCGTATCAGTGATTGCACAAACAGTCTTTACCAAAATTCAATCTGGACTCCAATCCTTATGTTTGCGTAAGATCTTGGCTAGGCTGAGAACCTATACCAGGGAATCCCTACAGCTTAAGGGTACAAATTCAGTTCCGGTCTCAAATGAGAAGCAGCTGATTCAGTTACGACCAATGTGTTGGAGAAGGCTCAGGCCCAAGCTTGATGGGGCAAAATTGGTTGAGAAAGATTCAACTCAATTGGCTCAATGTTTTTCGATTAGGAAATGGCTGCGTAAGTGAAGTCCAAATGAAATACCGAAAGGTAGGTATAGGGATTATCAAAGGGGCTGAGACCACCTTGGATGTTGACCAAAAAAATATATTCCATGATTCTGCAAGGCCTGCCCAGTGCCATTTGCCTTGCATGCAAAAGTATAGGCAGAAATCAGAAGACTGGAAAGCAAGGGAATCCTCAAACCAGTACAGTTTATGGAATGGGCTGCACTGGTCATATGGATTGTGAAGCCTAATGGATTGTGAAGCCAAAAGTTCACTTTTGTGGGGATTTCAAACAAATGGTAAACTGCTTTTTACAGCTGGATAAATACCAAATCCCACATATAAAGGGCTTATACGTAAAACTGTTGGGGTTTGGGGCAATCTTTCACAAAGCTGGACGTGAGTCATGCAAATCCGCAATTGCAATTAGATGAGGATTCCCAGAAGTATGCCATAAGAGTTTGTACCAATGTACAAGACTATCTTTTGGGGTATCATCAGCCTGTGCCATTTTCCAGCAGATGATGGAGAATGGTTTACAAGGTCTTCCCCAAGTCACCATTATCTGAATGATGTGCTAATAACCTGGAAGACCAATAAAGTGTATTCAGAGAACTTGGACATGGTGCTTAACCATTTCTCCAAGATGGGCATACACCTTAAGAGGGAAAAATGTATGTTCCAGGCGCATCAAGTGACCTGCTTGGGCAACAGAGACCACAAGAAAGGGTTACACCCATTGGAAGATAAAGTGAGGTTGATCGAAAGTGTCCCAGCTCCCACTTCTGTACCAGAGCTTAGATCTTTCATTGGGATGGTGAATTATTAAGGAAAATTCGTACATAACTTGGTTTCCATCCTGGAATCCTTATATCTGCTATTGAAAAATGGTCGGCCTTGGAAATGGTCTCATAGCGAAGATGTAGCCTTTAGAGAAGTGAAGAAACAGCTTTAGTCATCTAAGATATTGGCACACTACAATCCCAAGTGAGATGTGCTGACATGCAATGCTTCCCTATACAGTATCGGGGTAGAGTTGGCTCATCAGTGGCCCAGTGCAGAGGAATGCCCAATAGTTTGTGCTTCCCAGACTTTGGCTGATGCAGGGTGCAAATATGCCCAGTTAGAGAAAGAAGGCTTGGCCGTCATCTTTGGTGTAAGAAAGTTCCACCAATATCTTTATGGATGTAAATTTGTAATAGTGATGGGCCACAAACCCCTGCCAGGGCTACGTAAAGAAGACAGGGCTTTGCTGCCCATCGCTTCAGGTTAAATTCAGCTGTGACTTGATTTATTGTCACATATACCTAAGTACAATGAAAAGTTGCATTTTGCGAGGTTCAACAGATCATAACATGCAAAGACAAAGATTGAACAGAGTGAGGAATACAAAATTACGGCTGGAAAGAAGGTGTACCAAAAGCAAAATCAATGGTTAGATTTCATATTTGAGAGGCCCATTCAGAAGTCTAATAACAGTGGAGAAGAAGCTGTTCTTGCAGCTATTGACATATGTGTTCAAGCTTTTGTATCTTTTGCCTAACAGAAGAGGTTGGAAGAGATTATAACTGGGGTGGGAGAGCTGTTTGTCTGCCTTCCTGCTGCAAAGAGAAGTGTAAATGGAGTCAATATATGGAAAGTTGGCTTGCATGATGGTGTGGGCTGTGTTCATAACTTTCTCGAGTTGCTAACGGTCCTGGGTAGAGCAGTTGCAGTACCAAGCTACGATGTGTACAGGTAGAATGCTTTCTATGGTGCATCTGTCAAAGTTAGAACATAGAACACAGAACAGGACAGCACAGTACGGGCCCTTTGGCCCACAATGTTGTGCTGACCTATTATCCTACTAAGATCAATCTACCCTGCATACCCTACATTTTACTATCCGCCATGAGTCTATCCAAGAGTCACTTAAAAGTCTCTAAAGTATCTGATTCCACAACCACTGCCGGCAGCACATTCCACACACCCACCACTCTCTATGTAAAGAACCTACCTCTGACATCTCCCCTATACCTTCCTCCAATCACCTTAAAATTATGCTCCCTCGTAATAGTCATTTCCGCCCTGGGAAAATGTCTCTGACTATCCACTCTATCTATGCCTCTCATCATCTTGTAAACCTCTATCAAGTCACCTCTCATCCTTCTTCGCTCCAATGAAAAAAGCCCTAGCTCCTTCAATCTTCCCTCATAAGACCTGCCCTCCAGTCCAGGCAGCATCCTGGTAAATCTCCTCTGCACCCTCTCTAAAGCTTCCACATCTTACCTATAATGAAGTGACCAAAACTGAACACAATATTCCAAGTGTGATCTAACCAGAGTTTTATAAAGCTGCAGCATAACCTAGCGGCTCTTAAACTCAATTCCCCTGCCAATGAAAGCCAACACACCATTCGCCTTCTTTACAACCCTATCAACTTGGGTAGCCACTTTGAGGGATCTATGGACATGGACCCCAAGATCCCTCTGTTCCTTCACACTGCCGAGAATCCTGCCATTGACCCTGTATTCTGCATTCAAATTTGACCTTCCAAAATGAATCACTTCACACTTTTCTGGGTTGAATTACATTTGGCCAATTCATTGCCCAGCTCTGCATCCTGTCAATGACCCATTGCAACCTACAACAGCCCTCCACGCTGTCCACAACTCCACCAACCTTCGTGTCATCGGCAAAGTTACTAACCCACCCTTCTACTTCCTCATCCAAGTCATTTATAAAGATCACAAAGAGCAGAGGTCCCAGAACAGATCCCTAAGGAACACCGCTGGTCACTGAGCACCAGGCTGAATACTTTCCATCTACTACCACCCTCTGTCTTCAATTGGACAGCCAGTTTTGTATCCAGACAGCCAAATTTCCCTGAATCCCATGCCTCCTTACTTTCTGAATGAGCCTACCATGTGGAACCTTATTGAATGCCTTGCCAAAATCTATATACACCACATCCACTGCTCTACCTTCATCGATGTGTTTTGTCATATCCTCAAAGAATTCAATAAGGTCTGTGAGGCATGACCTGCCCCTCACAAAGCCATGCTGACTATTTCTAATCAGACTGTGCTTTTCCAAATAATCATAAATACTATCTCTCAGAATCCTCTCCAATAATTTGCCCACCACAGAAGTAAGACTGACCGGTCTGTAATTTCCAGGATTATCCCTATTCCCCTTCTTGAACAAGGGAATGACGTTTGCCACACTCCAATCTTCTGGTACTACTCCAGTGGACAGTGAGGACACAAAGATCATTGCCAAAGGGGCAGCAATCTCTTCCCCCGCTTCCCATTTATAACCCTGGGTATATCCCATCTGGCCCAGGGGACTTATGTATCCTCATGTTCTTCAAAATTTCTAGCACATCCTCCTTCCTAACATCAACATGTTCAAGCATATCTGCCTGTTTCATGCTGCCCTCACAAACGTCAAGGTCCCTCTCACAGGTGAATACTGAAGCAAAGTATTCATTAAAGACCTCCCCTACCTCCTCTGTCTCTGCACACAAGATCCCTCCACTATCCCTGATGGGCCTTACCCTCACTCTGGCCATCCTCTTGTTCCTCACATAAGCAGAGAAAGCCTTTGGGCTTTCCTTTATCCTACCCACCAAGGTTTTCGCATGCCCCCTTCTAGCTCTCCTAAGTCCATTCTTCAGTTCCTTCCTGGCTACCTTGTAGACGTCTAGAGCCCTGTCCGATCCTTGCTTCCTCAACCTTAAGTAAGCTTCCTTCTTCCTCTTGACTAGGTGTTTCACATGTCTTGTCATCCAAGGTTCCTTCACCTTACCATCCTTTCCTTGCCTCAGTGGGACAAACCTATCTGGTACTTGTAGCAACTGCTCCCTAAACAACCTCCACATTTCTGTCGTGCATTTCCCTGAGAACATCTGATCCCAATTGGTGCTCCATAGCTTTTGCCTAATAGCATTGTAATTCCCCCTTCCCCAATTAAATACTTTCCCATACCGTCTGCTCCTATCCCTCTCCATGACTATAGTAAAGGTCAGGGAGTTGTGATAACTATCACTGAAATGCTCTCCCACCGAGAGATCTGACACCTGGCCTGGTTCGTCGCCAAGCACCAAAGCCAATATGGCCTCCCCTCTACATATTGACCTATCTACATATTGAGTCAGAAATCCTTCCTCGACACACCTGACAAAATCTGCTCCATCCAAACTATTTGCACTTAGGAGGTTCCAGTCTATATTAGGGAAGTTGAAGTCACCCATGACAACAACCCTATTACTTCTGCACCTTTCCATAATCTGCTCCCAATCTGTTCCTCAGTGTCTCTGTTGCCATTTGGGGGGTCTATAGAAAACTCCCAATAAAGTGGCTGCTCCGTTCCTGTTTCTGACTTCCACCCATACTGACTCAGTGGACAACCCTCCTCCATGACCTCCCTTTCTGCAGCTGTGATACCATCCCTGATTAGCAGTACCACTCCCCCACCTCTTTTACCTCTCTCCCTATTTCTTTTGAAACATCTATACCCTGGAACATCCAACAACCATTCCTGCCCCCGTGTTATCCAAGTCTCCGTAATGGCCATAACATCGTAGTTCCAAGTACTGATCCATGCTCTAAGTTCGTCACCCTTATTCCTGACACTTCTTGTATTGAGGTAGACACACCTCAACCCATCGCACTGACTGCCACTTTGCCCTATCAACTGCTTATCCTTCCTCACAGATTCTCTGCTTGCTCTATCTGCCTGTACACCAGCTACCCCATCCACTGATCTGTCGCTCCAGTTTCCATCCCCCTGCCAAACTAGTTTATACCCTCCCGAAGAGATCTAGCAAACTACCCACCCAGGATATTGGTGCCCCTCCATTTCAGGTGCAACCCGTCCTTCCTGTACAGGTCCCACCTTCCCCAGAAGGTATCCCAATGATCCACAAACCTGAAGCCCTCCATCCTACGCCAGCTCTGTAGCCACATGTTCAGCTGCACTCGCTCTCTGTTTCTGGCCTCACTAGCCTGTGGGTCCGGTAGTAATCCTGAGATTACTACTCTGCTCATCCTGGCTTTCAGCTTCCATCCTAACTAAAGTTGGTGAGTGTCCTTTCATGAACATGCCAAACTTCCTTAGCCTCCTGAGGAAGAAGCGCGTTGTCCCTTCTTGACCATGGGTGGTCCAGAACAGATTGGTGATCATCACTCCTAGGAACTTGATGCTCTTGACCATCTCCCCCTCAGCTCAGCTGATGTCAATAAGTGCGTGTCCTCCTCCTCTCTGAAGTTGATGATCAGTTCTTTAGTTTTGCTGACATTGAGGGAGAGGTTGTTATCTTTGCACCACATCACCAAGTATTCTATCTGTTTCCTGTATTCTGTCTCGTCATTGTTTGAAATCTGGCCTACAACGGTGGTGTCATCAGCGAACCTATAGATGGAGTTCGGATGAAATTTAACCACACCATCAAAGTGTACAGGGAGTACAGTAGTGGGCTGAGTTTGTATCTTTGCAGGGTGTCAGCCTGTGGACACCAAAACTAGAACAGCTGGTGGTGATGGAAACAAAAGGGCCGTCACAACCAGAATTGAAACCTTTCTGAACCTGGCGAGACTAGATCACCATAGTGGATGACATTTTATAGGGACCAACTGTCATTGTGCTGAGCAGTGGTAGCTGCCAGATACTGGCTAAACTCCAGGGTCATCCAGGGGTTTCCAAAATGAAGATTTTGGCAAGACGTTATGTCTGGCAGCCAGGATCAGATGTTGATAGAACCGCATTTGTGGGTCAGCGCCCAGAGTACCAACAAAGACAAAAATTGCCGCCAACAGCTCCCCCACATTCATGGAAATGGCCAGGTAAATCCTGGACTTGGTTACACTTTGACTGTGCCGATCCTTTCATGGGCCTCTGTTTTGAGTCATTGTGGATGCCCATTCAAAGTGGTTGGATGTGGGGAGAGTTAATTCACCAAACACAGGGACAATGAATGAAAAGTTGCAAGCATCTTTTGCAATACATGGACTCCCGCAGGTGTTGGTCACAAACAAAGGGCCTGGGGGGAAGAGGGTAAAACGGCATCAAGGACTCCTCTAAGCAAGAGAAGCACTTTACTTAGGGGGACGAAGTTTGGTGTTGACACCACAGGAATTGCCCTCCATTGGTAAGAGGCATGGTTGAGGTGAGGTCAGGACCTGTGGTGTGCCAAGTTCAGGTATGAGAGGTGGTCCTGAACAAGCACATGGGCTACATGAAAGCTGCAAACTTGCAAACGCAGCCGGAGCCGGAGCCGGAGCCGGAGCAAAACATACCTGGCCCCTCAGACCATCCGACAAGGCTGTCAGAACCCGTGGGTTCTCACCCTCTGCCTCGCATTGAAGAAACCCCTTGGGGGCGAGATGGACAGGCAGATGTCACAGTCTTGATGCAGTTACTGCCTGAAGATTATGAATTTCGGCTAAGATGCTCCAGGCACAAGAGGTGGGCTACACACCGCCAGTATCTGAGGCAGAGTCAGAGAAACTGGATCTGGTGCAAACATACCCCAGGAGAAGCTGCAGGACAAAGAATAGGCCTATGTCCCAGGACTTACAGGGGGAGGGAAGTAGTGATTGGAGCGAGGTCAGCCAGGCAGATCTCAGAATATGAGTTCCCTGATTTGGAGTTGTTTAACCTGGTCCAAACATGGACTCCTGGCTGACAGATATAAACAATCTGTTCACTCTGGGAGCCAGTTCTGAGCTAGCTGGGTTTGTGTCATGTACTATGCACATGTAAATAAAGGGTGACTTGATTATGGGATACTGGCCTTTGTAGAGTTATTTCACATTCAAATTAAATATGAGTATGGTGGGTATTGGCAATGTTTTCTGGGAGACAGTACTTGATGGCTGTGACCTCTGGAGGTTGACTGTTCAGAAGGGGACTGGACGAGGTGAGCATAAATGAGAAGTTAAGTTGACCCAAGAGGGCACAGTGAAAATGAAGGCTAGGGAAGCATGCACCTTCTCGACCTACAGGCTTCCCCGCAACAAAAGCAATAAAAACCATCGTGCCAGAGTGTAGTTCTTGAGCCACAGCAGGTGATATTTAAACAAAGTCGATCAACGCAATGCAAACCATCACGTTGTGAGACAAAAGGTTGACACCGGAGGGAGGTAATACAGATATGTTTATCCTTTATTTCTTGGCATAAGAGATTGTTAGTAAATTCACAGTGTTAATGATTCTGTTACGAGCAAATTCTGCACTAAGGCAAGTGGCACGTTTCAAGATGAAAATTAAAATGATATGTATTATAATTGCATAGGCATGAATACTTGCATAACAGGGATTGATTATCTTTCTTGTATACCTGTTGTTTTTGTTGCCCTGAAAGAGGGAAGTGGCAATAGATTTTGCTCAAAATATCATGATATTTCCGCTCAATAAAACTCCTGACATGCCGGATGATTTGTTGATAAGCTAGGCCATTCAATCCCTCTGTATGTAAAGAAAGTATCCACTTTCAACATCTTAATATCAAATATCTCCAATGCTGTTGCAACATCTTGTGCCACTTTGCTCATATAGGAAAAGAAGCAGAGCTGGAATGGTAATCTGCCAATGTATTGAGGGATGTGTCCTTGGGAAATCAAATCAGTCTTCTTAATGATTCAAAGTACTGATGCAGTAATGAATAAAAATCTATACAGATACAGCCCAAAATAAGCAAGGAAAATGAGAGGTAAATGGAACTTGTATGCATTCTACATGCTTAAAATCATGGTTTACAGGAACTTCTAATTAGAAGATGTTTGTGGTTACTTTAAAAGAATAGGCAAACATTTGGAATTGGAGAGTTTTGGCAGCATTTTATATTTGATAGGATGTAAAAGAAAATGCATTTTACCATGATAGTAGTGGCCTAAAGATCTAATTCAACGGCTTACTCAGATTTGGTGCTGTTCCACGATGTACGATTCCACACTCAAAAATCTGTGCTGAGAGAACTAATCGCAGGCACAACAACATTATTAGGTCTAAAGTCAATCTATCACTTTTTAAGGTAGAAACAACATCAGTAAGGATTTCTGCACTTGATGAAATAGCAGAATAGCCATTTAGAATTATAGAATGCCTACAGTGTGGAAACAGGCCCTTCAGCCCAACAAGTCCACACCAACCCACAGAGCATCCCATACAGACGAAACCCACCTAATCTACACATCGCTGAAAACTACGGGCAATTTAGCATGGCCAATCCACCTAGCCTGCACATCTTTGGACTGTGGGAGGAAACCAGAGCACCTGGAGGAAACCCACACAGACACTGGGAGAATGCAGACTCCACACAGACAGTTACCTGAGGGTGGACTTGAACCCAGGTCCCTGGGGCTGTGAGGCAGCAGTGCGAACCACTGAGCCACTGTGCAGCCCTAAAGCTTTATTTATTCAAGCTTTACTTATTCAAGCTTTACACAGGAAGACAGCTTAACAGGTTCCTGAAAAAAACTGTTTTCTAATTAACCTCTACAGAGATGTTATTACACACCTCTGGAACAGATGAGACTTGAACCCAGGCCTCCTGGCTTAAAGGTTCCTGATGGCTGATAACATTCTCCAGGAGAGTCAGGGAAAAATAGTGTGGGCTAGTGGGAAGGAATTTAACTTCTTTAGTCTGGTGTAATATATCGATTGTGTTCGAATTATATGAGATGATCCTTTAGAAATCCAGAAGTCTGGATTTTAACTTTTGCTTCTTATTGTACACAAGTACAAGTAATGGATTTAACTATTCTACACATCTGTATATATTGGAGATAATCTGGACTGTACAATATTTTAAAATGTGTAGAATTGTTCACATTTCTTATATCAATTGTCATTTCTGCTGATTTTTTGGGGGGAAAACTGATGATTTTAATAAATATTAATGATATGCAATGATAAAGCCTAAGATGAAGATTTAATTGATTTAATTTTTGTGTTGATACCTACATAAGTGCTCTATCTTCATTTTATTTTCATGTTGACTTCATGTGATTTTAAGATTTATTTCATGACCTGCTTTTATTACATAAGTATCTGCAATCATTTTAGTTTTTTTTCAAGAACTAGATTGGTATTGAGTCATAATCAGTTAGTAGACTCAGATTAAAAAGCAGTTGAGATGAGGCAAAAGATTGTAGTAGATTGAAAATTCTAATATATATTTTCCACAGAGAAAATGTAATGCCTTTTAGATTACAATACATGAAATATGATACACACTGGGGCCTTGTACATATTGTACTGTTGTAAAAGTATCCTTTATCCTGTTTATCTAGGAAGTAACCTTAATTTTGTTCCAATGTACTGCTGATACGAACATTTGCAGAGTGATTACTGTCATGTAGGATGGTGGTTATGGTGGGTGTATCATCTCAAATTTGTGTGGCTGGTTAATGTGGTTTCCATATGTTTCTGGGTAATGCAGCATGAGTTTCATGTGTTAATGCATTAAAGCATGTGACATGGAAGTGGAAGCAGCATAAATGTATCTCTACCTGGGCACGTCACAAAGGTATATATGTGAAATAAGCACATTTTGATAAAAGGTCTAAATAAATAACGTGTTGTCTTGTATGGTCCATTTTGGGCTTTGTTTGGAGCAGTACATGTATAGGATATAATTTATTGGAACCTGTATTATGAAATGCAGCTAATTCAAATTTGGTAGAGAAATCTAACTCTGGCTCAGAGTCTTAAATAAACTGATGTGATTTCTATTTTGTTTTAATTATTCGTTCAGTGTTGTCATATCTTCATAATCTGTTATGAGATTTTACTCAGTGGTGTGAAAATATGTCAGATTGTCCAGATTACAGAAATCTAGAAAATTGGCTAGACTCTTTATGTATTGGTGATGTCCTGTCCCTCAACTCTTTAGGTTTAAAGCTTGTACCTACTATATGTTGCCCACTATTTGCAACTCCTTGGATACTGAAGTAGTCCATGGCCAAATGCTTCAAGACCTGGAAAATATTGAGGCCAAATGGCAAATAACATTCATGTAACACAAGTGCAAAGCAATGACTATCTCCAATAAACGGAATCTGACAATTCATTCCTGGACATTCAATGGCATTGCTATCACCAAATCCCCCACTACCAACATACTAGGGATGATTAGAAATTAATTAGAAAATGAACTAACTATATAAGTTTTTATTTTCTTATTAGTTCTAATTTTCAGAGATACACATTACATATCTACACATATAAGCATAGGTGAGTATGCAAGTAGTATCATCCACATGAACATAATTAGCACCATATTTATATACAATAAACGGACATTTGATTTACACAGGGCCACTGGATGTATCTCAGATCAGTACCTGTCCCACATTTTTAGAAACCCCTGGCAGTGGAATGCAATGGTGCAGACCTGTCCCATACCCTTCTTAAACCACAGATAATCTGCACGTTACATCTCATCCTGTATGAAGGAGTTAAACCACTAAAAAAAATTAGACTACCTGTCCATTTCAGAAGTCCAGATTCTTTTTCTTCCTTTTGTTCTAGATGTGGTCCAGGGAGTTGTGCCTGTTTATTCTGTAATTAGGCAATAATGACAGTGGATGGAAAAGTAGGTAGTGGTGATTCATGAGCAGGAGAGAACACAAGGTATTCTCAGTGAGTGAGCAGGAAACACAGATGGCAGGAGAGTTCAGAGTTTGGTAGGATGAGATGGGTGAGAGTGTTGAATAGACATGATGCTCCTAAGAATGAGAATTGTAATCCTTGTAATCCAATTGTAATACAGTTTGATTAAAAGTTTGATTTACAGTAAAAAAAAAGAAAAAGACATTTTTCAATTTCACAATATTATGTGTTGAAATTTAGTTGGCTAAGAATAATGATTAATGACAAAGTTACATAGAACATAGAACAATATAGCACAAGAACATGCCTTTGAGCCCACTATGTTTTGCCAAATATGACACCAAGTTAAACTAATCCCTTCTGCTTGCCTATGGTCCATATCCCTCCATTCCTTGATTATTCATATGCTTATCTAAAAGCCCCTTAAACGCCCCAATCATATCTGTCTCCATCACTACCCTTGGCAGCATGTTCCAGGCACCTTACCACTCTCTCTGTAAAAGATAACTTGCCACTCATATCTCCTTTGAACTTTTCCCCCCTCTGGTATTAGACATTTCAACTCTGGAAAATTATTCTGACTGTCAACCTTATCTATGCTTCTCCTGATTTTATAGACTTCTATTAAGTATCCCCTCAGCCTCTGCTGCTCTAGAGTAAACAACCCAACTTGGAGAAAACAAGGTAGACAAACAGGAGACTGGAAGAACACAACAAGCCAGGCAGCATCTGGAGGGAAGGAGAAGTCAATGTTTCGGGTATTACCCTTCTTCAGGACATTCTCCATATTGCTTATACTCCCTAATCCAGGTAGCATTTTGGTAAATCTCTTCTGCACCCCCACCAAAGGATTCACATCCTTCCTATTGTGTGGCGACCAGAGTTGAACACAATACTCTTAAATGCAGCCAATCAAAGTTTTATAAAGCTGCAACATCTCTTCCTGACTCTTGTACTCAATGCCCCAAACAAAGTCAACTCTGCCATACACTTTCTTTACCAGCCTATCTACTTGCGTGGCCACTTTCAGGGAGCTATGAACTAGGATCCCCAGGATCTCTTTGCACATCAATGCCATTAAGAATGCTGTCATTAACTTAATACGCTCCTTTAACATTTGATCTCCCAAAGTACAAAACCTCACACTTGCCCAGATTAAATTCCATCTGCCATTTCTCCACCCATATCTGAAACTGATTGTATCTTGCTGTATCCTTTGATATGTATCAAAGGATATACTACACTATTTAGAGTATCCACAACTCCACCAATCTTTGTGTCATCTGCAGACTTACTAACCCACTCATCCAAGTCATTTATACACATTACAAACAGCAGAGATCCTAGTATGGATTCTTGCAGAACACTACTAGTCTTGGACCTCTAGCCTGAAAAATTCGTTTTGCCCCTACCTTCTGTCTTCTATGGGCAAGCCAATTCTGACTCAAAATGGCCAAGTCACCATGGATTCCATGGATCTTAATCTTCTCAATGAGCCTAACATGAGGAACCTTGTCAAAAGCCTTTCTAAAATCATGTAAACAACATCCACTGCTCTCCCCTAATTGATCACCCTTGTCACCTCCTCAAAAAAATTAATCAAGTTAGTATGACCTGCCCTACATAAATCCATGCTATTACCCCTAATTAGGCTGTGTTTTTCCAAATAGCCATAAATCCTATCTCTAAGAATCCTCTCCAATAGTTTCCCAACCACTGATGTGACACTCACTGGTCCATAATTACCTGGATTATCCCTATTTCCCTTCTTGAACAGAGGAACAACATTAGCTACTTGCTAGTCCTCAGGGACCTCTCCCATGGCCAATGAGGATACAAAGATCTTGGTCAAGGCCCCAGCAATCTCCTCTCTTACCTGTCTTAATAACCTAGGCGTAGATCCCATCAGGCCCTGGAGACTTATCCACCTTAATACTCTTCGAGAGATCTAAGATCACTTCTTTCTTGAACTCCAAATGCCCCACACTAAAGTCACTATTCTCCCAGTCCTTCTTGGTGAATACCAATGCAAAGTATTCATTTAGGATCTCATCCATATCCTCTGCCTCCAAGTGCAAGTTCCCTCCGTTATCCTTGAGTGGTCCTACCTTCCCCCTCATTATCCTTTGCTTTTAATATACATATAAAATGCCTTGGGAGGGATTCTCTTTAACCCTACTTGCCAAAGACATTTTATTTCTCCTTGAGTTCTTTCCTACTTTCTTTATATTCCTCATGGACCCTGTTTGATATTAGCTTTCTAAATCTTATGTATATACCCTTTTTCTTTTTGATTAAATTCACAATCTCCTTCATCATCCTTTCTAGAAACAGTTCAAGAAGAAAAAACTGACAAATGGGCAGATTATTCAGGCATTGCATGGAAGATTATTACTGTCTAGAAACTTTAAAGATAATGGATCAAGAGGTAAATGAAGAACATGGCTAACGGGGAGTAGCATCAGAACTATTTGAGCTCACCTATACAGAATGTGGATGTGTAAAGTGTGGAATCCGTTAATTAACAGCTTCTGGAACAGTCAATTATTCTTTCATGGGATATGGATGTCACTGGCAAGGCCTGAATTGGTGCCCATCCCTTGCTGCCCTCAAACTGAATGCCTTGGCAATTTCAAAGGGCAATTAAGAATCGTTGTGGTAGATCTGGAATCTCACGTAAGCCAGATGAGATGAGAATGGTGCATTTTCTTCTCTAAAGGATATTAGTCAACTAGATGGGTTATTACAAGAATCAATTATTGTTTTATGGTTACCATCACTGAGATTAGTGAGGAATATGAAGAGAAAAGTAGTTTGATCTGGAATAAGACCAAAAAAAATTAAAGAGCCCAGAGAAGCTATTTGTTTGGAGCATTGCTAAGTTTGCTTCTTTAGATCCAAGAAGATGAAATATTTACCTTGAGGGTTGGGTTATAATAATGTGATAATTCCTTTTAGGTCCATGAGGAATCACTAATTAATCTCCTCGTGGAGCGTGTTGAATGTGGGTTCCCTTGGTAACAGGCAATGGACTACCTAGCTGGAATTGATCAACTGAGGCCTTTCATAAAGCAGGCATGAGTGCTATCTTGTGGTCTAGTGATAGATTCCCTACCCCTGGACTGGGAGGTCTGAGTTCAAATCACATAGAATCCCAACAGTATGCAAATAGGCCCTTCGGCCCAACAAGTCCATACCAATCCACAGAGCATCCCACCCCAACCCATCCCCCTATAACCTACCTAATCTACACATCCCTGAACACTACGAGCAATTTAGCATGGCCAATCCATCTAGCCTGCACATCTTTGGACTGTGGCAGGAAACCGGAGCACCCTGAGGAAACCCACGCAGACATGGGGAGAATGTGCAAACTCCACACAGACAGTTGCCTGAGGGTGGAATCGAACCCAGATCCCTGGCGCTGTGAAGCAGCAGTGTTAACACCTTCTTCTGAAGAAGGGTCTAGGCCCGAAACGTCAGCTTTCCTGCTCCTCTGATGCTGCTTGGCCTGCTGTGTTCATCCAGCTCTACACCTTGTTATCTCAGATTCTCCAGCATCTGCAGTTCTTACTATCTCTGAAACAAGGTTAAGTAGAAATATAAGTTTAATTAAAAAATAAAACTGGCTCTTGGGGAGGGCTGTTGTGGTGCAGTGGTGCCTTAGATCCCATCTGTTCTAGAGGCATGTACTGTAATAACATATCTGAACAGGTTGATTAGAAAAATAGGTTAATAAAGAAATTATAAAGTGGACCGAGTGGGGACAATGGTGGTGTCCCTACTCCTGGACCGGTAGGCCCATGTTCAAGTGCAACCTGCTCCAGAGATCTCTGAACAGTTTTGATCAGAAAAGTAGGTTAAATATAAAAGAAAACAGGCCTTCAGGGAGGGCCCTTGTGGTGCAGTGGTACTGTCCCCACCTCTGGGCTGTGGAGGCCCGGGTTCAAATTCCACCTGTTCCAGAGATTTGTAATAACATCTCTAAACAGTTTGGTTAAAGCAGGCCTTGGCCCAGGTGTCATTGGAGAGGAAGCACGTGGTGTCCATTGCTGCTCTTTATGCCTTTAGAGACAAGTGGGTGCCACGGGGGATACATTACTCTACTTTATTTCCCCCTCCAACCCTATTTTGATTTAATCCCTTGCCGTGCTGTCTGGTTCACCCATCGCTTTGGTTGTTTGCATTACCCATGAGGGGCTTGTGCATGTAAATTTCTAATTGGCCACATGGGTGATTTAATTATAGCGGTTAATAGTTAAGAAAAAGGGAAAAAATGTCACAGTGATTTGGTGTTGTGAAAGCTGTTCAGTTGTGAATGAGAGCACTTTTGGATATTTTTAAAAAATAAAGCAGGCCCAGGTGTCATTGGAAGGGTGCACGCAGTCACCCCATCAATGCTCTGGATGCCTTTAGAGAGTGCTTCATTTCCCCCTCTAACTCCATTTTGATTTAATCCCTTCCCGGTCTCCCTGTTTCTCCCCCACTTTAATGGTTTGCATTGCACATAAATTTCTGATTGACTATACAGGTGATTTACTGGTGGCGGTTAATAATTAAAAAGGATATAAAAAGAGTCACGGTGATTTGATGATGTGAAAGCTGCTTAGTTGTGTGTAAGAGCGCTTCAGTATGTAAAGAAAGAGATAAAGCAGACCCAAGCCCCTTCCCACTGTACCTAACCCTCCCTCACTTCTGATGGTTTGCATTGCCTGTAATTGGCTTTGCATGTAAATATCCAGTTGTGTACACAGGTGGTGGTTAATGGTTTAAAAGCTGGTAATTTGGTGATAGGAAAAAGAAACTGCTCAGTTGTTTGATAACACTTCTGAATATAAAGAAAAGATAAAGCAGACCCAGGGATGGGCCTGCAGAATTTTTTATCCTGGGCTTGGACTAGCCTTTGTACATCACAAGTGGCTCTATTTTGGTGTTCAACAATAAACAATGGTCTTTTCCAATCGGGCTTCCTAAGTTATTACATCAGTGACAAGAATCCAGAAAAGGTTTGAACAGCCTTGCCTTTCAACAAACCCAGGAAGACCGTGAAGAAGAAATATCACAAATGCCACTTTTTGGGAAATTGAAACTTGATAGATGATTGGCACCAGAATGCTAACAGAATTTTTCTTTTATTCATTCATGGGATGAGGGCTTCACTGGCTAGGCAGCATTTATGGCCCATCCTTAATTGCCCAGAGGGCAGTTAAGAGCCAACCACATTGCTGTGGGTCTGGAGTCACATGTAGGCCAGACCAGGTAAGGATGGCAGTTTCCTTCATTAACAGACATTAGTGAACCAGATGGGTTTTTCCGACAATCGATGACAATTGACAATAGATTCACCATCATCATTAGATTTTTAATTCCAGATATTTTATTGAATTCAAATTCCACAATCTGCCTTGGCGGAATTCGAACCCGGGTCACCAGAATGTTGTCTGGTCGCTGGATTGACAGTCCAGCGATAATACCATTGCCTCCCCCATGAATTAATTACCTTTTTTCAGGCAAATGTGATTAAAGGGATCATCAGCAAAAAGTTGATTGCTTGTGGGGCCCCAACTTTCAACATCATGAACAACAATCCTGGAGTCAAAATTCCTTGGTGGACTGATAGATATGGTAGCAGACCACAATGACCCCAAACCATCTGTTATGTTGCAGTGTTACAAGTTTAACATTGCAAATAGACTTCCACGGGAACCAGTTACTGAATTCTTGGTGAGACTGCAGAAAACCCTGGAACACTGAGAGTAATGGTCAGTACTTCAGGAAATGTTAAGGGATTGCTCAGTTTGTGGAATTAATACTACCCAAGGAAGCTACTAACTGTACTAGATTTGGACCTCAAGAATCCATAGAATTGGCTCTTTCTCCCAAAAACAGCTCAGGCATAAAAGGGGCTTGGGAGCTTCAGGTTCCACAAATGATACTGTCCTCAACCTTGAGCGATCTCCATACCTCAGAGCTACTTTGCTTGTAAATAATACTCTCCACTCCCATTTGTTGCCAAGGAAGAGCAAGTGGACTCAGAAGTGACAAGATTCCAGAAATGGATAGGAAGCTTCTTCACTATACAGTGAGGAACAAGATCATCTATGCCATCTATACTGCCCTTGTTGTCATAGACTTTGGCCCAGACAATGTGCATTAATCAGGTCAAAACCACTTCAGTAATTGGCCTTGGAAATAATCCACCTGAGGATGAGGAATTGATACAGTTAAATTGCATTACTGCTCCTACAGTGACCTCAATTATGATAAAACATCAGTAAATGGTCACCCTGGACATGGAGGTGGACATAGGGTGCACCAGCAGTCCCAGTTTCAAAACCCGACAATTCGACCCTCCTCTGTGTGGATTATACGTTGATGAACAGAGCTTCCTTCTTAGACAAATACTCTATGGTATGCATAACAGACTTGTATGTAAAGCTGGGTGGGTGTTATATGTTTTTCAAATTGGATATGAGCCACGCCTACCTCTAACTGCAGTTTGAGGTGTCGTCCAGGTTTGGGCTGTTTTCGACTTGTGTCATTAATTAAAATATGTTGGAGAACATCATTCAAGGAGTGCCCAGAGTGCCAACCTATTTGGATACATTTTTAATCTTGTGAGCTATGACAAGGGAATATTTGGAAAGTGTGGAGGAGATTTTGCAGCGTTTTCCTGCAGCTGGCATCTGGCTAAAAAGGGGGAGAAAAAAGTGTGTTCCGGGTAAACAAGGTAACATACCTTGGGTACAGATTTGACAAGGATAGATTATATGCTCTTGAAGAGAAAGTGGAGGCCATAAAATTGAAATCTTTTCTAGGTCTCATAAGTTGCTATCAGAAATTCATACCCAATCTGGCGACCCTGCAGCACTCCTGAATGTCTTGCTTAAAACAAACAGCAATAGTCGTGGCAAATGCCACAAAAGAGACCCTTTGTAAACATCAAACAACAACTAATGTCGACAAATATATTAGCTTATTGCAACCCCTGATACCACTCCTTGTAACCTGCAATGCCTCCCCCTATGGGATAGCAGTCGCATTATATCACCGTTGGGTCGATGGGGCAGAATGTCCAGTTTCGAATGCATCATGAACCCTGGCAGAGGCAGAAAGCAAGTCTGAATGTTTGGAAAAAAAGGTTTGGCCATGGTATTTGTGGTGAAAAAGTTCAACCAGTATGCCTATGACTGGCATTTCACCATTATAACTAATCACAAACTTTTGAGCTTCTTCAAGAAAGGCAAGGTGATTATTCCCATCACACAAGCTTGATCCAGAGCTGGGCACTGCTGTTGGATGCCTACAAATAATACCATAAGAGCATTAGACATAGGAGCATTCAATCATGGCTGATAAGTTCCTCAACCCCATTCTCCTGCTTTCTCCCCATAACCCTTGATCCCCTTGATAATCAAGAACCTATCGATTTCAGTCTTAAATGTACTCAATGACCTGGCCTCCACAGCCTTCTGTGGCAGTGAATTCCATAGATTCACCACTCTCTGGCTGAAGAAGTTTCTCCTTATCTCCATTCTGAAAGGCCTTCCCTTTACTCTACGGCTGTGCCCTCGGGTCCTAGATTCTCCTACCAACAGAAGCATCTTCCCAACATCCACTCTGTCCTGGCCATTCAGCATTCTGTAAGTTTCAATTAGATCCCCCCTCATCCTTCTAAACTCCAATGAGTATAGTCCCAGAGTCCTCAAATGTTCCTCATATGTTAAGCTTTCCATTCCTGGGATCATTCTCGTGAACCTCCTCTGAACCCGCTCCGGGGCTAGTATATCCTTCCTGAGATATGGGGCCCAAAACTGCACACAATACTCCAAATGTGGCCTGACCAGGGCCTTATAAAGCCTCAGCAGTACATCCCTGCTTTTATATTCAAGTCCTCTCAAAATAAATGCCAACATTGCATTTGCCTTCCTGACTACTGACTCAACCTGCAAGTTTACCTTGAGAGAATCCTGGACTAGAACTCCCAAGTCTCTTTGCACTTCAGACTTCTGAATTTTCTCCCCATTTAGAAAATAGTCCATGCTTTTATTCTTCTTATCAAAGTGCATGACCTCACACATTCCCACGTTGTACTCCATCTACCACTTCTTTGCCCACTCTCCTAACCTGTCCAAATCCTTCTGCAGCCTCCCCACCTCCTCAATACTACCTGGCCCTCCACCTATCTTTGTATCGTCTGCAAACTTAGCCAGAATGCCTGCAGTTCCTTCATCTTGATCATTAATGTATGAAGTGAAAAGTTGTGGTCCTAACACTGACCCTTGCAGAACACCACTTGTCACCAGCTGCCACCCTGAGAAAGACCCCTTTATCCCCACTCTCTGCTTTCTGCCAGATAGCCAATCTTCTGTCCATGCTAGCACCTTGCCTCTAACACCATGGGCCCTTATCTTACTCAGCAGCCTCCTGTGTGGCACCTTATCAAAGGCCTTCTTGAAGTCCAGGTAGATAACATCCATTGGCTCTCCTTGGTCTACCCTGCTCGTTACTTCCTCAAAGAATTCTAGCAGATTTGTCAGGCATGACCTCCCCTTGATGAAACTATGCTGACTTTGCCCTACATACTAAACACTTACTATACTTTACTTAGTTACTTTACTATACACTTCCAAATATTCAGAAATCTCATCCTTTTACAATGGACTCCAAAATCTTACCCACGTCCGAGGTTAGGCTAATCGGCCTGTAATTTTCCGTCTTTTGCCTTACTCCCTTTTTAAACAGGGGTGTCACGTTAGCGATTTTCCAGTCCTCTGGGACACTCCCTGACTCTAGCGATTCCTAAAAGATTACCACTAATGCTTCCACTATCTCTTCAGCTATCTCCTTTAGAACTCTGGGGCGTAGTCCATCTGGTCCAGGTAATTTGTCTATCTTCCGGCCAATTAGTTTTACTAGCATCTTTTCCTTGGTGATGGCCACCATACTCAGCTCTGCCCACTGACTCTCTTGAATTTTTGGAATATTAATCGTGTCTTCCACAGTGAAGACTGACACAAAGTAATTATTCAGTTCCTCAGACATTTTCTTGTTCCCCACTGCTATATCTCCACTGTCATTTTCCAGTGGTCCAATGTCCACTTTTGCCTCTCTTTGGCCCTTTATATATCTAAAGAAATTCTTACAGTCTTCATTTATATTACTGGTTAGCTTACCCTCATATTTAATCTTCTCCCTCCTTATTTTGTTTTTTGTTGCCCTCTGTTGGTCTTTGTAAGCTTCTCAGTCTTCTGGTTTTTCCTCCTGCCCTTCGCCACATTATATGCTTTCTCTTTTGCTTTTATGCTATCCCTGACTTCCTTAGTTGGCCATGGTTGCCTCATCCTCCCTGTACCATGCTTCTTTTCCCTCGGGATGAATTTTTGCTGCATCTCCCGAATTACTCCCAGAAACTCCTGCCATTGTTGTTCCACTGTCTTTCCTGCTAGGCTCCTCTTCCAGTCACTTCTGCCCAGCTCCTCCCTCATATCTCTTTAGTCGCCTTTATTCAGCTGTAATACTGTTACCTCTGATTTTATCTTCTCCCTCTCAAATTTCAGAGTAAATTCTATCATTTTATGATCACTGCCTCCTAAGGGTTCCTTCGATTGGAAATTCCACCAATTAAGGATTTGGACTCGGAGATGGCGAAAGAGGCAGCTGATGGTCAGTCAGAGATCTCCATGGAGGACAAGCCCGTGTAGTGGCTCTTTGGTCTTCACAGAAGAGACCTTTTATGTACACCTCCCCCCAACACTGGACCAAACCAGTAAACACAGGAGTGGGGCCATGGGTAAAGTGATACAAGAGGCCCATCATTGCAGGATCATAGTGGAGCCTTTGGACTTGGACAGGGATGAATGTGACAACCCTTATAAGGCTCACAGAAAATCACTCATTAATTTTCTTAGAGCCTGTTGCATATGTACCTACCTCTGAGCTAGGAGATCTGGGTTCAAGTTCCATCTGCTCCGGATTGATTAAAAATACCTATAAAGGAGACCCAAGGATACTCCTGCAGAGCTGTCTATCCCGAGCTTGGACTTGTCCTTTCACACCACAAGTAGTAGCTCTAATTTGGTGTTCAACAATAGACAATGTTCCTTTCCTGTCAAGCTTCTGGAGTTATTACAAATAAACTGCATGCTAGTGATGTGTGGTTAAAAACCTTATTGGAATCCAGGTTTATACTACATTCCTACTCTAGATCTCTGTTTGAAAACAAATTGTAAAATTTGCTCCATCTCTACCTGTATGTGAATTCATTAAGCCTTTTCTTTCCCTAAAAATGACTTGTTTTGCATCTGGGTTTGTGCTGCGTTACTGTAAAAAGGAAGAATTGTTTTTGTGAAAACTGGCATATGTCCTGCTGCTGTCACTTTAAATATGCATCATTTCCTGTGCTGCTGTTAAAGCAGTTTGAAGTATTTGGTTAAATTGGGACATGTCAGTTTTACCTCTAGTACCAAATTAATTTCTAAAAATTGCAGATGTGCTGTGCAGTTTCAAAATGCTGACAGACTAGAATAGAGAGCCAGACTGATTCTTTCACTAATCCAGCATAAGTACAACAATGATCTAGAAATTTATCCATACGTTGCGTGTGTTGTAGAAAGGGTTACTTTGTAATAATCAAATGAGATATGATATACATCATCACTGGAAGTGGTCCAGTATCACTAACATGATCACCTTGCTCTCTTGCAACTTCATGGTAAGTCAAAGTCCCTGCTCAATGATGTTACTGTTAATTGTGTTTGTAAATAAAATTAATCTTTCTCGCCCCACTTCAACAGACTATGAAGATTTTTTAACAACATAAGACCGAGAATAATCTAAAAATAACCAACAATATTAGAGCTTAGACTATTTGGGTCCCATTGTGGGTAAAGATGCTTGCACACACTTACTGTCAGAAGTAAATTGTCTACTGATTTGAGTAAGAATAAAAGATTTGCTTACCAAGTCTGAACTAGGTAATATCCCTTTACATAACACAAAAGGGCAGCACGTTAGCATGGTGGCTCAGTGGTTAGCACTGCTACCTCACAGCACCGGGGACCCGAGTTCGATTCCAGCCTCGGGCAATTGTCTGCACAGGTTTCTTCCGGGTGCTCCGGTTTCCTCCCACAGTCCAAAGATGTGCAGGTTAGGTGGATTGGCCATGGTAAATTGCCCATAGTGACCAGCAATGTTATGGTTAGGTGGGTTAGATGTGGGGAAATGTAGGGGAGTGGGTCTGGATGGGATGCTCTTCAGAGGGGTGGTGTGGACTTGTTGGGCTGAATGGCCTGTTTCCACAAATAAACAAATAAATATCCCATTTGAGGTCCTGACTTCAAGATTGGTTTTCCCTAGGTATCAAACTCCACCTATTGAGGGGTCAAAATTGGATCAAGTTGCAACTGAGATTACAGGACTTAGCTTTGTTGAGCCATGGAAATCTGTTACATGTTTCACCCCAGTGTACCTCATTAACTCAATTGAAGGTCCTGACCAAAATGGTGGAAACTTAAAAGTAAGGGACAGAGCAAAAATGTCGCACAATATAGAACATAGAACATTACAGCGCAGTACAGGCCCTTCGGCCCTCGATGTTGCGCCGACCTGTGAAACCAATCTGAAGCCCATCTAACCTAAACTATTCCATTATCATCCACATGTTTATCCAATGACCATTTAAATGTCCTTAAAGTGGGCGAGTCGACTATTTTTGCAGGCAGGGCATTCCACGCCCTTACTACTCTCTGAGTAAAGAACCTACCTCTGACATCTGTCCTATATCTATCACCCCTCAATTTAAAGCTATGTCCCCTCGTGCTCGCCATCACCATCCGAGGAAAAAGGCTCCCACTGTCCACTCTATCTAATCCTCTGATCATCTTGTATGTCTCTATCAAGTCACCTCTTAACCTTCTTCTCTCTAACGAAAACAGCCTCAAAACCCTCAGCCTTTCCTCATAAGACCTTCCCTCCATACCAGGCAACATCCTGGTAAATCTCCTCTGCACCCTTTCCAATGCTTCCACATCCTTCCTATAATGCGGTGACCAGAAATGTACGCAATACTCCAAGTGCGGCCGCACCAGAATTTTGTACAATATGTTCAATGTACTGACCCAGTTTACCTGGATAGCATCAGAGATGAAAGTCAGCTCTGTAGCTTCAGAACAGTACTTATTCCAAGCTCTTAATTGATTATTTCAATTGGGAATTTAATTCCCAAGAGACTGACTTCATGCGGTCCCATCAGACAGTGTTGTGCAAAAGCAAGGAAATGATTCTTCATTGTAATTGACACAAATATTAAATCAAAGTCCATTGCCAGTGTGGTCTGAAAAAAGAACTGTACCAACAATTATTAAAAGGACATTTAAGTTTGGTAGAAAACGATCTGTGAGTTATTTTTATTTATTCTGAGCTCATTTCTGTACTGTGATTTATCTCGTGACTGTGGCTTTCTGGATAAAGCTGAGAAATAGAAATGTAATGTGAAAAACAAGACTTTTGCAATATGTTCAAATTAATGTGCTGGCACAAAATGTAACTAATATAAAATCTAGCAAATTATTGTCACATTTTATTAGCTTTCTAGTACATTAGCTTTCCTGCTGTGTGAAAATGTATTTAAATGTATTGCTTCTGGTTGGAATTATTCAACTCATGACCTATTAGAGCTTAAAATACCCTATATATCAGATCAAACCTATTGGCACATTGTCATTTCCCTCTACTGATTGAGTATCAGACCAGTTAGCAGGAATTTTTATATAACTAGGAATATCCAAAGGTTAGTCTTCAACCCCAACCCCCACAGTGAAAGAAAAGTGCATGAATTGTAAAGACAGTTTTAACACTCACGTGCTGAATGCTGCAAATATTTCACTGCTTTATGTGCCAAGGTATGTTAAAGTATGTGTCACAGCAGCGGCTGAATAAATTTTGCAATTGCATTTTGTATCTTTTTCAGCGTTGTGCTCTTGTGGCACAATCATAGTGTCCCTGCTTCTGGGCCAGGTGTTCAAGGTCAACCTGCTCTAGGAGTGTGTCTGGAAGGTTCACTGAAAACATCTGTCACTTTTTCAGCAAAAAGTGAGTGCAGCAACAACCTGTATTTACATAACATCAAGAAGAATAGGAATAAAGAAACTTGACATGACAAAAAAGAGGAACAGAAAATGAAGGATAATCTAGAAGGAAAGTGAGACAACGAGTTTGCATGTGAGGGAATGAAAAATAAACAGGGGAATTACAATCTATCAAGAAAATTTAAGCAACACATTGTGCAGGTTTCAGTATTTTTCACAACACGTTATTTGCGGTTGCAGTAAGTGAAAGCTGACAGAATAGTTTCCAACTCTGGCTGTTATAGGCTTTGTCAGACGATGGGAGTGTGAAGGTGGATGCAGGCGTGGGAGTGGGTTGAAATCTTTGAAAAATGACATTGGATCACACATAGCACATCATCCTATCTTTTCCTGGTTCTCATCCAGCAGTTTTAGCCGCTAGCAAAGAAACCCCCACGCAGCTGCCAGGAAACTACTTGAATGATTTCAAAGGATCATTTAATAAGTTTAATTTTATCCCTCTATTCTGGTGTTAAAAGCTAGTGCCTGGATTCTGTGACCTTTCTGTATTTTACCAAGATGCTGGAGGTGCGACTACAGTGGGAACTGTTTGCTGACTGAAATTGCCGTGGTGTCAGACTATGAGGACTATGAGAACTCAGCGTGCTCGTGGTGAGCCACAGTGAAAGACTTGTTGTGTCAGGATGACTTCAGTCAGTCTGAAATCGTTAGTTTCAGAATCACTTGTAATTTTTTGGAGTTAGTTTCAAGTGGATTGGAGTGTATTCACCATCATCTCATCTTCCTTACTGTTAGCTTTCGTTGCAGCATGGGAACAACATGTGCAGTTGCAGCTTTGGCCTCTGAGGAGAAACACCTACACCAGCATCAAGGGTAACGGCCACTTCAGGAGTCATATATCTCCCCTTGAGACAGAGGGGACAGACAGAATGTAGGAAGCTATATGCAGTATGCAGATTCTAATCGACCAAAAAATGAGCAGCTTGAATATGCGTGCTAATGCCTCAGGCTCTTACAGTTAGTCATGACAAGATATCCTCAAGCTTCTAGAAGTAAACCTCCTCCCAATTCATTCCAGTTCCAGACAGGATACTCCAAAACTGTTAGGCTTGTTGCTGAGGAGAGGTGAACCCACCCTCTTCATTGGTTGCAACAAGGTTAATTTAAAAACAATCTCTTCTCTCGTGGATACCTTTCTCCCAGAACTAAATGAACTTGTGCTTGAGAAGGAGCCCGGTTAATCAGGCTTTCTTCAGATAGCAAAGAATGAGTTTAAAATAGCTAATATAAAATAGCTAACAATCAGGAGCAATACCTGATTGAGAGTACAGACATAAGGCAAGAAGATGTCTGTTGAGAGGTAAACTTTCCCTCCCCCACAAAACCCTCAATTCCTGTAAACACCCACCGAAAGCATCACTAATGTGTGTAGGCATTAGGTTCAATGGCCTTGTCTTAAGGGGTCACTGCAGGCCTTTTGTTGGCTCTCTAGCTAGCCACAACAAGACCCCTGCATCCTCATCAGGATTCCAGGTCTTGGTACCTTGCTTGCATTGTGCAGTTGTTTGGTGGTCACCTTGCAAGATTTCCTACAATCACTCAGGTGTCAGCGAGGATCCCTTTAAATGAACAGCCTTCATTGACAGATCTGACACAGATTCAACAGCCCTTTCTGATTTGTCAATAAACCTGGAAGTGGATTCTCAAACCATGACTGAGTTAAACAACCAGGTCAAAGCCTACCGCTTCACCATTTAGTTTCTCAACCCGTTACAGCTCTCCACATTGCAGCTATAAAAGTTCAAAGTTTTGCTCATGGGGTTCTCACATGACTCACAGCTGGAGTAAACTGATTTCTGTTCTGGGAAGAAAAGTCCCACAGTTGACATTGGCTTTCCCTTGATTTGAGGATGATGTCTATTCAGAATTTCTGCTGTGGATCTTCATGGCAATTCTTGACCCAGAGATGTTTGAGTACGTGAGGCAAGAGCGAACTATACGGTAAATGGAAAAGCCCTGGGGAAAACTGATGCACAGAGAGATCTGGGTATTCAGGTGCATTGAACTCTGAAGGTGGCAAAGCAGGTTGATAGAGTGGTCAAGAAGGCATACGGCATGCTTTCATTCATCGGACGGGGTGTTGAGTACAAGAGTTGGCAGGTCATGTTACAGTTGTATAGGACTTTGGTTCGACCACATTTGGAATACAGCGTACAGTTCTGGTCACCACATTACCAAAAGGATGTGGATGCTTTGGAGAGGGTGCAAAGGAGATTCACCAGGATGTTGCCTGGTATGGAGGGCGCTAGCTATGAAGAGAGGTTGAGTAGATTAGGATTATTTACATTAGAAAGACGGAGGTTGAGGGGGGACCTGATTGAGGTCTACAAAATCATGAGAGGTATAGACAAGGTAGATAGCAAGAAGCTTTTTCCCAGAGTGGGGGACTCAATTACTAGGGGTCATGATTTCAAGGTGAGAGGGGAAAAGTTTAAGAGAGATATGCGTGGAAAGTTCTTTACGCAGAGGGTGGTGGGTGCCTGGAATGCATTGCCAGCGGAGGTGGTAGAGGTGGGCACGATAGTATCATTTAAGATGTATCTAGACAGATACATGAATGTGCAGGGAGCAGAGGGATAGAGATCCTAGGAAAATAGGTGACAGGTTTAGATAGAGGATCTGGATCGGCGCAGCTTGGAGGGCCGAAGGGCCTGTTCCTGTGCTGTAATTTTCTTTGTTCTTTGTTCTATATCCCACGAGTTGATGGGACCTAGATTGAAAGAAACTTGCACAGGTATAGGGGGAGCTTTACTCCATGTTGTACCTGTCCTGGGAGTGTTTAATGGGGGCAGTGTCAAGCTAGCTTTACTCTGCTGCTGTTGGAGCCTGAAGCCTGTACTGTTACAGACTGATGCCAGGGGTCTCCTGTTGTTGGCTGGAGCCTAGAGCCTCTCTTGCTGCTGACTGGGGCCTGGAGTCTCATGTGTTGATTGTACTAATGAGTGTGAGCTTGAGCCTCAGCTGCTGCTACTATCTGGAATCTGGAGCCTCTACTGCTGTCTGGAGACTGTAGCCTTGACTGCTGCCCGGAGCCTGGTATCTCTATTGTTACCTGGAGACTATACTGTACTGCTGCCTGGAGCCTGATGCCTCTACTGCTGCTGTCTTAGGCCTAATGACTGAGGGGTATCCACCTTGAGGTACTACCTGAGGCCCTGGAATTTGGGAGGCAGTGCTGCCTGAAGAACTAGGCACTGAGAGGCAGTGCTGCCAAAGGGGATTTTATTATTTGGAAAAACGATGGGAGCTCCAGGAGTGGTCAGGAACATGAGACAGCAGTGCCAAAGATCCCTGTGCAGTGTCCACCAGGAGTTGAGGAGTAATGGTGATGGTGGCACAATACTGTTGGCATGAAGTCATCCAAAGCCAACTTCAATGTCAGGGCAGCAGAGAGGAACAGCGCAGATTTTGTGTCTTATTTTCCTCAAGGAACTAGAGTATGCGGTGAGCTTCCTGCAAGCCCCCCACACTGTTCCAGGAGACAAAGCCACATGGCTCCTCGAGTGGAAGGGAAAGGTCTACATTAGTCACTTAGCCAACCTGCCAGGAATGGAGGCAATCTCGTTGGCCTCATCTTTTCAGCTGGAGATCTTTAGGATCAAGAAGCATGTGCCAGGCTGTTTGCTCCAGTTTTCCAGTTTGGGGGCTCAGTGCTTCACTTTGTGAACATATGTACACTTTAGCTGGGACATGAGCACATATTCTCTTTCAACAAAGTATCTACTGTACTCAGTTCCATTGATGATGGTGAAATCATTCTCGGTAAAGATTTTAATTGTATCCTTGAGAGGAAAGACTGTGAAGGTGCCCAGATGAGCACAGCATCGATGGGGATTTTGAGGGACTTGGCCAAGTACTTTGTCCTAGGAGACATCTGGCAGAATCCAGCCCAATTCTATTGCCTCAACTTTGTGAAGCCTGGAGTCAGAGCATCCAGAATTGACCACCTCTACATTTAGAAGTTGTATGTCACCTGCATTCCCACAGCATTCATGCGACAGATGACGATCGCAATCTGGTGTTGGCAGAGTTCATTCTGTTCTGCACTGGAGCAAGGTCAGCATGCTGACAGTTTAATAATCTGCTCCCGGAGGACAAGCAGTTCCGGGACTTGTTCCGTTTCATCTGGGCCAACTGGAGAAGGAAGTGAGGGACTGTTTAGGACTTGTCTGGGTGAATCAGGTGGTCCTGAGGCTATGGTGGGATGTGGGCAAGACTTAAATTCACATCTTCTATCAGCAATATGCATGGGGGTCAATAAAGAGACAGAAATCTAGGATTGAGAGTTGGGGAAGGAGGTGTTTGACCCGGAGTCATATCTTGGTCAGCCTGAAGAAGACCCAGCTCCATGGGCGGCATACGAAGAGAAGAAGGGGAACTCAGACCAATTTCATTGGATCTCGGGGTGCATATGGGAAGTCGCACATCTAGTTCCTCTGAGATCTAGACCCCAGCTCCCCATTCTTCTACTTGCTGATGACAGATCCTTCGTTTTGGATTCAGAGGGCATCAGAGCCGAAGTAAGGGATTTCTAATCTGCTCTTTTCTCTCTATATCCATCTAGCGAGGAAGCTTGCAAAGTTCTATGGGACAGACTGCAGCAGGTCAGCCTGGAGGATGCTGAGAGACTTGATATTCCTCTGAGCCTGGAGGAGATGACTGTTGCCCTTGACCAGCTTTCCAGGGTAGATACCCTGGACTGGACAGGTTAACAGTGGAGTTCTTCAAGATGTTCTGGGGGCTGGCTGCGCATGGGTCCTGGGGGAATGTATTGTGACCAAAGAAATACCAGCTCTTTTGGTACAGAACTATCATTGCTCTGTTACCCAAGAACGAGGATCCTAGGACATCCTGGAGGAACGTATCAGGACCAGAGAAATACCCCCTTGACACAGAACTGTCATTGCTTAGTTTGTTAAAAATACTAGTGTCTGTTGTTCTTCCTCAGCGTGGACTACAAGATCATTGCAGGTGTGCTTTCTTCTCACCTGAGCGCTGTGTTGGACCACATGATTCATTCAGACCAGATCTCTCCCTTGATCAGGAAAAGGCATTCGATGGGGATGAATCATAAGTATCTGCTCAGGACTTTGTGAGCTTTCGGGTTTGGGATGCACTTTTGTCGTCTGGATTTGACTTCTGTATGCCACCATGGAGTGTCTAGTGAAGGTTAATGGGTCCCTGACAGCAAGCCTCTGCAGTTTGGGAGAGGAGTGTATCAGGGCTGCCCCCTGTCCGACCAGCTGTATTCTCTCTGCATGGACCCATTCCTGCATCTCTTGTGGAAGGCCTGGTTCTGCACAGGCCAAAACTGAGGGTGTCTTACACCGACAAAGTGCTTGTCATGTTCATGGACTTGACTCACATAGAATCATAGAATCACTACAGTGTGGAAACAGGCTATTCAGCCTAACAAGTTCACACCGAAGAGCATCCCACCCAGACCCATTCCCTTACCCCTGCATTTCCCATATCTAACCCACCTAACTTAAATATCCCTGGACACTATGGGCAACTTAGCAAAGCCAATCCACCTAGGATGTGGTGGCTTTGGAGAGGGTACAGAAAAGATTCACCAGGATGTTGCCTGGTATGGAGGCAATTAGCTATGAGGAGAGGTTGGAGAAACTTGGGTTGTTGTCACTGGAACGACGGAGGTTGAGGGGCGACTTGATAGAGGTCAACAAGATTATGAAGGGCGTGGACAGACTGGACAGTCAGAAGCTTTTTCCCAGGGTGGAAGAGTCAGTTACCAGTGGCCATGGGTTTAAGGTGCGAGGGGCAAGGTTTAAAGGTGATGTACAAGGCAAGTTTTTCACACAGATGGTGGTGGGTGCCTGGAACACACTGCCGTTGGAGACAGTGGAAGCAGATACTATAGTGACTTTTAAAGGGCGTCTTGACAAATATATGGAAAGGATGAGAATATAGGGATACAGTCCCCGGAAGGGTATGTGAGTTTTAATTGTGATGGGCAGCATGTCGGTGTAGGCTTGGAAGGCCGAAGGGCCTGTTCCTGCACTGTAATTTTCTTTGTTCTTTGTTTTTTGTAGGAAGGATATTAATAAGCTGGAGAGGTTTACCAGGATGTTGCCGGGAATGGAAGATTTTAGTTAAAAGGAGAGGTTGGATAGATTGGGTCTTTTTTTGCTAGAGCATAGGAGTTCGAGAGTGACCTTGTAGAGGTTTATAAAATCATGAGGGGCATAGATAAGGTGAATGGCAGATGTATTTTCCCTAGGGTAGGGAATATCAAGACTAGGGGACATATTTTTAAGATGAGAGGAGAAAGACTTCTTAAAAAGACATAGGGGCAATTTTCTCCACACAGTTTGGTTCATGTGTTGAATAAACTTCCAAACGGGAGAGGTGAATGCGGCCACAATTACAATGTTTAAAAGACATTTCGATACGTACATTAATAAGAAATGATTGGAGGGATCTTGGTCAAGCGGTGGCAGGTCAGACTAGTTTAGTTTGGGATTACAGTCAGCATGGACTGATTGGACTGAAGGGTCTGTTTCCATGCTTCATACTCTAAATGGACCCCCTGCCAGAGGAGCTCCAGTGTTTTTTGTGGAGCACCACATATATCGCCTGTATGTCGGAGTCTATCTTTGCCCTGCCGAGGATTCCTGGCTGGTGAATTAGTAAGAGTTGGAAACCCGGATGACCACTTGCTTAGGATGTTGGACAGTGCTGCCCCGAGTGTTGTTTTCAAGGGTGCAAGTATTGGTCATAAACCAGCTGGTCGCTGCCATGTTGTGGTACAAGCTGGTACCCTCCCCCTGGATTTGTCACAGGCATCCAGGAAAAAAGTTTTTTTGGGCAAAAGGAAACACTGATTCTCTGCTGAGGTTCAGAGTTTCCCACTTGATGTGGGGAGAATGAAGTGTTGAACCTCTTCCAAGGTGATGCACCCTGACGACATCTTCCTTCTGTCAGGTGCGCAGGCCTCAATTACAACATGCAGCTCACAGACCTTTCCTTAGATCTTCCTCCAGAAATTGTCTGTCTTTTACCTTTTCTTTCTTTTAGTTCTTTAGTCTTTAAACGTTGAACAATGAGTCAAGAATCTTACTAGTGAGCAGCAAGCCTACCGTAAATTATTATTACTGAATCTCATCTCAATAATATGCAGTTTCCCATTCTCCCATAATAAAAACTAAACAGTGACAACTCCTGATGTGAAACAGCAGGCACCTAGCAACTCCAGTTCACTGCTTGCTCCTCAGGGTCTCTATTTCAGACAACACTCCCCACTGTCCCAGGGTACACTTTCTGAGCAGCAACTGCTTCAATTCTGTTCATGGACATTGGCATCAGACATGTCTCTCTGCACATCTCATGGCACATCTCTCAACTACTTACTATATGGCTCTATACATCAATGATACACTTTGGAGTCCATTTGCATCTTCCATTGGAATGGTGCTGTCAGGACACTTTGCGTGCAAAAACAGGCACTCATCTCATGGACTGGACCAGGGTGCATCTCAGGACCCTGTGCTTGCTTTCTTAGTGCTCACTCATTTTGCTCTGCTTGGATGCTCACAGCATCTCTACCTTGTCTTTTCTCATTTTGCCCAAAGCTTGCAGACCTTCTCTGCTGCTGTGCTGCTTAGCATGGATACTGAGCCAGACAGCACATCATGGTTGTCAGAGGAGAAAATAGTCATGAAGGGGGGGAAGACAGTTATGCATTGGAGGATATAGGTCACTGTTGAGGGGAGATGTAATCGATGGTCACAAGCTCTCCAGCTTTAATGGAGGGGAAACAGTTCAGCACAGTGGTTGGCTAATATGTAAGCTGCGCTGTGAGGTAGGGGAAGTGTAGCACTCACCGAGAAAGAGTTCTAAGATGCTAGGTAAGTTGTACAGCTTGATTCCTAAATAGCAACATATTTATGAATGTGTACTTGTATTTGCAATGACCTGTCAGCTATGTCACCTATGTGCCCTGAGAAGTGTTTGTTTTTGTTGCCTTCCCACTAAATGAATTGTGAATTGTACTTCTTTCTGGCAGCATTTGGCCATGTGCGCAGCTTGGTTTTAAAAATAGCACTGGCATTGGGAATCCCAGAAGGTCCCTTCAGTAATGAATGCTTTTACCTCTGGCCTAGGTAATGAGGTGAGGTTTGAAAAGCAGCATGAGATATTTGCTAGGGCTCACAGAGAGAAACCTTGCATTAAACTCACCAAAATTTAATGCTTTGCCAATTTATTAAAATATTCAGCCCTGTGGTCTGTTAACTTTGCACTGCATTTCAATGCCAATGATTATTGGCAGCACAGTGGCTCAGTGGTTAGCACTGCTGCCTCATAGCACCAGGGACCTGGGTTCGATTCCACCCTTGGGTGACTCTCTGTGTGGAGTTTGTACATTCTCCCTGCGTCTGTGTGGGTTTCCTCCAGGTGCTCCGGTTTCCTCCCACAGTCCAAAGATGTGCATGCTAGGTGGGTTGGCCACGCTAAATTGCCCATAGTGTTCAGGGATGTGTAGATTAGGTGGGTTATAGCGGGGTGGGTCTGGATGGGATACTTTGAGGTTCAGTGTGGACTGGTTGGGCCAAAAGGCCTGTTTCCACACTGTAGGGATTTTATGATTATGGCACAATTACTCTTATGGTATTCCAGCTGATGTTGCCGCTGGATAAATCAAATCCGGTAATGAAATATGACTTGTTAGATCATATTTTGATCATTTTTAATGTGGTGGTCTTTCACTGAAACATAAACACACAAAACTGCAGATTTTCTTTTAACAATAAAACAGAAGTTTATTATATATAAGTAAAATTAAAGCAAAATAGACCAAGCTATCTGAATTTCAACACAGTTTGACAGATTTCAAAACCCCATTGATCCCCGAACAGCATCACTCCCTTATCAAATCTGTAGTTTTGACTGAACTGCTTCTTTTCAGTTCTAGTCCTATAAACTGTCAGGTCTTTTGCCTGGAATATCCATACAACTGAAAACATAGACTTTCCTTGATATTTCCTACCCTAGGGAAAAGACATCCATCATTCACCTTATATCTGCCTCTCCTGATTTCATAAACATCTACAAGGTCACCTATCAAACTCCTACGCTCTAGCAAAACAAATCCCAACCTATCCAACCTCTCCATTTAACTAAAATCTTCCATTCCTGGCAACATCGTGGTAAACCTCCTTTAATAATCTGTTCTAACCAAACATTCCTACTCTGGAGGTTTCACAAACTAAAATCCTTCCGTGAGGCAGCTAATACTTCAGCTGTTCTGAACATTCTCATTTTTTGTCGGCGAGACCTATAGCTGCTTCCACGTCTTCTTCGAACTGAGCTTTAAGACTAATGTCTTAAAAGTTTTATTTCTCCAGTTGTAAACGGCTACAACATAATCAAACTTCTATTAACTCTCCAGGAGGCCTAATGGTCGGTCTGCTCTGATATGTGCTGTTGTAATTTGCTATCATCTCATAGGGCTGCCCTCTCATTAGAGAGGGATGACTGGTTGTGAGTTTAACCTGAGGGTCACCACATCACAAGTGAGAGGCATAACTGCGAAGGTGGAAGCTTCATGGTAACCTCAGTCAGTGCAGGAATTTAACTTGTCCTGCTGGCATCACTCTGTATCCTCTTGGAGTTGGTTAGCTCAGTTGGCTGGAAGGCTGGTTTGCAATATAGAGTTAGAGTGATGCCAACAGTGTGGATTCAAATTCCACACCAGCTGAGGTCATCATGAAGGTTCCACCTTCTCAACCATGCCCTTCACCTGAGGCATGGTGACCCTCAGGTTAAACTGCCACCAGTTGTCCTTCTCTAACGAGAGAGCAACCCACTGGGACTATGGCAATGTTACCTTTATTGATTTAATGTCAAGGTTCCAGAAAGACTGACTTAGTTAATTTTTAAACACCTTCACAAGACATAAACCACTAGTTTGAAATCCGACTCTTAAAACAAAAGATATTATATAAAAATCACAAGCCTTTCAAAGCATATCTTATAGCCTGAATCAGTGATTAGGGCTTGGGAGTTGGTTGTGGAGACATTGAAAATTTGTTTGCAACTCCAATTGTCATTAGTCACAGGGAGGGTTATCAAACTCACAATAGTCACCTTTCCCTAATGAAAGAGTTCAATATTTCCTGACCGAATAGGAAGAAACAAGCCCAATGCTGAGTCAGGTTGAAATAGGAAAGCATGAAAATATTTAATTATATTTTTAAAAAGTAAGTTATTAGAAACAGTTCAAAACTCATTGTGGATTTCCTCAGGGGAATGCGTGCATGAAATTTATTTTTTTTTAAAGTGGCTGGTATTCTACATCTACAACGCCATCTATAGAGTTTGCTGACAACATCACTGAGGTAGGAAGGATAACAAACAACGATGAGTCAGAATAAAGGAAGGAGATAGAGTGCTTGGCGTCATGGGGAAATGTAACAACTTCTCTCTCAATGTCAACAAAACAAAAGAACTGATCATTGACTTCAGGAAGAAAGGAGGACGCACCCCGATCTACATCAATGGAGGTGAAATGGAGAGGGTTGCGAGTGGCAAGTTCCTTGGAGTGACGATAACTGACAATCTATCCCAGACCTCTCACATAGATGCAACGACCAAGAAAGCACAACAACACCTCCTTCCTCAGACAGCTCTTGAAATTTGGCATGTCCATATATGGACCCTCACCAACTTTTATAGACACACCATAGAAAACATTCTATCTGGGTGCATAATGGCCTGGCATGGCAGCTGCTCTGCCCAGGACCATAACAAACTACAAAAAGTTGTGTGCACAGTCCCGACCATCATAGAAGCCAACCTCCCAAAAGTGAATTCCTTTAAAATTTTTGTTGCTTCAGAAAGGCTGCCAACATTATCAGAGACCCATTTCGCTTCCCCCCCAACCCCCACCCCCACCCCTGTAATGCTCTCTTCCAATCTCTTCTGTTAGGCAGAAGATACAGAAGCTTGAACACACACACCAACAGGTTCAAGAACAGCTTCTTCCCTGCTGTTATTAGACTGCTGAATGGACCTGTCCAAATTCAAATAATGTTGTTCTTGCTTTCCCCACCTCCTGTGCAGCCATAACCTTGTATGCCTCGCTCTGTCTAATCACCTTATGATCTGTATGTTCTTGTTTGCTATGATCTGCCTCTACTGCTTGCAAAACAAATCTTTTCACTGTACTTAGGTACATGTGACTACAATGAATCAAATCAGATTAAATCAAATCAAAGTATTCTGTCAGTAAACTGTAAAACTATCAGGAAAGTGTGTCGTGAAATTATAGTAAAATGATTCTTGTTTACTGCATCATCCCTAGAATCTGTCACATGGTATCATTATCCAACGCAGCCTGCTTAAAGCTGGGCATATCAGGGAAAAGCAGAATCTGTTATTTAACTATAATGAGAGGTTGTTTTTAGTTGTAGTTTTGCATATGTGGAAATGAGATGTCTTTTTGTCCTTGTTCCCTTTGTCTCTTTTGTCTGTTATTAAAACCAGACTGAAACAGTCGCCACATTAGTAGTGTGAAACATCCTACTGTTTGAACTAAACAGGAAGAAGAATCTAAACACCATCAATACTTTCATATTACATGTTGACCTCACCAGCATGAGTTAAGGACTTTTAGGGACATTCCATAAGAGGCAGATACTGTGCTCAGCATAATAAATCTGTGGCATTTTGTATCAGAGTTGAGGTCTTTTTCTGATTATAAGCCTTCTGATATTTTCAGCACATACTGTCCTTGAATCTTTATCAATTATGCAGTATTAGTAGCAACTTCACAGCTTCAACACTCGGAAAATATATCAAGATAGAGCTGCTGCTCATTAAAGACTAGGCTTATTTGCCAGTTCAGTTGATCTGTAATGGCTACAGGTGGGTGCCACAAGCCTAACTGATGGAATCCAAATTGAGCTTGACCAATCTTTATGGTTACATTTCATTGAAACTTTTTTTTTAGCGAACAGCCAACACTGAATAAGTGTAGGACACATCCCGCTGATCAGGAGGGGCATGAGATTGATTGTTCCTCTGTGGAGCTGAGTTAAATACAGATATTAAGGGGGTGTGGGCGTCAGTGTTGGGGCAGCATAGAAGGTTTAACAGCTGTTAAGATACTTCTTCTAGAGCCATGACATGATAGATGTCCATCAAACCCCAACATTAATCACTGCATCTGTTTGTGTTTTGCATATAGACTGCAGCTGTCCCTTTAAGGACCACAACCTTGGGCACTCAATCCTCCAGGAATGTGCCCAATACACAAAGTGCAAATTAGACTGGCTCCTGATTGGAGTAAATTTAATATTGATAAAATGGCAATCATAGCTGAGGAGGAGTGAAATCATGTATAAGTAAGTAAATTCACTATTAACAAAAGAATGAATGAGCACAAATAGAAATGACAGTTCAAATCAAAGAAGTCTGCCAAGTCTAATAATTTAGAAAGGTAAAATAATTCAATTCATTTATCAAGATTTGGAAAAATTGTCTCTACAGCCAGCTTGATCTCCCCACTAAGTATGCCAATAATGTTCATAAAGTTAAAAATTGCAACATTTGTTGAAAATGATCAAAATCATTTCTGCAATGCACTGAACATTGACAGGCTTTCTGGCATTTGCTGTCCTGTGACCTGTGGAGGGCTGGGGCATTTTTTTTTTCCTCACTACCTTCTGAAGTGCTTTGTTTGGGAGAGTTTGTTCATTCCAGCTTGGAGGAGGATTGAAAAGATATGTTGATGTGGTCCTCCCATGTCCTCTGAAATGGCCTGCACCACTAAAGACATTTAACATTAAGATTTTTTTCAGTCTACCTTGAAAGGAAGCAATTGAGTACACGTTAGAATCATTTGTCCTCTCATTGGTGTTCATTGATCAGTTTCTTGGTAAGTATGTAATTTTTCTTTTAGTTAAAGTATTTACAGATTGTTACTACTGGTGCTTATGTGACCAAAAAGAACTCTACCAATATAAAGAGCCTTCTAGAACCAGTGATGTTGCCAGAATTTCATAATGTTAGTCTGGGCATGTGGCCAATTTGGTCAGCAGGACCTGATTGAGGTGAATTTAATTTTAAACCACTGTAGGAGACCATATCAGAAACAAACCTTTGAAGTCATTTAGGGTGTAATTCTGGGTAAAAATTCTCCAAAGTTATGTGCTGAATTAGCCGATTTAATCCCGATTGTGCTCATGTTTCTGGCAGATGCTCAAGTCTCAGTTTTGGTCCAAAAAGAGAACAAGTAAATCTTACCTATTGATTTCTTATTACTTCATGTACATCTTTTTTGTGCATTTATGTCTTTTGAAATAGTAAACCTACTGGAACGGCAAGGGATGACGGGGAGTGATTCAGTTTTGGAACAGCATCCACTTTATTGGCATTTCAATTTGATTGCTTAGACTCAGGTATTAGACATTTGCTTGCTTCATCAGATGATGATTAAGTCTCAGCACCATTGTTCTGTTTCTCTCTTAATGTAAATTGCTCAACTGCAGTTTCATCTGAATTTTCTGATGAAAAAAATTCTGTGTATTCATCTGGAATTCTTCAGTCCACAGTTAAAGGCTTAACAACAAGCTTGACATTTTTCCTGCACATTCTGGAAGTTTTGACAAGAGTTTATGGTTATTCTTTATGATATTATTGAAAATAAAATGTAACAGCGCTCTGTAAACTGCAGTAATAAGTGAGCTTATGAAGGTAAATGTGCTTTGCTGTGGCAGTTTAGTGGATGCAGCAGGAAAATAGTAATGTGGGTTTTTTATATTTCCTTTTGCTTCTTAGTTATAGGTTGTTTGTTATTCATCTCCTGAAGAAGCAAAGCCATGCTGTAATATGTGAGTAAGGCAAAATTACTGCATCTTCCCCATCTTTATAAGACTTTATAACTCAAACTTTCTAGCAGAAGTTCATAAATAGCAATTGCAAACACAAACTTTGCACTATCCCCAGAAACTGGAATAGGCTTGTAAATTGAAACTCGTAATTTCACCACTTATGTAATTCTGTCTGAAATCAACTAACTCAGTACAGATTGGTAATCAATCTTCCAAGTTTAGATGGCTTAGCACCACAATGGGCTTTCAAGTTAATAATGTCGATGTTGGGCTGAACATAACATACCAACTAAGCCTGTTAAATTCAGCAAAAGTTGCACTTTACATGTGACATAATGACTGCTCTGTGTTATATACATGAAATTGTCTGTTGTTAGCAAAGTTGTGTCTTGTTCAACAATAGAATTTGACTTCATAGTCTTCAGGTCAGAAATTCCAGGCATTTTTGTAAAGCTTTTAATAATGTTTAAAGATTGCCAGGCAGTGACATTCTCCCACTTGGCAACAATGCTGTCAGGAATACACCATACACCTTTAATTCAGCCAACAGTGTCATCATTCCTGTGGTACCAACAAAATGCTGTCACCGGGAAGGTAACCTAAATTACTGACAACTTATAAATGCAAGTTGTTATTGGAATTAAGGGAATCTTGTTGCTCTTTTCATACTCACTGCTAATTGTTTCACATTGTATCTTGCAAAGCTCAGTTGACATGGCTTCAGGAGATGGCAGTCACTGTCATTCTCAAAGTTGCTGGTTCACAATTAGATTGTCTTACAGACTAGCTTTGAGATGTTGCTGCCACATCCTCTTTTTCACAACCTTGCTTCCCAAGCACATGCTGCTCCTTGACTAGAAGGCCCTCTTTGACTCTCTTCTGTTTTCTGTTCTTTCTGTTCACCCCAGGTATCCTTGACAAGGCTGGCAGCTGTTGACTAATCTCACTGCTGTTGATTTTAAAAATGAGTCATGGACTGAATGATGTCATCAGATGCTGACTTTTAATTTCAATGCCATTGTTGCCTGCCTGGATCCAGGTCCCTCAATGCTGCCCAATATGTACCTGTTAAAGTGGCACATATTCAGTGTAGATGTGAGAATGGCATACTGCCGAAGTTTTAAACCCCACCACGTACTCCAGTCTTCAGTGGTTAAATTCGGGCTTGCACTCTCAGTCTTGGATTCTATTTATATTTCACATATATGGAGCCAGCAATTTTAGTTTTTTTTATGTTACCGATTTAAGCTCAATCACAAAAATTGAAAAAGAGTGACTTGTATCATCCAGGATTGGGTTGATAAGTATAAGTAACACTTGCACCACACAAATACCAGGTAATGACCATCACAAACAAGACAGAATCTAACTATTTCCCCATGATGTTGAATGGCATTGTCATTGTCAAATCTCCCACTTTCAATATCCTGGGGGTTATTGGACCAGCCGCATAAATAATGTGGCCAGAAGAGCAGGTTAGAGGCAAGGAATCTTACAGTGAGTAACTTACCACCTGTCTCCCCATAGCCTGTTCACCATCTACAAGGCACAAGTCGGGAATATGACAGAATACTTTCCATTTGCCTGGATTAGTGCATTTCCAAAAACACTTAAAGCTTGACACCACCAGGACACAGCAGCCTAATTGACTGATATTCCTTCCACCACCGTCAACCTCCATCACCAAAGCATAGGAGCAGCCATATGTACGATCTACAAGATGCACTGCTGCAACACATCAAGGCTTATTAGAAAACACCTTCCAAAACTATGAACTCTACAATCTAGAAGGACACAGGCAGCAGATACATGGAATTGTCACTGTTGTACAGAACATATCAATAGTCAGCAGGAAATTGAGAAGCAAATATGTAGGGAGATCTCGGGTATCTGTAAGAGTAATAGGGTTGTAATTGTAGAGAATTTTAACTTTCCAAACATAGTCTGGAACTGCCATGGTTTAAAGTGCTTGGACAGGGAGGAATTTGTTAAGTGTATTCTAGAAAATACAGGGACAGTTAGAATATTTAAAAGACATTTAGACCAGTCCATGAATAGGAAAGGTTTAGAGGGATATGGGCCAAATGCAGGCAAATGGGCCTAGTTTAGTTTGAGAAACCTCATTGGCATGGATGAATTGGACCGAAGGGCCTGTTTCCATGCTGTATGACTCTATGACATCAGCCAGTTTGTACACAACAACTCCACAGACAATGATGTAATCATAACCAGATAAACTGGTTTTGGGATGCTGACAAAGGGGTAAACATAATGTCATGAGTTCTTTTACAAGTTTCTGAGAGGGTGGAGAGGCCTGTCTCATTTAATAGATCTCCAGGAGTGCAGCATTCCCTCAGTACTGCACTGGATGCTGGCCTAGATTTTGTGCTGAGTGGTAATTGAACTTATAACATTTTTTAACAGTATGGCTCAGAGGTGAGAGTGGTACCAATGCAGTCACAGCTAACACTTTGGTGAATCATGAGTAATGCTGCGTGATTAGAGGCTAGGAAGAATAGAAAGTGTGTAAATATCATTGACAATGAAAGGTTTAAAGGAAGATTTAGAATTTCATTACAGCGATCAGTCCTTATAGCCCCGATTTAATTCCAGCCTGGCCAGTGTGAACAGGATTAGTGGGATATTAAAAATGGTGGTGCATTCCTCTAATATTTACACCACCGTTTTAATTATATAAATTTAGGCATTACTGGATCTGCTTAACATGCTGAAGTGGAGATTCAGTGATGTTATGGTTGTCATACTGTGATTCTTAACTCCAAATATTAAAAGTACATATTGCATCAATGCCTCATTGAAACTCTGAGAGAGTGACCAGAAAAGGAAAATGAAAATGTTCTCTGTTAAATTCTGTGAGGCATAGGAATGTTGCTTCTATACTCGTAAGGTTCTTAGCCCTGGATTCCTCTCTTATTCCCAAAATTCCAGGCTGTTAGGAGCCCTCTCTCCCTGGCTGTAACCTTATGCTGAGTAACTGTTTCAATGGGTTCATCATGGAGTCTGTTTGCTGCATAAACTCACACCCCCACCCACCAATAATGACACCCTCTTGACTTCAATGCACAGATGTTAGGAGAGGACAGTTCAGAACAATTAAAATGAGGGCCTTGAGCTGGACTCATTCAAGCATTATACTCAGCATCCTTTTGGACTCCCCAAATGACCTGAATGATGTCCAAATTAAAATTTGGACTTGTATCTTGCAATCCTGTGGCAAGAAATCACATTTTGAATTGTATGTCAATTCTGTACTGACATATACATTAATAATAATATTAATAAAAATATTAATAATAATAATAGTGTGTCCACGCCTGTTGTTAGATACAAATTGCACAAACAATCTGCCAGCTTACAGACAATTGGGGTTAAAACCAAAGCCATCAGTATGTCAAAGGCTTAATAACACTTTGGTTTTTATGATAGAGCAGAATTTGAACAGAATGACAAAATCATTTGAGTGCATTCATCATGGAGATGAATATCTGACAATGCCTGTGCCTGATGGAAGCAGGTAGAGTGGCTACACTTTTCAATAGAAACTGAAAAAATATCCATGTTGTTATGTTTTCCTTTTGTTCACCAAACTATGTAATTTGGAAGGAGTTCTGACAATCCTTTCTTCTGTTTCAGAAAAGACGACGGCGGATTGATCGAAGCATGATAGGGGAGCCAACTAATTTTGTTCACACGGCCCATGTAGGATCAGGGGATGTCTTTAATAGTGGAATGAACTCTGTGAGTCCAAATACTTCCCTTCTACATAATGTTGTAAAAGTAGATTGAACAGATTTGGCTCTAAGTTAAACCATCTCTTGTTGTTTTGTTTCAGTCATTTTGTTTATTCACCTTCTGTTTCTTTTCTATCTGGCAGTGAATGCTTACTCTGAGCACATATTTCCCATATGTTCTATCACCTCAGCAGTAATTTACCAATTTGCCCTTTCTTAGAATGTGAGCAAAGAAGTAGAGTACTGATAGATAGAGTTAGGCCATCACAGCCAAATCTGATCCTGTTATTACCTACTAAAAATAACTCCATGGAGGCCATTCTCCCTTCATCCAGTCACCATTTATTTACACGTGCATAGTACATGGATTCTGACTAGCTAGCTCAGAGCCAGTCCCTAGATTGAGGGGAATCCCTGAAGTGCTGTTTATATCCGTCAACCAGGACTCCTTGACTGGCTCAGATTAACAATCCCAATCAGGGAACTCATTCAATGAGATCCACCTGGCCCTCATTCCAATCACTAAACTAACCTAATAGAAAACAAGGCCGTCCAACCCTTCAAGTCTTTTTTTCCATATAATGTACCTCAGTTCTATTTTTCCATTTCTGTTGATTGCTTTTCACTGTATAGTGATTAGGAGGATAAATCCCTGTGATTTTCTCTTCGTCTGTTGGACGCTACTGAGGACAATTCTATCTACCTAGTTTTCTCTGAGAATGATCAATGAAGTCACTGCAGACTAGGGATCAAACCTGAATCTGTTCTGGTTTTGGAGACAGCAAGAACTGCATATGCTGGAGTCACAGTCAATACCGTGTGGAGCTGGAGGAACACAGCTTTTCAGGTAGCATTACAGGAGCAGGAACATCGACGTTTCAGGTGTCCTGATGAAAGTTGTAAACCCGAAACCTCGGCTTTCCTGCTCCTCTGATGCTGCCTGACCTGCTTTGTTTCTTCAGCTCTGCACGGTATTGACTCTGTTCTGGATTATTTTGTTCAGTTGCATTTAAGATAGCATATTAACCAGCTCTTAGTTAATCAGTTGTAATTCTAATAATGAATGTTTATGCTATTTTAAAGAAGGCATTAATGTGTTTATTCTCATTGGACAGTTGATTTTATAGAAATAGCTGACTGTAGAATTTCATACAAAAGTATTTACCTTTATAAATAACATTTAGCAGCTCTTGAGCTTAGACTTTCTCTATTGTAAGGTAATTTTGAATTTGATGCCACTTGAGGTATTGAAAAGCACTGCAGGAAACAAGTAGGATTATTAGCCGATCAAAGTGATGAATTCCTATAGACTGCAGTGAAGTTAAAAGAGATAATAATTCACATTTCAGTGATTGTACAGAAAGTAATATAAAGATTAATGCATATATAGAATTAATAGAGGAACTGAAATGTTATAAAATTTCAAGAAAATATATTATTTTTTATTAGTCTAAAAATTGTCTGTATTCTATAATTTATTCTGAAGGAACGAGACTCACGTTCCACAAAAGTCTTTTTCTCAGGATCAGAAAGGCAGTTTAAAGTAATTCAGATTTAGGAAGTTGTTAAAATTTGAGTTAATTATGATCAAGCAAGACTTTCCATTTTCCTTAATTATAATGAAGCAAGAATAGTACTTAAAAGGTTGAATTTCATGCCCAATGTTAATGCAAAGACATTTATCTGTGTGCATACAGATTCCAGAAGTTGTTTCTATTTCACAGTAATGCTAGTGAATTCTGACATTTTTACTATCATTACAACCGCAAACTGCAGGCCAGTATTATACCATGTGATTTATATGTTGTAGAATATACATAAATTAGAACATGGAATTGAGCTTTTTTTTCCTTATTCATTCACTGGATGAGGGGCGTTGCTGGCCAGGCAGCATTTATTGCCCATCCCTAACTGCGCAGAGAGCAGTTAAGTGTCAACCATATTCCTGTGGGTCTGGGAGTCACATGTAGGTCAGACCAGGTTAAGGATGGCAGTTTCCTTCCCTAAAGGACATTAGTGAACCAGATCAGTTTTCCCCAGCCATCAACAATGGATTCACGGTCATCGCTAGATTCTTAATTCCAGATATTTATTGAATTCAAATTCCACCATCTGCCATGGCAGGATTCGAACCAGGGTCCCCAGAACGTTATCTCAGTGTCTGGATTAACAGTCCAGCGATAGTACCACTAGACCATCATCTCCCCTGTGAGCAATCAAACCATAACCTATTATAAGTTATGTTCTATGGCAAATGAACAGAAATCCTAATGTAATGTGCCCATGTAAAGTGTAAATCCCATTTCCTCATCTACCAATATAAGCTATTTGTGTTCCTTCAATTCTGCTTTTTATATCATCCAACCTTTGTTTTTGCACCAATTTATGGGAAGTAATAAATAATTTTGTACTTTTGAGTGATGCTGATGATGTATTAATTTGAGGCTGGCCAAATTGATTCCAATTATACTTATAGTCAAAGATTGAGATGTGACTTTGATAGGTTAGTTAAGGGCGGGTTCACACTCACACTCGAAAGGCCAGTGTTGCTCAAATTGCACATCAAACATATCAGTTATTATTATTCTTTCCTTAACCAAATTCTGTCTACAAATTACTTGTGGTATTTTTGAAATGCCATGTATTGGTAAAATGAACTACGATAGTAAATCTATGACCTAAATGTTCTTCTACAGAACATTGGCAACTATCGTTAAAGGCTACTATCTACTAAACAGTTGTGAGAATGACTGCATTTACTAATGTCATATAATGACTTTTAAATTAAATGAGGTTGTGAAGTTCTAACCTTACAAGTTTAAAGTCTCAGGCCTTTAAAAGGCTTAATGATACAGAAGAACCTGCTTTCTCTTAAGTAACTCCTGACACCAATTGAAAGTCTTTGTTATGCTTTGCAAAGACGATGATGACATCACCAGAAGGTATCCATAAATTACAGCTCCAGTTTTGTCATTGCCTGAACACCTGATGCGGAGCTCAAATATTGCTAGTGAGTTCATGGTTATAGATACTAAAATGCCACCCTGCTCCCACACATGACACTCTGCCTTCAAATATTCCCCTGTAACACTGATGAGAACCAACTCCAGGAAGGATTTTACAGGCACATTAAGCGCAGTAGCAATGATTGAGGGGCTACTAATTTCTTCCATATTCTGATTATTGACACTGCCTTTATCCCAGCCTCCCGTTCACAAACAGTCTGTGCCATGCTTCCTAAACCAGCATAGACAATGAGGTATAGGAGCAGAATTGGGCCATTTGGCCCAACAAGCATCAGTACTGAATTAAAGGGTTGTATGCCTCTAATCTGCTCTGTGCTAAGTTTCAAGCATTGGTTAAGTCAGTGGTGATATTTCTCTGGATTCAGTGCAGAAGTGCTGCCCCAAAAGTTAAGACACCAATAAATTTAGCCTTTTGCATTAGAACTAAGCCTGATTGTTTTAATCTGAATCTAACAAGAGCCATGTCTATTTGAGTCCTGTTCCTGGTATTACAAAAATGAAAATATTAGATTCATTCCTAAAAAAGCCAAAAATCAAGGCAATATATTGGCTTTCTCTGTCTCCTGAATAAGCACAAAGCTTCTCAACATACAAATTCTCAACATGGAACAGTAGAAATAACAGAAATTGGAACCTGAGGTCAGATTTCATTTTGAGGTTTTACTGGAAATAAATGGCTTTCTTAAAGCACTTTACGTGTTTTTGACACCAGCTGCTTACGAGCTAAGTCTTCAGTAGCTTCGGTAAACCGAAACAAGTTTGGAGTGTGATTCAACAGCCAGAGCTAAGGCTGCAATTTGGTTATTATCTATATTGGTAATTGTAAAGGGATATAGATCAGCATTGTATGTGGAAGTGCTCACTTAATTTCTAAGTTAATAAGGACTGTGAAGAATTTTACCAGCTATGTTCTAATTGATACAGGGAGGGCATTAATGCAACAGTCCCTGGAGGGTACGATTTAAAATTGGAAGGAAAGAGGAGGGAAAATGTATTTATGAATAGTAATTTATGTTCTTTTAAAATGTTTTATCTTCCAAGATTGAAAGTTGTTTATACGATCATTTTTAATGCAGTTTTATGGGCAGTTGGTAACTTATTTTGTATCTAGTGTTACCAAACCTTGCGTGAATAATTCCTCTAAATTAACAACAAATTGATGTAAATTCTTAGTATCTAAGCTGCAGTTATAGTGATTATCTTGGAATATGAAAGTGTTTTGCATGACTGGTTGTGAAGGATCATGGCTCCCAAAAAAATGTATTCCTAAAATTTGTTATTCACCTGATTGCTGCAGTTGTCATTAGTTGTTCATGGTATTTGGGTTGGATGGACAATGAGCTATTAACTTCGAATTTCTTTGCTTCAGGTTGGTTGATGACCATGACATTCATTTATTTCCTTTAATTATTAAATGAACAGCAAAAATTAAGGTTTTGCTTTAACATTGCAGCTGCCAGTTGAACTCTGTTTGATATGATAACAATAATGCTTCCTCTTTTCAGGCTATTTTCAGTATTGGTATGCTTTCATAACACTGTTTTACTCCTTCTGCGAGTGATGTTATGTATGAATATGAGGAACTAAAGTACGCCTACATTGTAGCTTCTTTTGGTGAAGTGGGGTTAAATAACAATGCATGTTGTGCTCAGTAAGCTACTTCATTATGTGCATCAGCCATATAATTAAACTCTTAAAATATCTTTGTATTCTACATTAGGTTTGGCCAGCATTAGTTCCAGTTTGCTCCACTTCTCTGAATATGCCATTTTTAACTAGCTCTGAGGAGCGACAGTAACTTTTCAGCATTAAAAAAAGCATGATTAAACTAAAACAGTCTCACATATAGTTTAGAGAATCAGCAGTACATGTGCATTTGCCATTAGGAAATACATTAGTAAAATTTAAAATAAATCTTCAAAAAAAAAACCACAACAACAGAACAGCCAGGATTCCATTGGATTTCAAATTTATTGACATATCCTAAAATTTAGCCAGTTCAAGCAGCTGAAGTATGTTAAGTATTGTCAAATAACAATTTAAAGACAATAAAGAACTCATGCTGAGATAGTAAGAACTGCCGATGCTGGAGCCAGAGATAACACAGTGTGCAGCTGGAGGAAAAAAGGGCCTGTTTCCACGCTGTAGGGATTCTATGGACTTTGGACAATTTGATTGTTCATTTTGATCAGGGAATTAAAAGGCTCAAAGTAAGCAAACTTAGAAAAATTAGCCAGAATTTTGACCTGAGAATCATTCCCTGTGCACTGCACTCAAGAAATATTAGACTGTTTTTTTCAACCTAAGGTCATGATATATGGTGCATTCTGCTCTTCACAGATGTGCATGCAGAGAGGTGATGTCAGTTGGTTTTATTACTAGAGGACTGTGGGAAAAATATCTTGTGAAAGTATCAATCAACATCCAATTTGTAGCACCACATACTCTTTCCTTCTGGATTAAACTTCAGTAAGTCGTTGTTATTTTTGTTTGGATTGGATTTGACTAAAAAGCTGAGTGCTGCCTCAACAAAGATTCTGTATTTGCATTTAATATTTCCCAGACAGACAAAGTATCAGTGAATTTGAAGCAAGAAGCTGAATTAACTTCTGAAGTACTCCCCTGAGCTGTATTTTAGTTTTACTGACAATGCATAATTGAAAATTATAGCCCTTAAGAAGGTTGCAGCGTTTTAGTAAAATATCTCTTTATTATGGTGACGTTGCACATTGTTCTATAAGTTTTCAAATCACAAGAGTCTTTTATCCATTTTCTTTGTCATAGAAACACTAATGAGGCAACAATGGAGAATGATGCAGAATGGAGATAGAGTACATTATTATATCAGTTTGCAGAGAAAGATGTTATGCATGGCTTGAGTAGGATACAGATCAAGCAGTTAGACAAAAATGAACAGAGCTCCGATGGAAAATTGACCAAGACTTGCTTCTGCACACCTCCTAACATTTCATTAGAGTGCAAATGCTGTGACTTAGGAGCAGCTATGCAGCCAAAGCTTTTCTGTTAGGGGACAGTTCTTGGCACAGTTCAGAACATGAACAGGAAAGAATAATGGCTGCGCAACCTTCATGCCAACCAGTGTCAGCTTAGTGCTAACTCATGCCCATCTACCAACTACTGTTTGACGTTATGATTTCCATCCAACTCACCAAGTATTCACCACAGACATACCTCAGGATCCAAGCTGAGATGAAATAATGTTCTAGATACCTATTAAAAGATTTCATTATATAGTAGAAATCTTCTTATTCATGAAAGCCCATTCAATGGATTTTAATCCTTACAAGCACTTGAACCCTAATAGAAACAAACGTGCGCATTCATCACTGTATGTCTAAGATTGCTAGCCCTTTAATAATCTTTTTGAGCTGTCAATCAGTTTGAATCTCATGTTATATGAAATAACTGCACAGAGGCTGGTGTCCCATCACAAAGTCACCTGTCATTTACTATTGCTGTGGCCAGCCAGCTCGGAGTCAGTCCTCGGCTGAGGAGATTCTAATCTCCTCTTTGTATTTTGTAAAAAACACCCATGTGACCAAAGAATCAGTATCAAGCAAACCCCCTAGGGGCAATACCTATGTGAAAGAAAAAGTGAGGGGGAGGGTAGAAATCAAATCAAAATAGAGTTTGTGGAGGAAATAAACCACACCACACCCCACGGTGCCCACCTCTCCCGAAAGGCATCGAGAGCACCAGTGCACACCATGTGCTCCTTCTCCAGGGACACCCAGGTGCAGATGTAGCCACGGAAGAGTGGCAGGCAGTGGCAGACCCACTGCCGCCTGGGCCTATTAATGGCCAGCTTGGCCAGGCCCCAGAACAGACCCACGAGGAGATCCTCTGACCTGCCCGCTCCCCTCTGTACCGAGTATCCAAAGATCAGGAGCATGGGGCTGAAGTGCAGCCAAAAACACAAAAGAAGATCCTTAAGATAACTGAAAAGGGAGTGCAAGCACCCACACCCAATATATATATGGTCCACAGACTCCGCAGCGCTGCAAAACAGACAGTTGGGCTGGGAGTCTGTGAACCACTACAATCTGCAGTTATGTGGAACTGCTGCATGCAACACCTTCCACCCCAGATCCCTGAGGGAAAGAGGGAGGACTCCCATGTACAGTGCCCTCCACTGGGGACCCTGGCCACCCGGTGGCAAATGGGTGCGCCAATGCCTGTCTGGGCGGTGGATGAAGGAGAAGAGGTGGATGGTGTGCAGCAGCAGCCCATACAGGGCCCACCATTTCACATCTTTAAAAGATACAACGGTGAAATTCCAGAGGTGGCTCAGGTTGTAGGGCACAAGTTCCAGGGGTAGGTATGGGATTCTGGGGCAAATGTGAAATTCTGTCGAAACAGGGGTATGCACAAACGGAATCCCACCGTGCACCTGAGTATTCTCCGACTGGTGCACAACGTCGGGTCCGACCACCGCCGTTTTAAGGCGTTGAATGACGGTGGCCATGAATTGGACGTCTCCCGCAGCCCTGCATGCCAATTCCTGCAACAGCATCCAGCTCAGGCCCCCGCCACCCAGCACGTTCCTGACTCTGGTCACCCCCGTGGCCCTGGCCTTCCCCTCTGACTGCCAGTCGAACCGGCAACTATGGAGGTGTGGATTCCTGAGCAGCAGCTCTCTGATGATGGCCACCATTCCTGGTAAAGGGTAGGCACAATGCGAGTCGACCATGTTACAGACAGTGATCAGATCCCGGTAAAAGTCAGTGTCCTGAGGGCGACCTCCAAACCGTCATGGTTGATAAACCGGGGCTGCGTGACATAGTTGAGATTATGCACCTGGCAGAAAACATATGTCGCCAGGGCACACCACCTAGGAGGAGGCTCAATGTAAAGGTATCGAAAAGTCGCCACCTGAGTGCAGATGCACACCAGCCACTGACTGCCCTCCTCAAGAGGGAGACTCAGAACCTGTGCTGCGACCCAGTGCGTCATTTTGTCCCAGAAGAAGTGAACCAATGTTCTCTGGATGTCAGCAACAAAACCAGGAGGAGGGGCCAAAGGGACCAGCGGTACTGCAACATGGAGGCCACCAGCTGGCTTACGACCAGCACTCGATTCCTGTAAGACCGCACTCTGTCCAGCGGCCTCGGCAAGCCGAGACTTTGGTCTCCAGCTCCTGCCAACTTGCCGGCCATGATTCCTCAGCTGGGCTAAGGTAGGCCCCCAGATAGAGGAGGTGGGTGGTGCTCCAGCTGAACCCCCGTAACTCCTCCTGCAGAGAGTACACCTGCCATGACTGACCAGGAGTCTGGAACATTTAGCCGAGTTGATCCTGGCAGAAGATGCTAAGTACACCGCTTGGCACTCGCATTCCTCCCCAGGTCAGCCAGGTCAGTGAAAGTGATGTGCACGTCAGCAGTGTACGCCCAGAGGGCCATGCCCGTGCCCAGCCCACGCAGAACCAGTCCCAACAACCTCCTCTGCAAAAGGCACAGGAAAGGCTCCATGCACAGGGAATACAGTAGGCCAGACAAAGAGCAGCCCTGACCCATTCCTCTCCCAAAGCGAAGGGGCCCTGTCAGAAACGCATTTACTTTAACCAGACACTCTGCGGTGGCGTACAAAAGGCAGATCCGTGCGACAAACTGCGTCCCGAACTCGAATGCCTGCAGAGTGCCAAGCAGATACTTGTGATTGACCCTGTCGGACGCCTTCTCCTGATCGAGGGGCAGGAAGGTGCTAGGCAGGCCAGTCCATCGACAGAAAAGAATCAGGCCCCAAACTAGGTGAATCCTCCAGCCCAGGACCATGTATGGCTGGTCCCGGTATATGACGTGGGCCAGCACGGAAGCCAGTAGAGAAGCCAAAGCCCTAGCGAAAATTTTGTAATCTGTGCTGAGGAGGAAGACCTGATGCTAGTTCTTCAGAGAACAAAGGACCCCCTTCTTTGGCAGCAGCATGATGACCGCCCTGCACGAAGAAAGGAGCAGCTTAGCCGTAAGACGCTCCCCCAGCACCTGCGCGTTGTCGCCCCCCAGGACATCCCAGAACGCCCTGAAGAACTCCACGGTCGGCCCGTCCAGCCCCGGGGACTTGCCCCTCATGAGCCGGTTGAGGGCGTTGGTCAGCTCCTCAAAGGTGATGGGAGCGTCAAGCCTTTTGGCGGAATCCGGCCTGAGCTGCAGCAGGTCCTCCCACACCACTCTGCGAGCATTCTCGCTGGAACAGATCCAGAGCAAACAGAGCCGCGTAGTAGAAGTGCACCTGGGCCCTGATGCCACCGGATCCAAGACGAGGGACCCGTCGTTTGCCAGCAGCACAAGGAGCTGCTGATGGATGCCACACCTTTTTTTACAGTGAATAGAAAAAGGGGGAGCCGCGATTCAGATCCTGGGGAGCTGGAACTGTGACTTCACATATGCGCCCCACAACCCGACAAGCTGCAGGTCTCGGAGCATCTCCTGGTTACATTGTCAGTTAAGGCTTTCCTGATTGTACCAGGTTAACAACCCTAATCTACAACCTCGTAGTTAATGAGGTCCAACTCGTTCCAGTCACTACACTATGCTAATGATAAATTTTAGAAAGCAGCTAAGCAATAATGCAACTATAACGACAGCACTTAAGTCAACAAACAGCCATCGAAATTGCTAGAACCAGTTCTTGTCAACTCTAACAGACAAAGAATATTTTCAATTTTTCAGGAGTTGAGGATTTAACTAACTTTGCAGGTCCATAGTCTTATAGACCTTCATGAACATGTGAGTTCTCCAAAAAATCGTAACTTGCATACTGTAAGAAAAGACCCTTACAGTGAAAATAGATCTCTTCAAATTCAGTGGAGTACTGGTTACATTAATGCTTGAGTGAAATCCAGTCCCTTTTCCTCCCGCACCTCTGATGAAAATGGTTTCTGCTAGAAATTCTGACCCAACCTCTGGATTCAAGGTCTAATTGTAATTCTGGATATGTCACAGAGTGACTCAGAGAAAATCTAGGGCTGAAAGAGGGTTCAAGGTTTTTTCACACAGGGGAGATTTCTCATTATTTTTCTTTCTTAACCGCAAGAAGAGATGTAGAAAAGTTCTAAAAACAGTAATGCTGGAGAAACTCCGCAAGTCTGGCAACGTCTGTGGAGAAACAAAGTTAATGTTTCAAGTTCGGTATGACACTCCTGACGTTCCTCCGGATGTTTTGGTTTTTAGTTTAGATTTTCAGCATCCACAGTACTTTGCTTTTGTTACAAAAATGTTCTGATTGTCTGATTATCACTGTTACACACACAGCTAATGTACAGACAGATTAATTTTGAATCAAATGATAATACTCTTCTGGACTATGACAGTTATTGTGAAGTGAAGTCAGGCTCAGAAACATTTTAAGAAGATAATAGGGACATTTTTCTCTCTTGTAGAGAACAAGTTAATAATCCTTTTGTACAAAATTTAAAAGCCAATTATGATGGTTAGCCTTTTTTTTTGTGAAACATAGCTTTGTTAATAGGAATGGGCGTTCACATGGCACCTGTATGAATTAAATCAGAAGTCACATGACACCAGGTTATAGTCCAAAAGGTTTATTTGAAATCACAAGCTTTTGGAGTGCTGCTCCTTTGTCAAGTGAAGTCACTTCACCTAACATGGCAACATGAGAGGCAACATTGTAAACTTTTCACTGTGCTCTTGTACTTCTGTGCTTGAGTACACATGCAATAAAACCTAAAACCTAAACCTAGCAGCTATAACTGGTAAAGATTTATCTGTGGAATGTAATATTTGTGTGTAATGGTTCCATGTCTGCTTGGATAAAGAAATTCCTAATGTAAACTCCAAAATGTATCCTCCCCTAATGTACTCCCCAAAATTAGATATATCCTCTGAACTAAAATTAACAAGACTCTTGGTTAGTCAATTGTCTAATTAGATGTATGCAGATTATCTCTTGTGGTATACATTCAACAATGATCAATATCAACTTTTGGAGTAAACAAGTGATTCCACAAGGTGACAGCACTTCCATACAATCATAGAATCCCTACAGCGTGGAAGCAGGCCATTTCCATTTGTTCTTTCATTTGAGAGTAAGTCAAAAAGTCCTTCAATCTTCAAAGGGTAAACAATGCACCAAATAATGAGAAGAAATCCTGTGAAAAAACATTATCCCTTGAGGGCACTACATAATGTTTCAGCTTTGAATCATTCAATTTATCTTCCGCCTCCAAATGACCGATTATATGTTTTTGGACTTGGGCACAGGTTCATGAAATCTGTAGCATTTGTACCATTGATTTGAGCTGTAACCATCAGATGGGAGCAAAACAGTCAGTTATTGTCAGCAACATTCTTGCAATCTCACATTGGAACCCCGCTAAGTCTCTGTGAGCCCACTGGTGGCATCTTTTCACAGCACATGAGCTGTGCTAGTCCAGTGCTGACAAAACTAGCCATTTTGCATCTGACCTTTTCTGTTTCTATCTTTAGGTGAGCTCAATTCAGAACCAAATGCAGTCTAAGGGCGGTTATGTAGGTCCGCTTCTACCAGTTAATGTTCAGACGCAGCTCGTGGATACAAAGGCTGGATAACATTGAAATAAAACCTGTGGTAAGTGTAAAGGCTTAATCTTTCAGAATGAACATAATTGCCTCAAATAAACAGGATGTCACAGCTATAATGCAAGGAAATTCTGCAGGTGCTGGAAATCTGAAATAAAAACTGAAAGTGCTTAAGAAGCTCAGCAGATCTGGCAAGCATCTATATACAGAGAGAGAAAGCCAGCATTAACATTTTGTGATAACAAGGTGTAGAGCTGGATGAACACAGCAGGCCAAGCAGCATC
>NC_063334.1:47022897-47058841 GCF_021869965.1 Rhincodon typus
GGAAGGGTCACCGGACCCGAAACGTTAACTCTGTTTTCTCCTCCACAGATGCTGCCAGACGTGCTGAGCTTTTCCAGCAACTTTGGTTTTATAACCTTCTTCGCTGTCCACTGTACCACTAATTTTGATGTCATCTGCATACTTAATAACCATGCCTCCTATATTTTCATCCCAATATAAATGACAAACAACAGTGGACCCAGCACTGATCCTTACAGCACACTGGTGGTCACAGGCCTCCAGTCTGAACAACATCCCTCTTACTGCCACTTTCTGTCTCCTATCGCCAAGCCAATTTGGTATCCAATTGGCTAGCTCTTCCTGGATCCCATGTGATCCAATCTTCACTAACCAGTCTGCCGTGCGGAACCTTGTCTAAAGCCTTGCTGAAGTTCATGTAGACAATGTTTACTGCTCTGCCTTCATCTATCTAAAACCAGAAGAACTATGGATACTGGAAACCAGAAACAAAAACTGAAATTTCTGGAACAGCTCAGCAGCTTTGGCAGCCATTCTGAAGAAGGGTCACTGGACACAGAATGTTAACTCTGATTTCTCCCAATAGATGCTGCCAGACCTGCTGAGCTCTTCCAGCAATTTATGCTTTTGTTTATATGTTTTGAGACCTCCAGCACCTCCTCTTCTGTAATGTGGACTCTTTTCAAGACATCACTATTTATTTCTCACAGTTCCCATGCTTCCATTACTTTTTCCACAGTAAATATTGACATGAAATATTAATTTAGGGTCTCATCCATTTCCTGTGGCTCCACAGATAGATGCACTCGTTGATCTTCAAGGGGCCCTATTCTTTCCCTAGTTACTCTTTTGCTCTCAATTTTTTTTAGAATCTCTTTGAATTCTCCTTAACCTTATCTGCTAAAGCTACCTCACGTCCCCTTTTTGTCCTCCTGATTTCCCTATTAAGTGTACTCCTATACCCACTCAAGATATTCACTTAATCCCAGCTGTCTGTACCAAGCACATGCACCATTTTTTTTCTGAACCAGAGCCTCAATATCTATAGTCATCCAATATTCCCTACTCTTATCAACCTTGTGCATCACTCTAACAGGAACATGCTGTCTCTAAACTTTTGTTATCTTGCTTTTGAAAACCTCCCTTTTGCCAGTCATCCCTTTACCTGTGAACAGCTTAGCCAATGAAATTTTGAAAGTTCCTGTCAAATATAGTCAAAATTGGTCTTGTTCCAATTTAGAACTTTAACATTTATGCAAGGTCTATCCTTTTACATAAGTATTTAAAGCTAATAGAATTACGGCCACAGGTCCCAAATTTCTTCTCCGCTGCACCTCAGTCATTTGCCCTGCCTTATTTCCCAAGTGGGTGTTGAGTTTTGCCCCTTCTTCAGTAGGGCCTTCTACATATTGATTGAGAAAGTTTTATTGAACATATTTAACAAATTCTTCCCTTTCCAAGCCCTTAGCATTATTGTTGCATTTGAACGTGGAAAGCTTCAGTATCTGAGGAGTTGCAAATCCTGCTGAATATTGTGCAATCATTGGCGAACATCCCCATTTCTGACCTGATCTTGGAGGGAAGGTCAGTTGAAGGCGGTTGGGCCTAGGACACTACCCTGAGGAACTCCTGCAGACATGCCCTGGAGCTGAGGTGACTGACCGTCAGCAACCAAAGCCATTTTCCTGTGTGCCACTTTTGAGTCCAACCAGCAAAGAGATGCCCCCTGATATGCATTGATTCCAGTTTTGGTAGGGCTGCTTGATGCCACACTTGGTCGAATGTGGCCTAGATTTCAAGGGCAGTCACTCTTCGCTCAGCTCTGGAATTCAGCTCTTTTGTCCATGTTTAAACCAAGCTGTAATGAGGTAAGATGCTCAGTGGCCCTGGCAGAACCCAAACTGGACATCATTGAGCAGGTTATTGCTGAGCAGGTGTTGCTTTTTAGCATTGTTGATGACACCCTCCATCAACTTTACTAATGATTGTGAGTGGAATGATGGGCTGGAAATTGGCTGGGTTGGATTTGTCCTGCTTTTTTGTGTACAGGACATAACTGGGCAATTTTCCACATTGTCGGGGAGACACCAGTGTTGTAACTGTACTGGAACAATTTGGCCATCAATATCACAAGTGAAGAGAAAAAACTCTTACATATGAAAAACTTGTCTCACATATCTCCTTTAAACTTTCCCCCTTTCACGTTAAACCTCTGCCCCATAGGCTGAAGTGGGATAGAAGTGAGAAATGTTACCTGTCTGCCAGTTGCAAATGCGTCTGTCCATGGCAGTATCAGTAAGAGTGACGTCCACACAGTCCTTGTGGAGATGAAGTCCCACCTTCACTTTCAGTATACGCTCCATCATGTGTGCTAATGCTAGGGGACAGAGGGTCAAGCATGAAGGAGGAACTGAAGGGAATCCTTATTAGTCCGGAAATGATATTGGGGAAATTCACGGTATTAAAATCCAATAAGTCCTCAGGGCCTGATGCTCTGTACCCCAGAGTACTTAGCGATGCATTGGTGTGTAATTACTAGCATTATGTATACTCTGGCAGGGTTCCAATGGACTGGAGAGTAGCTACTGTAGCCCACTTTTTAAAAAAGTGAGGAGAGAGAAAACAGGGAATTATAGGCTGGTTAGCCCGACATCTGTTTTGGGGAAAATGCTGGAGTCAATTATTAAGGATGTAATAACATCATGAAAATGGTGACAGAATCAGTCCAAGTCAGCATGGATACTAAAGGGAAATCATGCTTGACAACTCTTCTAGAATTTTTTGAGGATGTGACCAGTAGAATGGACAAGGGTGAGTCAGTGGGTGTTGTTATATGGACTTTCAAAAGGCTTTTGGTGAAGTTCCACACAAGAGATTAGTAAGGAAAATTAAGCTCATGGTACCGGAGATAATGTATTGACATGTGTAGAGAACTGGATGGCAGACAGGAAGTAGAGAGATGGAATAAATGGGTCCTTTTCAGAGTGGCAGGGGTTCAGTGCTGGCACCCCAGCTGTTTACAATATATATTAACAATTTGGACAAAGGAATTGAATGCAATATCTCCAAATTTGCAGAAGTCACTAAGCTGGGTGTGCTGTGAGGAGGATGCTAAGAGGCTGCAGGGTGACTTGGAAAGACTAGCTGAGTGGACAAATACTTAGCAAATGCAATATAATGTGGAAAAACATGAAGTTATCCACTTTGGTCGCAAAAACAGGAAGGCAGATTATTATCAGAATGGTGGCTGTTCAGGAAAAGATGAGGTATAATGACACCTGGATGTCATGTTGGAACAGTTACTAAAGGTTGGCATGCAGGTGCAAGCAGGCAGTGAGGAAAGCTAATGGCATTCTGGCCTTCATAGCGAGAGGATTTGAATTTTACTGCAGTTACACAGGGCCTTGGTGAGACCACACCTTGAGTACTGTGTGCAGTTTTGGTCCCTTAGTCTGAGGAAGGGCATTCTTACTATTGAGAGAGCCCAGCTTTGTTCTACATTCTCCGAAAATTTCATCCGTGCCTTTGTCACCTTCAAACCAGACTATTGAAATGAGCAACCCCTCATAACTTCAGTTTATCTCAAACTGCTGTCCACTTCTTACCCTGCAACAACCCATGGGGCAGCACGGTGGCTCAGTGGTTAGCACTGCTGCCTCACAGCACCAGGGACCTGGGTTCAATTCCACCCTTGGGTAACTGTCTGTGTGGAGTTTGCACGTTCTCCCCATGTCTGCATGGGTTTCCCCCAGGTGCTCCGGTTTCCTCCCACAGTCCAAAAATGTGCAGGCTAGTTGGATTGGCCATGGAAAATTGCCCATAGTGTTGAGGATGTGTAGATTAGGTGGGTTACAGGGAGATGGGTCTGGGTGGGATGTCCTGAGAGTTGGTGTGGACTTGTTGGGCTGAAGGGCCTGTTTCCGCACTGTAGGGATTCTATGATCTATGAAATGAAATTGTCATCATTACATGTTTGCAGGTGTGCTTTGGATCCAAATCCCCAAATGTCTTTAATTTAAAATTCTCACACTTGTGTTTACATCATTTTCATGTTGTTGCCCATCTTCACTCCTATCGTAATCAGCTCCCATCTACTCCAACAAGCATTCCTTCAATTCCATAGGTGTGGGACTGGAAAAGCATAGCTGGTCAGATGGCATCAGAGAAGCATTGACTTTCCTGCCTCTCTGATGCTGTCTGACCTGCTGTGCTTTTCCACCCTCACACCTATAGACTCTGGCTTCCAGCATCTGCAGTCCTAGTTGTGTCCAAGTTCCTGCAAATCCAGTTTGTTGTGTGTCCCCTAGTCTGCACATCTTCACTGAACCATTGTTGACCGTACAATTGGGCATTTAGGCCTCACAATCTGTAAACTGCATCTATCTGAACTCCTCTTAGACAATCCTCAGAACCTTGATCCAAGATTTTGCTTACTTTCTCTGACCCAAAGGTGACTTGTGTTCAACTTTTGTCTGGTCACATTTGTGAAGTGCCTTGGGACATGTTTTCTGCATTTGAGACACTTAATAAGCGCAAGTTGTCATTGCTGTAACATCATTGTGATGCTGCTAGTCTGCCTGAAGGTTCAAAACCCAATCAAGTTGCATAGACTCTAACAGAATATGTGATTTATTTTCCACAGATTCTTCTGAGTTCATATGTTTTCTACACTCATCTTCCTTTTAACTCTTTGGTGACTGTTTCTCCGAGTTCTTCATGATGAGAAAGGCCTAACAACAACCCATCACTCGTTTCTGTGGCTGTTCGGTTGAAGACTTATGTTTTGCTCTGAAGATGTCATTAACTGGGCTAGTCCTACACTGCCCCTCAGTGACTTGCATGGATTTGGCCTATGCTGAAGTTACAGGCATGGCTCATCATACTTTTTTTAAAAGGAACACAAATGGAATTTTGGCATGTTCTTCTCTACAAGGTCTACTGGTGCAGAGCAAAGAAATATCATGTATTCTTGAATTTGTTTATCATTCTCCATTCATGCAGCAGTTCTTTTTTCTTTTGTTTTGTTGCCTTTTTTATTTGTTTGTAATTTCAGTCTGTTGTTAAGGATGTCTGAAGGTCTGGTACCTGAAAGTACAATAACATAATTGCACTCACTGTAAGAGAGTCAGCATGGTAGATGACTGCATGTAATGTAGATCAGTCCAGTGGCACATTGATGCCAAAGTATTTGCTGCAGCAGAATAATAATACTGTTGCTGACACATTTCTAGCCAGAATGCCAGTTTTGCCAAATGCCTGCTTCTTTCCTTCACAATTGTCATTCCTCATATGCGAGATGTCTGTGTACTTTTACATTTATTCATTTTATGAAATTCTTCATGAAATTAACCGACAACTTGAACTGGCAATTTTCTCTGATAACCTGTGGCAGATGTGCAATTCAGCATACCTCTGTCTTATATATAAACCGATTTTAAACCAGGCCAGTCACACTGATAATACAGTGATGTGCTAGTGCTTCATATATCCCCCTATGTTTGTACTGCAACTGTTGACATAGAGAATAAATGCCTGAATTCTTAATTTCCAAACCTGCTAGCACCTCAGAGTGAAATATGTATCGATTTCTGTACAGTTTTGTTGACCTTTCTCTGCCATTCTTTAGTGAATATCAGACTTTTTTTTAAAGAAGGCAATACCTTTGTCTGGTGTATGGAGGAAGAGGGGTTGGGTGGGGTATGGAGGAGTGCAAATTGCCTTTGGTAATATTGTGAATTGTTTGAACAAACTCCAGAGAACATTCTGTTTAACAGGGTGGCTTGCACTCTCCAACATAAGAAAGTGAATATCTTGCTCAGGATTACAATAGCATCTTTTTCTCCCATTCTGCTCACATATGATATCCTAATGTTGCACTGTTTTATAATAATGTTAATTGTGCATGATTTGGTGACTTTTAAAAATCAATTTTCTTTTCAGTATGCAAAACATTGGCTTGACTCAAGAACATACTCTGTGAAGTCTAACTCTAGGGATATTTTATGGAGTTTTAGATATAGTGTTTCAGTGCAAAATCATCAGAACCCAGAATAATTTGATAAGTTTGGACTTTCAGTAATCTATGATGCATTTTTGTAAAGGATAGGGAAACATTAAAGAGCAGTGCAGTACAAATTATGCCAGAATGTCTGACACCAAGATATAAAAGTCGTTTTGAAATAGGATTTGGGTGGAATAATAATTACTTGAATGAATTAGCTGGAAACTGTGGCTTGCTTGCCTTTGGGATACATGGTTAAGACTGATCTGAATGCATCCCAGCATCCCAGTGCTGGTCCTATAAGCTGTATGTAGTCAATGTCATGAAAAGGGATGTGCAAGTTGTCATCCCTTAGTGCTGCAATAGCAAGCCATTAATTGAAATATAATTTATCATTCATATGCAGACAAATCATTTTGTCAGCTACTTAACTGAAAGGTTGTTTTAGCATATTTTTATAATGCATACAGTTTTGTACATGTTCTTCATTCCAGAGTGACTTTGGTTTAGTCCATTCAAGCTTATAGTTTCAAAGTGACTTGAGATTAAAATAAAGGTGTAATTTGCTCTCGCTGACCTCTTGTGTGTTCACTAATTAATCTCATTGATGTGAATGGTGCTTTAGAAACTCATTCAACAACAAAGCTCACTACAAAAAAGCAATTAGAATCTTCCATTGTAACATGTTCAGAAATTGAAAGTAATAGCACTGTGAACCCATTCAGTAGCAGAACAAGTGAACATGAAGACTAGAAAACCATTCCTTCCTGACAATGATGAGCAAAGAGTGTTCAGCAAAAAATTCACTTGACGATGTATGAAGAAGAGAAGTCAGATCTAAAGTGCAGTGGGGTGCAGACGTGCCATTTTAAACCAATATTCTGTTGAGCTGAATCTTACCTGTGTGCAGTTTTGGTTTCCTAGTCTGAGGAAAGACATTCTTGCTGTTGAGGGAGTCCAGCAAAGGTTCAACAGACTGACTTCCAGGATGGCAGGACTGACATATGGGGAAAAACTAGATCGACTGGGCTTGTATTCGCTGGAATTTAGAAGTACGAGGGGCGAGTTTCATAGAAACATATGAAAACCAAATGGGACTGGACAGGCTAAATGCAGGAAGAATGTTCCCAACATTGGGGAAGCCTAGAACAAGTAGTCACAGTCTAAGAATAAGGAGTAAGCCATTCATACTGAGATGAGGAAGAATTTCTTCACTCAGAGTTGAGAAACTGTGGAATTCTTTCTCACAGGAAGCTGTTGGGGCCAGTTCATCAGATATATTCAAGAGGAGCTGGACATGGCCCTTATTGCTAAAGGGATCAAGGGGTATAGAGAGAGGGCAGGAATAGGATACTGAGATTGCATGATCAGCTATGACCGTACTGAATGTTGATACAGGCTCAAAGGGCCGAATGGCCTACTGCACATATTTTCTGTGGTACATTTTTTTTGGCTAAGTGTCATTTTTGTCAAATTTCTCTCCACTAGGTCTAGCTACATTTATTGCCCTATCTTACCAAACACACCTCATTAACTACCTAACCTGCCTGTATAACACACCTTGGATCCAAGTTTAGCTTTCTTCTACCATTTTCCCCAGAACAATTCACTTCTCGCCAGATATCTCCTGATAGAATGATATTCCTGGCACCTACACCATCTTTAAAAGTCTGTTGTGTACCCAGAGAAGCATTAGCATTCCAGAATTGCCCTTTGGCAATCTAATGGCACAGCAGCCACAAAGCCATGCTACTCACGGCACATCACTGTCTTGGCTGATACTCCCTTGCATGTACAGCCATATTTGTCACTATTTAACCACCAAGCTACACTGTTTACTTGTACTAATCTACATCCCATCTAACTGTCCTGTCCAAGTCACTGCTACTTGAATGCCCAGTGTACACCTTCATCTTATCATTATCATTATATTATGTTGGCAAACATTGTGTACAGACAAGGAATCGGGTAATTCAAAGGTGATCGTTATTTGGAACCAGCTGAACTGAATACAAATGGGGGGGTGGGTGCAGGCGGGGTGGTGGGAACCAGACCAGCAGGTCAGCAAGTGGAGGCATTGAGGGCAGATGTTAGATGTTAGAATCAGTAAGTCTGAAAGGAAGGACAGGTAGTGGTAGGTAAATGAACACGATAGGACTGCTGGACTGAAGTGTGTTTATTTCTATGCTAGGAGTATTATAGGTAAGAAAGACAATGGCCCAGTGGTATTATCGCTGGACTGTTAATCCAGAGACCCAGATAATGTTCTGGGGACCTGGATTCAAATCCTGCTGTGGCAGATGGTGGAATTTGAATTCAACAAGTATCTGGAATTAACAATCTAATGATGATCGTGAATGCATTGTTGATTTTTGGAAAAACCCATCTGGTTCACTAATGTCTTGTAGGGAAGGAAACTGCCATCCTTACCTGATCTGGCCTACATGTGACTCCAGACCCACATCAATGTGGTTGACTCTTAACTGCAATAAATGCTGCCTAGCCAGCGATGCCTTCATCCTGTAAATGAATAAGGGAAAAAAAAAAGGGTGAGCTTAAAGCTTGCATCAGTACATGGAACTATGATGTTGTGGCCATCACAGACTTGGATGAGAGAGGGACAAGACTGGCTGCCTAATGTTCCAGGGTTTCATTATTTTAGACGAGATAGAGAGGGAGGTGAAAGAAGTGGAGGTGTTGCATTACTATTCAGACAGAATGTCACATCTGCGTTCACAGAGGCCACACTGGAGGGCTCATCTACTGAGACAATATGGGTACAGCTCAAAAATAGTAATGGTGCAATCATTCTGATGAGATTATACTCTCACCCCACCCCACACCTCCCCCCCTCCCCCCCCACCAAAACCAAAAGCCACCAAGACATCGATGAACAAATATGTAGGCAGGTTATGGAAAGATGCAATAAGAACAGGGTTGTGATAGTGGGTGACTTTAATTTCCCCAGTATTGACTGGGCCTTTTTCAGCGCAAGAGGCTTAGACAAGACAGAATTTGTTAGGTACATTGAAGAGGGTTTATTGAACTGTATGTGGATAGTTAACTAGAGGAGGAGCCATACTGGACCTTGTGTTGGCTAATGAGTGCAGCCAGGTGACTGACCTTCCAGTGGTAGAATGTTTTGGAAACAGGGATCATAACTTCTTAAGTTTCAAGATAGCTATGAATAAAAATAAGTCAGGACCTTGTGGTAAGGTACTAAATTGGAGAAGACAAATTACAACAGCATTAGACAGGAGCCAGGGAGGGTTAATTGGAAGTAGCTGTTATCGGGCAAGTCCACATTTGACATATGGGAGTTCTTTAAAGAACTACTGATCAGAGTTCAGGACCGGTGTGATCTAGTAAAGAGAAAGGACAAGAATGGCAAGGTAAGGACCCTTGGGATACCAAGGGAGGTTGTGAATTTAGTCAAAAGGAGAACAGAAGCACACATAAGGTTTAGGAAGCTAAAATCGGACAGGGCCCATTAGGAATGTAAAGAAAACAGGAAAGAACTCAAGCAGGGAATTAGGAGAGCAAGAAGAGGCCTGAAATGACTTTGGCAAGTAGGGTTAAGGAGAATCCCAAAGCATTCTATGCATACATTAAAAACAAGTGGATAACTAAGGAGAGGGTAGGATCACTCAAGGATAAAGGAAGGAACTTGTGTTTGTAGGCAGAGGATGTGGGCGAGATCCTAAATGAGCACTTTGTGTCGGTATTCACTCAGGAGAAGCACATGGTGGATGGTGAGACTTGTGTGGAGCGTGCTAATATGCTAGGGCATTTTTGAGATCAAGAAAGAAGTGGTAATGGGTATCTTGAAGAGCATTAAGGTGAATAAGTCCGCAGAGCCCGATGGGATCTACTCCAGGTTTTTGAGAGGCACAAGAGAGTAGATTGCTGGGGTCTTGACCAAGATCTTTGTATCCTCGCTAGCCACTGGAGAGGTTCCGGAGAACTGGTGAGTAGCTCATGCTATCCCTCTGTTAAGAAGGGAAATAGGGATAATCCAGGAAACTATCGACCGATGAGTCTCACATCAGTGGTTGGGAAGCTATTGGAGAGAGTTCTTAGGGATAGGATTTACATGCATGTGGAAGGGCATGGCCTAATTAGAGACAGTCAGCATGGCTTTCTGCAGGGCAGATTATGTCTTACCAACTTGATTGAATTTTATGAGAAGGTGACTGAGCTAATCGAAGAGTATAAGTGATGGCAGGACCCTGAACAGCATTGATGTATAGAGGTATCTAGGGGTTCAGGTCCACAGCCCCCTGAAAGTAGCCACACAAGTAGATAGAGTGGTAAAGAGGGCATATGGCATGCTTACCTTTGTTGCTTGGGGCAATGAGTACAAGAATCAGGATGCCATTTTGCAGCTTTATAAGACTTTGGTTAGGCTGTTTAAGAGTATTGCTTTCAATTTTAGTCATCATATTATAGGAAGGATATGGAGGCTTTGGAAATGGTGCAGAAGAGATTTACCAGGATCCTGCCTGGATTATAAGGAGGGCTAGAAAAACCCGGGTTTTTCCTCTGGAGCAGTGGAGGCTGAGAGGAGACTTGATAGAAGTCTATAAAATTATGAGATGCATAGATAGGGTTGACAATCAGAATCTTTTTCCCAGAGTTGAAATGTCTAAGACGAGGGGTAAGAGGGGAAAAATTCAGAGGAGATGTGAGGGGCAAGTTTATTACACAGAGAGTGGGAGATGTCAGGGATGGTGGTGGAGGCAGTTATGATTGGGGCTTTTAGATAAGCACATGAATACGCAAGGAGTGGAGGGATACGAATCAAGTGCAGGTAGAAGGGATTATTTTAATTTGGCATGTGTTTGGCACAACAGTGTGGGCCAAATTACCTGTTCTTGTGTTGTACTATCCTGTGTTCAATGTTCTTAAACACAATGGTTATAGGCTGCAGTTCACCCCAAAATGCGAATAAAATATTGGCAGGAAGACTAATGATTATGTGACGGTTTACGATTGCCTGCTGTTACCAGCTCTCATTTACTCAACAGAGCGTCACTCAAATCCTATCTGGTTTATAGTGCCTGACATAACATACAAAAAGAGCCTTCTGCAGGTCAGTGTCTCCATTGTTCTTAGAAGAATGTGCTGCACGTAAGTCAGGGGGTTGCACAATCATATAATCATCCATTGTTGCAGTGAGTAGTCCTCCAGTAACCAGTCTTTTCAAGCATCTGGATCCTTAAAAGCAGCAGGTAGGGGAGAGTGTTCCAGGATGAAGGAGTCATGGCAGCTGTCAGGTAGCGAGCATACATCAGCCGGAAGTGGAACTCGAAATTGAGATTATCTGGATATTAATTGAATGGAACCCCTTCCTTTGATGAATTGCAGCATTACAGCCCTCTCTGTCTCATATGTGTGCAGTGGATGGCACCCTCTACATGGGGGAAGGCAGGAATATTCCAAAATCTTAGTGTCCAAGCTGCAGCACCAACCAGCATGGAGGAGCAAAATGAACCAATGTGATCCTACAGATGGCGCTGGTCACTATCTATTTGTAGGTACATGACTGAATGATTCCACACAGATTTCCTGTTGTTACCTGCAAAAAGCCATTTGCATAGAAGTTCCATGCAGCCATCACTTTCACAGCCGGCAGGAGAAAACAATCTCCCACTCTTTCAAACCACAGGTCTTGCTGTAACAGCTGGCATAGTTCCTTCATTGTGTCCCAGGACATACAAAGCCTGCATCAACACTGAACCTCACTCATCTCAGGAAGTTGAATTGAAGATGTAAAGCCTTGGCCCTCCCATGGCCTTTTTGCTCTCTGAGGGACCCTGCAGTTGCAACCTCTGCCTGAGTTGGGTACGCTTCATATGTGGCAGCCTGCTGTTGCTCCTGGGCTTGCTGTCAACCCTAGTCTTCCAACATGTGCAGCAAGGCAAACTCAGTGACTAACATCTCACCAGCAGCTGTGTACATATCACTTGGTGGCAATGACCCATATTGGGAACATGAAGAGCAAAACGAGTTCATAGCTCTGAGAACAATCAGTGTGGATATCTCCTGCAGATGACAGCTGAGCACTCTTCTCCCTGAAGCGAGACATACAGCATTCTGATAATGAGCGTTATGTCTCCATCCTTCATTCGGCACTTTTGCCTCAGCGTTTGCACTAACTTGGTGAAAACGTCCTTCTGGCTGAGTGAGTAACATATTCCATCAAAAAGGGAGTGCCTGCTGCATTTTGAACCCATCCAATCCCAGACGTGCATCAATCATGAAGCTTAATATTGCTTTAACATTCATCTTGTAAATAATACAATGGACTGTACTGAATGCTATCAGCTCTGAATCCCACAGCACCTTAAGAAGTTTTGGCTGTTCTGTATTTCTTTTGGCCAGCATTCACCTCTTTTAAAATCATCTCCACTAATGTCTGCATCATTGAGATGCCAATATCCAATTTGCAAGAATGGTGCAAATTGCTTTTGGCAAGTATTGGAACCATAAATGCATCCATTCTGCATACATTGTTCAGAGGCAATGAAGTAATTGCAACTTAAATGTAGTCTCATTGTGCAATTGCATGCTTCAGGTATTTGCCCCTTCAATGTTCAACATCCAGCAAGCATGATTCCTGTGCTATGATTCAGCCCACACTGGGCATTTTCCAAGCCATTTTTCAGTTGCATTGCACATCTACAGAACAGCAAGTGATGGCAGGGAATGGAGCTCACAGTGGACACCATAAGCACTGGGATCTGCCTGGTTGCCAAGTACTCCCCAGATTCTCCATATCCCCTTATACATTGGTTTGCCTGGCCAGCCCATTTCCAACTCTTACCCCCTGACACCCAACCCACCCCCATATGAGGGACAACCACACAGAACTTTTCCTCCAACGTTCTTCCCTGCTCCCAATATTACACATTCATAGTGATCTGCAGCACAGAAAAAGGCCCTTTGGCCTTTTGTACTGGTGATGCCCACCATAGTCCAGTACCCTCCCCCTGTGGAGGCCAGTGTGATAGTCACTGTCAAATATGCCGTTCCCACCCAGATCAATTCCCTCTGATACTGTACCACATACTCACTTTGTACCCAATATTCCCCATCCTTGTCCCAACCACAACACATGCTTTTGGTTCTTCCCACTGCCCCCCTCAACCTTGATTGCCCCATCCTCCTTCAGCAATGAAGCCAGTTTTTCCACCCACACCATCTCCTCTGAACAATCAAGCACAAACCCCCAGGACTGCTTTCTTTCCAGACCTTGGACTGACATCTGAAATAACTCCGGGGACGCTGTTATCCAGTAACTAGGTAACCCTTTGTGGAGCGTCCTCGACACTGATCCAGCTCCGTCAGCATCAACCACCCTGAAATGTATATCTGAACTACCTCAGTGTCATGCAATTGAAATAGAGGAGTCTCACGAAAATCCTAAGGAGTTTACAATTGTCAAGCACTAATGTCCATGGACAAGGGATACATTTTTTTCCTTTATTCATTTTATGGGATTTGGGTATTGCTGGCTGGTCAGAATTTATTGCCATCCCTAGTAGCCCTGGCAATGATGGTGGTGAGCTGCCTTCTTGAACCGCTGTAGTCCACCTGCTGTGGGTTGACCCACAATGCCCCTAAGGAGGGAATTCCAGGATTTAGAACCAGTGACAGTTGAAAGAACACGGGTGATTTATTTCCACATCAGGATGGTGGGTGGCTTGGAGGGGACTTTGAAGGTGGTGGTGTTCCCATATATCTGCTGTCCTTGTCCTTTGAGATGGAAATGGTCGTGTGTTGCAAGGTGCTGTCTGAATTTCTGCAGTGCATCTTCTAGATAGTACACACTGCTGCAACTGAGTGTCAGTGACGGAGTGAATGAATGCTTGTGGATATAATGGCAACCAAGCAAGCTGCATTGCCCAGGATGATTGTCCTGGAAGCTTCTTGAGTTTGTTGGGGCTGCACCCATCTAGGAAAGTGGGGAGCATTCCATCACACTCCTGACTTGAGCCTTGTGGGTGGTGGACAGCTTTGGGTAGTCACTCAGTGAGTTACCTGCTGCAATATGCACAGCCTCTGACCTACTCTTGTAGCCACTGCATAATTCCTAGGTTATCAATAGCGGAGGATTCAGTAATGGTAACACCATTGAATGTCAAGAGGCAGTGGTTAACTCATCTTTTGTCTACTCAGTAGACAGGAGTTCCTCAGAGCAGTGTCCTAGGCCCAAACATCTTCAATGACCTTCCCTCCATCATAAGATCAGAAATAGTGATGTTCGCTGATAATTACACAATGTTCAGCACTATACGTGAATCCTCAGACAATGAAAGCAGTTCATGTTCAAATGCAACAAAATCTGGACAATATCCAGTCTTGGGCTGACAAGTGCCAAGTAACATTCGCACCACACAAATGCCAGGCTGTGGCCATCATCAATAAGAGACAATCTAATCACTGCCCCTTGACATTCAATGGTGTTACCATCACTGAATCCCCTACTATCAACATCCTGGGAGTTATCATTGATCAGAAACTCAGCTGGACTCATGACATAAATGCAGTGGCCACAAGAGCAGGTCAGAGGCTAGAAATACTGTGGCGAGTAACTCTCCTTAAAGCCTACTCACGATCTACTAGGCAAAAGTCAGGAGTGTGATGGAAAATTCCCCACTTGCCTGGATGAGTGCAACTCCAACAACACTCAAGAAGCTTAACACCATCCAAGACAAGGCAGCCAACTTGATTGGCATCACATCCACAAGCATCCACTCCCTCCACCATGAACGCTCAGTAGCAACACAGTGTACTATCTACAAGATCCGCCTCAAAAATTCACCAAGGGCCTAAGACAGCACCTTGCAAACCCATGACCACTTCAATCCAGAAGGACAGGGGCAGCAAATATATGGGAACACCACCACTTTCAAGTTCCCCTCCAAGCCACTCACCATCCTGCCTTGGAAATACATCACTGTTGCTTCACCATGGCTAGGTCCAAATCCCAGAATTCCTTCCCTAAAGGTATTGTGGGTCAACCCACAGCAGATGGACTGCAGCAGATCAAGAAGGCAGCTCACCACCACTTTCTCAAGGGCAACTAGGGACAGACAATAAATGTCAGCCAGCCAGTGATGCCCACATTCCACAAAAAATGAATTATTGGTGATGGTCATAGCCTGGCATTTGTGTGGCGCAAATGTTACTTGCCACTTGTCAGCCCAAGCCTGGATATTGTGCAGATCTTGTTGCATTTGGACATGGACTGCTTCAGTGTTTGAGCAGCCACAAATGGTGCTAAACATTGCACAATCATCAGCGATCATCCCCAATTCTGACCTTATGATGGAAGGAAGGTCATTGATGAAGTGGCCAGTACCCATTGATTGTGCCTTGAATTGCTGCTTTGTGGTGACCAACATGGATATTATTTGCAGCCAGCAGTGAGCTGATGTCAGAAGGTACCCATTCTGAGTTTCATGTTGAGAATTATTGATATCATGTTTGTTCAGTAGGCTAGGAATCTGCATATAAAGGGCGAGATGTGCAGTTAATAATGTCTTTAATGAGCAATAATCCCCCTTGATTGGAATTGCACTGCTGCCGAGCAAGAATTTAATCTTTACATATGGATTTTAGTTATAAGTTGCAACGAGTTGCTCTAGACATCAAGAAGACAGCTTTAGATTTCAGACACAATGCTGCCATATTTCCAACCATAGAACATGTCATTTAGGCCCTATAAAATTTCACCCAGTGTTTACATTTAATTTCAGCTTGATTAGGTGAAGTTTCAGGCCCAGTAAATGAGGGGATGGCAATGAGAAGGGGGACAGTAAATGCAGGACAGCGGGTGCTGTACTTTAATGCGCGCAGTATACGAAATAAGGCAAATGAGTTGTACCATGGATTGCAATTGGCAGGTACAATGCTGCAAGGGGTTATGGCTGGGAACTATATATCCAAGGATACACCATCCTACCGAAAGGACAGGCAGATGGACAGAGGGGATGGGGTTGCCTTGTGAGTAAGAAATAGCAAGAAGATAGACATTAGCAGGAGATAGAAAAGTCATGTAGGAAAGGCATTATGACAATAATCATGGTGAACTTGTCCTAGAAGAAGTGAACCAACGTTCTCTAGATGTTTGTGACAAAACCAGGAGGCAGGGTCAAAGGAACCAGCTGAAAGCAACATGGATGCCACCACATGGATTTTTCTGATGAAGGCTCTAGGCCCGAAACGTCAGCCTTTCTGCTCCTATGATGCTGCTTGGCCTGCTGTGTTCATCCAGCTCTGCACCTTGTTGTCATGGGTGCCACCAGTTGGTTTATGACCAGCCCTCAAATCCTGTAAGATAGCACTCAGAGAAGCCCTGTCCAGCAGCCTAGGTGAGCTGAGACTTTGGCCTCTTATTCCTGCCAATTCGCCAGCCAGGATTCCTCAGCCCAGCGAAGGTGGACCCCAGACAGAGGAAATGGGTGGTACTCCAACTGAACACCCATAACTCCTCCAGCAAAGAATTTTTCCATCACAGACTGAGCAGGAGTCCAGAACATTTGGCCCAGTTGATCCTGGCAGACGACAGCACTGAGTACACCACACATTCTCCCCAGGTCAGCCAGGTCAGTGAACCTGAGGAGCATGTCATCGGTGTAAGCCGAAAGCAACACCTCTTTGCCCGACCCACACAGAACCAGCCACAACAATGTCCTGTGAAAGAGGCAGAGAAAAGGCTCCATGCACAGGGAATACAGCTGGCTGGACAAGGGGCAGCGCTGACGCACTCCTCTCCCAAAGAGAAGGGGTACCATCAGGGACGCATTAATTTAATCAGACACTCTGCTGCCGTGTGCAAAAGTCAGATTCGGACGATGTACTGTGTCCTGAACCCTTTTGCTTGCAGAGTCCCAAGGTGATACTCGTGATTGACCTTGTCGAATATCTTCTCCTGGTTCAGGGGCAGGAAGGCAGGAAGACCGGTCCTCTGGGAAAAATGGATCAGGTCCTGGACCAGATGGACATTGTCATGGATCCTCTGGCCTGGGACTGTGTATGACGGGTCAGGGTGGATCATGGTGTCCAGCACAGATGCCAGGCAAGATGACAAAACTCTGGCAAAAATTTTGCATTTTCTGCTGAGGAAAGAGACTGAACACCAGGTCTTGAGTGAGCAAAGGTCCCCTTTCTTACACATGATGATCACTCTGTGCCAAAAAAGGGGCAGCCGTCTGGCCAAGAAACATTCCTCAAGGTCCGGCAGGTAGTTGCCCCCCCAGGATGTCCCAGAATGCCCTGAAGAACTCCATATGCCATCCACCATCCAGAAGGCACGGAAGGCCGGCCTCTCACAGAACACAGTGAAGGTGCCTTCAGTCATGACCTCCTGGGCCAAGCAAATAAAGACTTGGCACCAGAAGAAGTAGACGGGTTTCAAATCCTGTCCTTCGGCCAAAGTGGGACGGATGCAACCCTTCACTGCACTTGTCCCAGCAGCTATAAGTAGTGGAGGAGAAGCTCATTGGCCACAAAAGATGGAACATAGGAGATCATGACCCTCCGGTACGTGACCTCCAGAGGAGTTGACAGGAAAATGGATCCAGCCCACAGTGAGCCACTTCTCTATGGCCAGGTGCACCAGCTGCTCGGATGGCAGAAAAATACCACCTTCCAACACATCTTGGCAGTCACGATAATGGCCAGTGGGCTGACTACATGAGCAATCGCCTACATTGCAGGCCTCGATGGTCATATCCAAGTGGGAATAAACTTTAACCCCCAGGCAATTTGTCAGGCAGCTGAAGGGAGATGGGGCCATGGCTGGTGACTTTGAATTGGGGTCCACCATGTCGCAGGGAAAGGAAAGTGGACAAAAGGTTCAGTGCAGGCAGATGATCTGAGTGGGCCCCCTGCAATACCAACAAGAGTTTCGTCAAAGTCTTTTTCATTCCCAGAGGGGCCCAAGCAGCAATAGACAGCAAGCCTAGGCAAGAGCTCCAGCAGCAGATAGTCACAAGGCAGAGTCAAAGTAACAACAATCCATAAGAGTCCTTGACACTGATCTAACACCCTCAGAGCCAGCTAATAGAGTGAGCAGAACGCCTGACACTCCTGTTTATATCTGTCAGCCATTACTCCCTGATTGGATTAACAGCCCAAATCAGGGAACTCAAATATTATGAAGTCCACCCGGCAGAACTCATTACATTCATAATATCCCTCTCCTTCTGAGTCCAAGGACGTGGGCCTGTTTTTTATTTTGTAGCCTTGCCTTGGGCATCTTCACACCATGGCCGTTTCCACCATCTCAAACTCGGATACGGGCGGCGTGTACTAAACTGTAGTTCACCTGTTGCGTACGGAGCATCCTCTTCTTCAGGCAGTAAAGGTGTCAAGGCTATGACACCCATTGTGTCCATTTCAGATTCCAAGGTTTCTTCAATGCTAGATGGAGAGGGAGAATCCATGAGTTCTGACGGCCTTTTCAGCTGTTCTGAGGGGCAGGGTATGTTTTGGTGCTACCCTTTTGCACTTTTGTAGCTTTCATGTGGTCCATGTGCTTGTTCAGGACCGCCTCATCTACCCATACTTTGTACATCACAGGACCTGATTTTGCATCGACCATGCCTCTTACCCATGTACGGCAATTTCTGTGGTTTCAGCACCAAACTTCGTCCCCTGAAGTAAACTGTCTCTTTTGCTTAGTGGAGTGTTGTGTCTGGCATTGGTGTCCCAGGTCCAGGAAAGACAGATTTAACTAATAGTGTAGTCTTCTCCTTATTAGCAACTCTGGTGGAGCTATCCCGGTGGTTGCATGAGGGGTGGCCTGATAATCAAATAGGAACTGGGACAGGTTGGTATCGAGTAAAGCTATAGGCTGTTTCTTTAAGCTGCCTTCAAAGTTTCGATTGCTCTTTCCACCAGATCATTGGATGATGGATGGTATGGAGCTGTTCTTACATGCGAAATGACATTTGACTTTAGTAAATACACAAATTCCCTGCTGGTAAATGATGGGCCCCTGTCTGTGACCTATTTTTCCAGGACCTCGTGTGTTGCAAAAGATGTCCGCAGCTTTTCTATCATCGTCCCAATGTTTAATAAATGACCTCTATGCACGTTCAAATACTTTGAGTGGGCATCCACAATGATTAAGAACATTGAGCCCATGAAAGGCTCAACATAGTTGACGTATAACCGAGTCAAGTGTTTACCCGGCCATTCCCATGAATGTAGGAGATCTGCTGGTGGTATTTTGTGTGCTTGTTGGCACTCTAGGCACTGCCCCACCAATGCGGCAATGTCTGCATCCGATCCTGGCCACCAGACATAAATTCTCTCCAACATCTTCATTTTGAACACCCTGGATGACCCTGGTAAATTCAGCCAGTATTCGGTATGTCTGTTCAGGACAATCACTCTTACTCCCCATACTAAAATGTTGTCCTGTACTGGTCTCTCCAGGTCCAGAAAGGTTTCAATCTAGCAGTGAAGGCCCTTTTGTTTCTCCCAACGCCACCAGCTGTTTTAGGACCGGATCTTTTTGCGTCCACAGCTAAAAATCAACGGTGTCCAGAAGGATGTCCAGAAATTTTAAAACCAGAATGGAGTCTTCCACTGACAGCGCCACTAGTGGTGTATCTGCCAGTGGGAGGCGGCTGAAGGCATCCGCATTTGCTAATTGACCTCTCAGTGTTCCAATTTGTATTTGTATGCACTTTAGTGTTAGAGCGCACCACTGAATTCGACCTGAAGCTATGGTGGCACGGTCTTGTCCTCTTTGCCCTTGCAGGGGTTTGTGGCCTGTTACAATTACAAATTTACGTCTATAAAGGTATTGGTGGAACTTTCTCACACCAAAGATGACCGCCAAACCTTCCTTCTCTATCGGAGTGTATTTGCGCTCTGCACCAGCCAAAGTTCAAGAAGCATATGATATCAGTCGCTCATCTCCATTGGGCCGTCTGGGAGCTAACACTACCTAAATACTGCACAGGGAGGCATTGCATGTCAATATCAGGTCTCGCTTGGGATCATAGTGTGCCAGCACCTTAGATGATGATAGCTGTCACTTCCCTAAAGACTATGTCTTAGCTACGAGACCATTTCCAAGGCAGACCCTTTTTCAATAACAGATGCAAGAGTGCTAGGTTGGAGGCCTGGTTACGTATGAACTTCCTGTAATAATTCACCAATCCAAGGAAAGACCTCAGCTCCGCTACAGACATGGGAGGTGATGCACTTCTGATTGCCCTCACTTTATCTTCCAACGTGTGTAACCCACTCTTGTTGACTCTATTACACAAGTAGGTCACTTGGGGTGCCTGGAACACACATTTTCCCCTTTTAATGCAAATATCCACCTTGGAGAAATGTCTCAGGACTCTGCCCATGTTCTCTAAGTGCTCTTTATTGACCTTTGTTGTTATTTGCACATCACCCAGATAAATGGCATCCTGAGGAAACTTTGTAAAATGTTCTCCATTGTCTGGTTGATATTATACCAAATAGCAGTCTTGTATATTGATACAAACTCTTATGGGTATTAATCGTAACACACTTCTAGGAATTGTCATCAAACTACAATTGCCCGTCTGCCAGCTTTGTGTATATGTGCTCAAGATGAGGGATTGGGTATTTATCCAACTGTGAGAAGTGGTTTACCGTTTGTTTAAAAACCTCACAAAGGTGAACAGACCTGTCAGGCTTCACAATCGGTGTAACTGGTGCTGCCTATACCGTAAACTGTACTGGTTCAATGATTCCTTCGCTTTCCAGCCTGCTGATTTCTGCCTCTACTTTTGCAAGTAAGGCAAATGGCGCTGGGTGGGCCTCGCAGAATCATGGAATTGTTTCCTGGTCAACACGCAAAGTTGCTTTGGCTCCTTTGATAGTCCCTAGACATTTCTGAAAAAGGTCCAGGTATCTAATGAAGACTTCACCATTTCAGCCATTTTCTAATAAAAAAATGTTGAGCCAATCAAGGTGAATATTTCTTAACCAATTTTGGGCTATCAGGCTTGAGTCCAAGCCTTTTACTACAATCAACGGTAACTGAACCAGCTGCTTCTTGTACCAGACCAGAACCAACGTTGTACTCTTACTCTGTAAAGGTTCCCCAGTATGGCTTTTCAGTCTAGCCGAAGTCTGGCACAAACTTAAGAATTGGAGTCCAGAGTGGATTTTCTTAAAGACTGGTTCCGCAATCGCTGATACAGCCGCACCAGTATCAACCTCCATTAGAACCAGGTGACCATTTAATCAGACATTTATTTTGGTTTGTTCTGATTTAGCCATTGCTAAGTAATTTAATTGTTCCACCCCTAGGTAGACTTTTCAGGGTTTGCACTTTCCTGGATACCTGCCTATAGGTTCTCTCACTCAATTTAGGTCTCTTTTCCTGTCTTGACTCCGCACTTTGGCAGCAACTACAATGGCATGCTGGCCCAGATCCTTGAAAAAAACTTTAATCATTTGTCCAAGGTTTGTCTTTATTTTAGGGTTTTGCTGTTGGCTGACCTAGAGTCCCTCTGTTCAGGATATGCTGTGCAATTGCCTTCACTCAATTGGTTCAGTCGGCGTGGCGAGGGTGTCCACTTCCATCGGCATACCCTATAACTCATATGCTCCACTTGCCGCATTTTCTAATACCAAAAGCAGTTATAGTGCCTGTTTGAATTCAAGTTGGGCTTCAGCTAGTAGGTGCTTTTTCATGGTTACATCATTAATCCCACATACCAAACAGTCTCTCAGCATCTCATTAAGGGTTAAACCAAAGTCACATACCTCTGCCAATCGTCTTAATGTCGTCAAAACTCCCAATACAGATTCCCCGGTTCTCAAATTGCAAAATAAAACTGATAGCATCTCAGAATTAGAGGAGGCTTGTGTTCATAATATTCCATAATTAAACCCACCAACTCCTGAAAGCCTTTAGTATCTATTGCTTCAGGAAATGATGGGCTCCTAATAACTGAAAAAACTGCAGGTCCACAAGCTGTCAGGAGAATCATTGCCTTTCATCTGCCTCAATGTCATTTGCCCAGAAAAATAATGCATTCTTTCCACATACTGGGCCCAATATTTAATGGCAGGATCAAACAAATCAAGCTTCCCAAATAACAGCTTGATACCAGAAATGCTTACCCCAACTCAAAGACAACTGTTGCAAGCAAGTTTCTTCAGGTGCATTTTTTTTCTCTCATCACCACTGCAAAAACTCCACAGAGGCCAGCATCCCGTCACTAAATCACCCTTTATTTAGACGTACATATTACGTGACACTCATCTGGCATCCTCAGAGCCAGCTCTCAGACTGAGCAGAACCTCTGATGCTCCTGTTTATATCTGTCAGCCAGGGCTCCCTGATTGGGACTGTTAACCTGTTCAAAACCTGAACTCATATTTTATGACATCCACCTGGCTGACCTCATTCACATAGTAAGCAGTAGGCCCTGCCATGGTTGCTACTTTTCTTTTCAAAGAGATCTCCTGTTCAACCTTCCACCTCAGGCTGTTCTCAATCTGCCTAATAGGCACTGAACCTTCCTCCGGGCCATTTTACAGATCTGCTTTGAAAGCTAACATGAAGCATGTTCAGGACCCAGTAATACTCCAGTGGGTAGATTCCAAACCCAGTCCCACGTCTGCGCCAAAATGTTCAAAAATGGGAAGAGATTTCTAACACTTGAGTGCTGCAGCAGATGCCAGTCATAGAAGACTTGCTCAAAGTGTCAGGAACAGTCAACCACAATCAAAAATACCAAGACATTTCTCAGTACAGATGGCAGACGTTGAAATCTGAGAATAGCACAAATCCATAAAACTCTGTTCTTCCCAATAGTTCCAAAAATTTTAAAACATTAAAAAAATCTACACAACTTATTTTATGGCCACCTTGTAATATCAATCAAAAATAGCATAATATTTCTTTGGCAATCTGTCAATCATTGCAGAGGTGCAAAAGGATAGATTTAGTCACTTTTACAACTAATGTTTGTGTGAGAAAATGTCAGCAAAATATTGGACTGGTAATCCAGGGGTGTAGGGTTAACATCTTGGTATCAAAGGTTCAATTTATATGACAAAAATGGAATTTAATATCATTTTCTTAAAAATAAATAGGAACTGAAAGTGAAGCTCCGTAATGGTGACCATGGTTGCCATTAAAAACCTGTCTAGTTCGACATGTAATTTAGGGAAGGAAATCTGTCATCCTTACCTGATCTGGCCTATATGTGACTCCAGATCCACATCGGTGTGGTTGACATTTAACTGGTCTCACGGGCAATTAGAGATGGGAAACAAATGCTAGCCTTTTTAAGGATTACCACATGTCATGGATTAATTAAAAAATTTAAAAATATTTAAGAAATCAGATATATTCAACATGAAATGGGTGAAACATCTACCCTACCAGGAAGTACCATAGGAGTGATGGCCTTTTTTCTCATCCAGTATTGAAATAACTTCTTTGTAATATTTGGGGTTAAAAAGGAAGCTTTGTTACCTGAGTATAAAGTAAATTCCAAAGCAACTACAAACAAAATTTACACTCCAGACAAAGGACTAACATAATTTCAACAAAAAGAACATGGAGCTCATGGGTTCCTTCATACAAACCAGGCTCAAGGTCATGTGTAAGGAGAAGGATTATGGTGGCATCATATGACCAGAAATGACTCCCCCCATCATTGACCATCCCTGCTCTGCTATGAACTGTTAGAAAGCTGGTGGTAAGCATGCCATTTTTCTAATAGGCTATCAATAATTGGCAGTTGTTAAACTATCTTTGCAGATTGGGGTAAATTCTGGCCTTCATTCTGTGAGGCCTGTGGCCTCTACAGCTAATTGCCATTGCTGCAGTTTCTGTACACAAGTAGCCTCTGATGGACTCTGATGGGCCAGACATATAATTTGATAAATAATGGGTTAAATTTTCACGCTCCCCAAGTGAGAGAACAGAGGCAAGGCGACCCAAAGGATGGTGTTTCAATTTCATCAATCTAGGCACTGACTATAAAGAGCAGATTAGCAGAAGTGGGATCAAAATCCCACTTCCAATTGAGTCAGATTAACTAGTTAAGTTTGTTTAGAGCTTGTTGAAGGCAGAGGGTGGGATGTTTAATGGAATGCAGGAGTTTCATAAAATGTCAGTTTCTGAACAGATGATGGGAGGGGAGTACACAGTGGGATCATTCAAGGATGATTATCACTCTGATTCATAAGAGGGCCAGTGGAGCAAAGGATGAAAAAGCCCTTGTTACATAGGTGCCCTTGGCACTATGCAGGTGGCAGGTAAAGTGGGCACTCAGCTGTGTGGGGCTTAGACATTGAATCTACTGTTGAAGATGGAGACCTGGAAAGACCAACAGTCAGTGATCAAAAATCAACATCACTGTGAATTTCCGGACAGATTGTCCTAAACATCTGAATCCCTATCACAAAAGAACTTTCATGCAGCAACATTGGTTGCTATATGCTGCCAGTGACCATTAAAGTCACTGTATCCTAAAACTTCTTCGCCAATGGCTGCTTCCAAGAATCAGCTGTGGCCCTTTGTAGCAGCTCAGAAGTGGCAGCACACCATTGCATTTTGTCGATTACTGATGCCTTATTTGTCAGGGCTGGACAGCATATTCGTGTAAAAGCAGCGGATATTGGGTTTTATCTTCATCACTGGATTCTACCAGGTGAAGGGCATAATTGATTGCACACCCATTTTCATCAAGGCATCCAGCAACTAGTCAATAAGATCCATCAACAGGAAGAGCTTCCAGTTCCTTAATGTTTAGTTTGTCCACGACCACAATTAGTTTCCTTGAAGTGTCCCCTCATTTTCCAGATCACTGCTCTGATTCCTTCATCCTCCAGAAGTTCAGGCTGCCTCAGATCTTCATACCAAACTCAAAAGAGTGTAGATGGACCTTGGGAGAAAAGAGAAATATGTTGAAGAGATGGCTTACTGAGCCCCAGACAGAGTAACATAGAAAATATAAACCTCAATAGGAAAACTATTAAGCAATCCATCACGATGCAATCTTTTCCTTGATTGGTTGAGTGGTTATCTTCTTACAATGGTCTTGGTCATGTGGTGATCTGCTGCACTCTTTATCAAGATATGGACCTTAAGGACAATGAGGTTCTGCAAGAGAAGGAGCTGGATCAGGAGGTGAGGCAGGCAAAGATAGAGATGGAAGGAAACAATATTGATCAGAGCTTCTGCAGATGGACCCTTCTTACCACCCTGTGGGAAGAGGACCTCTCTCCACTCCTTTACAGCCTCCTGCTTTACAACCAAATTAGCACAGCTGAAGTGAAAGAATACTGTGCCATGGATGCCAAACTCCAGCGACTTTGTTTCTTTTTGATAAATCATAGAATCCCTACAGTGTGGAAACAGGCCCTTTGGCCCAACAAGTCCACACAAAACCTCAGAGCATCCCACCCAGATCTATCCCCCTATAACCCACCTAATCTAAACAATATGGGCAATTTAGCATTGCCAATTCACCCAACATCCACATCTTTGGACTGCTGGAGGAAACCAGAGCACCTGGAAGAAACCCACACAGACATAGGGAGAATGTGCAAACTCCACACAGACAGTCACCCAAGGATGGAATTGAACCCCACTCCCTGGTGCTGTGAGGCAGCAGTGCTAACCACTGAGCACCATGCCACCATGAGTTGGCAGCTTTGACACAAACTGCAAATCTAACCAAGCCAACCCACAAACTCAGCGATGGCTGCCATGCCAGCATAAGTAACCCGACATTAATCTGACTGGCTCTGTTCCTGCACACTCCCACACCCAGCTCTAAGTTAATGGTGAGAATGTCCCTGTGGCAAACAAAAGTGCATCTCCTTGAAATCTGAATTTTAATCAATTTCCCACCCCAAAGACTGGTTTCTGACTAAAAAATTGACCTAGCTCCTTCTTCTTGCATCCATGATGAAAGCTCAACCCCCCATAACTCTCTGACCATTGTAGGAAATTAGCAGTTATGGTAGATTTTTGGCAACATTGAAACATACGTAAGTCACAAGATATGTTCAAACCTGCATTAAAAATTGAACATTTAAAATCAGAAATCAAGTTTTAAAAAGTTTGCTAGAAATGTTGATTTTGGTGTTCCAATAGCATCTCCATGAGATTTAAAGATATCTGCCGAAATGGAGATTTTCGTATACTTCGTTGCTTGTGTCAAATGAGATAAGCACTTTGATATGATCCAGTTCAGACTTAAAGAAGCTTGATTGAATAGAATATTTTGATATGAAATGTTGCTTATCTCAATGAGATATGCACTCTACTAGCATCTGCATCAGGCTTCAAGAAATCTGGTCGAAATGGAAATTTTAATGTGCCAAGGTGCTTACTTCACTGAGGAATGCGCATTAGTATGATCTACATCATGTTTTAAGAAGACTGACTGAATTGGAGATTTTAATTTGCCATCATGCTTAAAACACACTTTTGTATGATCCACATTAGGTTTGAAGAGGTTTGTTCGAAATTAAGTACTTGATGTACCAAGTCACTTATCTCAGTGAGATATGCACTTTAATATGATCTACATTGCATTTTAACAAGTTTGGTTGAGTTGAATATTTTGAAGAACAGTGTTGCTTATTTCACTGAGATATGCATTTTGGCAGCATCAGGCTTATAGACATTTGGTAGAAATGAGATTTAGATTTGCCAATGTGCTTATTTCAGTTAGATATGAAATTTAGTAGGCAACATATTTCAAGATGTTTGCAGGAAATTTGGTTCTGATGTGTATCTCATTGAGATATGCATGTTAGCATCATCTGCATCAAGTTTCAAGAAGTTTGTTAAAAATGTAGATTTTGATGGACCAAGTGTTTGTCTCACTGAAATATGAACTTCAATCGCATCTACATCAGGCTTGAAGAAGGTTGGCGAAAATAAAGATTTTGATGTGCCAAGGTGCTGACCTCACAGGGAAATGCACATTAGCATGATTTAGATCAGCTTTTAAGAGGTCTGATTTAACTGGAGAATTTGATGTACAATGTGCTTGTCTCACTAAGATATACAGTTTAACATTATCCAAATTAAATTCTAAGATGTTTGCAAGAAATGAGGTTCTTGATGTACCAAGATGCTTATCTTCCTGAGATATGCACTTTAGTATACTCTGTATGAGATTTTAATAAGTTTGGTTTAATTGAATATTTTGGAGTTCACTTTTACTTGTCTCATTGAGATATGCATTTTAGCAGCATCCGCATCAAAGATGTTTGGTGGAAATGGATACTTTGATGTGCCAAGGTGCTTACCTCACTGAAATATCCACATTAGTATTAACTCCATCAGATTTTAACAGGTTTTATTGAATTGGAGATTTTAATGTGCCAATGTGGTTATCGCAGTGATATATGCACTTTATTAGTATCTCTAACATATTTCAAGTTGTTTGCAGGAAATGTGGTTTTTGATGTGCAACGTTGCCCATCTCAGTGAGATATGCACTTTGGCCTGATATGCGACAGGTCTCAAGAAGTTTGCTAGACATGTAGATTTTGGTGTGCCAAGATGCTTATCTCACTGAGAAATGCATTTTAGCAGCATCTGCAACAGGCTTAAAGGCGTTTCCTGGAGTTGGTGATTTTGATGTGCCGAGGTGCCATTTCGCTGAGATGAGTATGAGTATGAGATGAGTACGATCTTCATGTGCTTTTAAGAAGTTTGATTGACTTGGATATTTGGTGTGCCAATGTGATTTTCTCATTGAGATATGCAATTTATTAGCATCTCCAACATATTTGAAGAAGTTCGCATGAAGTGAGATTTTTGACGTGCAATGAACATCACATTTCAAGAAGTTTGCTAGAACTGTAGATTTTGGTTCCGAGGTGTTTATCTCCCTGCAAAATGCATTTCAGCAGCATCTGCATCAGGCTTCAAGATGTTTGGTGGAAATGGAAATTCTGATGTAACCAGGTGCTTATCTCACTGAGAGAAGCACTGTACTATGATCTACATCAGATATTAAGAAGTTTGTTTGAGTTGGAGATTTTGATGTGCCAAAGTGCTTATATCACTGAGATATACATTTTAGTAGCAGCTAGAAGACATTTTAATAGGTTTGCAGGAAATGTTGTTTTTGATGTGCAAGGTTGCTTATCTCAGATAAATATGTATTTCTGTATGATCTACATCAGAATCTAAGAAATTTGATTGAATTGGATATTGTTCTTTTCAAAGTTGTTTATCTCACTGAGAAATGCATTTCAACAGCATCTGCATCAGGCTTAACGAAGCGTGGTGGAAATGGAGATTTTGATGTGCCAAGGTGCTTACTTCACAGAGATATGCACATCGAATCATAGAGCCATAGAGTAATATAGCATGGAAACTGGCCCTTTGTCCCAAACTAGTCCATGCTGACCATGGTGCCCACTCAGCTAGTTCCAATCGCCTGCATTTGGTCCATATCCTTCTAAACTCTTCTCATCCATGTAACTATCCAAATGCTTTTTAAATGTTGCTATTGTACCTGCCTCAACCACTTTCTCCAGCAGCCCATTCCATAGATGCATGAAGAAGTTGCCCCTCAGGTCATTGTTAAATCTATCCCCTCTCAGCTTAAACCTATGCCAGCTTCTTTTCAATTCACCATCTGTGAAAAGCATTCATCCTATCTATGCCCCTTATGATTTTATCTACCTCAATAAGCTCACCCCTCATTCTCCTACGTTCCAAGGAATAAAGCCCTATCCTAGCCAATATCTCCCTATATCTCAAGCCTACTAGTCCTGGCAACATCCTCATAAATCTTCTTTGCACACTTTCCAGTTTAACTATGTCTTTCCTATAACAGGGTAGCCAAAACTGTACACAATACTCCAAGTATGGCCTCACCAATGACTTATACAACTGTAACATAACATTCCAACTCTTACACTCAATACCTTGACCGACGAAGGCCAGCATGCTAAATGGTTCTTCACCACCCTGTCCACCTGTGATGCCACTTTCAACAAACTATGTACACGTACTCCTAAGTCCCTCTGTTCCACAACACTTGTGGGCATGTGGACTGCGCTGCCGGCAGTGGTAGTGGAGTCAGATACTTTAGAGACTTTTAAGTGACTCTTGGATTGGCACATGGAGGATAGTAAAATGTAGGGTATGCAGGGTAGATTGATCTTAGTAGGATAATAGGTCGGCACAACATCGTGGGCCAAAGGGCCTGTAGTGTGCTATACTGTTCTGTGTTATTGTTTATGAATTGTTCTGAGTTCTGAGGAAGGGTCACCTGACCTGAAATGTTAACTCTGTTTTTTCCTTCACAGATGCTGCCAGACCTGCTGAGCTTTTCCAGCAACTTTGTTTTTGTTCCTGATTTACAGCATCTGCAGTTATTTCGGTTTTTATTCCATATAGACAACATCCACTGCCCTATCCTCGTCTATCCTCTTGGTCACCTCTTTGAAAAACACTAACGGGTTTGTCAGACATGACTTCCCGTGCACAAATCCATGCTAACTATCCCTAATCGGACCTTAACTATTCAAATGTTGGTTGATCCTGTCCCTCAGTATCCTCTCCAATAACAAGCCTACCACTGATGTCAGGCTCACTGGCCCGTAGTTCCCTGGCTTGCCTTTGCTACCTTTCTTAAAGAATGGAACAACATTAGCCACTTTCCAGTCTTCTGGAACTTCACCAGTGGCTAAAGATGAAGCAAAAATATCTGCAAGGGCCTCTGCAATTTCTTCCCTAGCCTCCCAGAATGTCCGAGGATGGACTTGATCAGGCCCAGGAGATTTATCACCTTAATGTGCTTTAAGGCTGCAAACACCTCCTCTCTGGTAATATGTATGTGATCCAAAACATCCTCACTTGCTTCCCTTATTTCTTTAGCATCCATGATTGTCTCCGCAGTAAACACTGAGGAGAAATATTCATTAAAAATCTCCACCATCTCCTGTGGCTCCACACATAGACGGCCATGCTGATATTTAAGGAGACCTATTCTCTCCCTAGCCACCCTTTTATTCTTAATATAGCTATAAAATGTCTTGGGATTATTTTGCCTTATCTGCCAGATCAATCTCATACCCTCTTTTTGCTGTTCTGATTTCAATCTTGAGCATTATCCTACACTTTTTATCGTCATCTAGGGATTCACTTGAGCCCATAGGCTTAAACCCAATGTATGCCTTCTTCTTTTTCCTGACCAGAGCCTCAATATCCCTTGTCAGCCAGGGATCCCTGAACCTGCCAGCTTTTCCCTGCACCCTAACAGGGACATATAGTCCTTGGACTCTTGATATCACACTTTTAAAAGCCCCCCATTTTCCAGCCATTCCTTTTCCTTCAAACAGACTCACCCAATCAACTTCTGTGAAATCCTGCCTAATGGCCCCTGCTCTAGTTTAGCACCCTAACCCGTGGACCTGTCCTATCTTTTTCCATAATTATGTTAAAATTAAGAGAGTTATGGTCACTGGACCAAAAGTGTTCTCCGACTGGCACTTCAGTCACTTGCCCGAGCTCATTTCCTAAGAGGAGGTCCAGTTTTGCATCCTTCCAAGTAGGCTCCTTTACATTTTGATTTAGGAAACTTTCTTGGACACATTTGACAAATTCCACCCTGTCTGGGCATTTTACACTCTGGGTGGCCCAGTCAATACAAGAGAAATTAAAATTTCCAACCAATAATACTCCTACAGGTATCTGCAATCTCTCGACATATCTGCTCCTCTAGTACCTGCTGGCTATTTGGGGGTCTATACAACAGTCCTAACAGAGTGACCATCTCCTTCTAGTTTTTAAGTTCTCATTTGATGACCCCTTAAGAATATCCTCTCTATTGTTACGTCCTCCCTTATCAAAAGGGCAACTCCCTCTCCTTGCTTAGTTATACTTCTGTCACACCTGTAGCTTCTGTATCTGGAACATTGAGCTGCCAGTCCTGCCCTTTTCTCAGACATGTTTCTGTTATGGCTATAATACCCCAGTCCCCAGAGCCCATCTACGCTCTGAACTCACCTGCCTTACCATGACTGCCATCTGTCCCAGAGTGAGTCACAATGACTGGGGAGTTCAGGAGGAGGTGGGTGTTGTGTCTGGGGGGTAATTCACATCAGTGGGGGAATTCTAGCGGTGGGATCAGACTAATGGTTGGGGGGTGGAGTATTGGAAATGTCATTTCCGGTCTAGGGCTTGTTGAGTCTGGTGATATGAGGGGGTTAACAGGTCAGGGCGGGAATGAGAGATGGAGAGTAGAGGGGGTGTAATTGAGTCAGGTTGGTAGGGTGGAGGGAGGTAGGGAAGGGGTGTTTGGTTAACAGTGATTGACAGGGGTGTGAGAGGAGATGTATTTGGGAAGGGAAAGTTTAGAATTGAGGTCTGGGTCTGCTTAATAGTTACCCAGGAGTTAGAATGGGTTTTTGTTTCTCTAACTTTCCTGGGTAACTATTGAGCTTAAGTGAGTCTAGCTTGTTAACCCAAACTCTCGGAAGTTTTTGATGTAATAAGGAGCTTCCAGATGCAGGAGAGTTGTCCATTGGAAATTACGGAATCCCAGGAAATTCCCATGGAATCTACTGTATTAAGTTTGTGCACAGTCGCAATGCATAATTCCAATTTAGCCGGCTCCAACACCTTTCTGGCCAGTGAATGATCTGGGCCTCTTTACAGAGGAGGCAATGCAGAAAAGATTCCCTATACACATTCATTGGAGTTTCAAAGAATGAGAGGTGATCCTATTGAAACTGATATAACTGGTGCAAATGACTGAACTAGCTCCCATCTTTCTAACCTTCTCAGATGGTCACAGAATAATTATGGTGCAGAAGGAGTCCATTCAATCTATTGTGCCTGCTAAATGAGCTAGCTGTCCAAATGACCATCATGACTTAGTGCCATTTTCCTGTCTTTTTCCCTATATCCCCGCAGACTACTTCTGTCCAAATATTCATCCAATGGCCTTTTGAATATCTCAGTTGAACCTGCCTCCATCATGGTTCCAAGGCAGTGCACTTCATATCCTACTACTTACTGTGTGAAAAAGGTTTTTTGCACTTCACATCTACCGAGACCCAGAGCTCCAGTTTCTGCAGCCAGGAGCACTTCCTACAAATGTGGTCACCTTGGACACTGGCAGCATCCAGGACTCCCAACATGTGACAAACCACACATTCCACTTAGCTGGCCTCTCCTAACATTTGTTAAATTTACAACTAATGCCTTAGACTAGAATTATTAGACTTATTTTGTTCGACTTCCTACTCTATCACTAAGCTTATGAAAAGGTTAACTGTGACTAAGTTTCCACAGCTCTAAATTTGTAAGACAAGAAAGGGTTAACCAGTAATGGTCAGGTGCCCAATACGCATCAGTCTGGAGTCTTTTGAAATTATGATATCAACAGATTCCCATGGTATTCTTGCAGTTCACCTATTGCTATGTCCATACTCCCATTGTGGCGGCTGCTGCTCCAAGCTAAGTACCCTGTAAAGACTAGGCCTGAATCTGCATTGAGCTAGATCTATAGGCTTGCTGGCTACTAGGTTCCCTCTCCAGGCATTACGAATAAATTTCTGATAAAGTCAGAAGTCTCATGACACCAGGTTATAGTCTCAACAGATTTACTTGAAATCACAAGCTTTCGGAGAACTGATCCTTCGCAAGGTGAAAATTCAAATTGTGATTTCAAATAAACTTGTTGGACTATAACCTGGTGTCATGTGACTTGTGATGTTGTCCACCCCAGTCCAATACTGGCACCTCCATATCATATCCAATAAAGCCTAGGCCCTAATCTGCACCATGCAAGATTTATAGAGTTACTGGTTACTGTGTCCTTCCCTGCCTCCTGGTGCTGTTCCAAGCTAAGTGCCCTGTGCATCCCCTTAAGTATGATATGGAGGTGCCAGTGTTGGACTGGGGTGGACAATATCACAAGTCACGTGACACCAGGTTATAGTCTCAACAGGTTTATTTGAAATCACAATTTGAATTTTCAGCTGACGAAGGATCAGTTCTCCGAAAGCTTGTGATTTCAAGTAAACCTGTTGGACTATAACTGGTGTCAAGTGACTTGTGATGTTGTTCACCCCAGTCCAACACTGGCACCTCCATATAATATCCAATAAAGACTAGGCCCTAATCTGCACATTTATAGGGTTACTGCTTACAGTGTCCTTCCCCACCTCCTGGTGCTGTTCCAAGCAAAGTGCCCTGTGCATCCCCTCAAGTAACATTTCCTGATTTATCATTGCCAGCTCGCACCTTAGGCCATTGTATTTTACAGCGTTTCAGGGCAATAATGCAGAAAAGAAGGGCTCTCGAATAATAAATATTGTTTGATTTTCAGGGTAATCAAAGGATTTGATTTCGAGCGGTAGGCATGGCAGGAGAGCTCAAGGTGTGCTCTTCCTGCACTGTGTGGAAGGTTGGGCAGTGCCAAGATCAGAACGTGTGCAGGACGTGTCTCCTGGCAGCTCATTTATTTGAACTGGAATAGTGGCTGGGTGCACTGTCAAGCATCCATGAGACTGCAGGTCACATGGATAGCATGTACAGAGAAGTGGCCACTGTGCAAACTAAGACTGCACTGGCAGCTCTGTTACACCTGCAATAAACCCTATCAATCTACACTCTAACAAAGTGTAATAAAGCTCGGCTACACCGATAATAGTCTCGATCAATCTACACTCTACAGCGTGATAAAGCTCTGTTACACCACTAACAAAGCCTGTCAATCTGCGCTCTAACAAAGTGTGATAAAGCTCTGTTACAGTAAAGTCACCATCAGTCTACACTCGAACACAATGTAATAAAGCTCTGTTACACCAGTAACAAACCCTATCAACCTACATTGTAACACAGTGTAATGAAGCTCTGTTACAACAGTAATAAACCTTATTAATCTACAGTCTAAGATAGTCAAACACAGAGCCATTACACCAGTAATGAACCTTGTCAATCTGTGTTAGAGTGTAGAATGATATGGTTTATCACTGGTGTTGGAGAGCTTCATTACCCTGAGTGTGCATTGATAAGGTTTTAAGTGATGTAACAAAGCTGTATCACACCGTGTTATAGTGTAGATGGATAATATTTTTTACGAGTGTAATGGAGCTTCATTGCACTGTGTTAGAGTGTAGATCGTTATGGTTTATTATTGGTCTCAGAGAGATTTATTACCCTCTGCTGGAGTGTAGATTGAGTGGGATTATTACTGGTGTAACACAGCTTTATTGCATTGTGTTACAGTCTAGACTGATAGAGCTTATTACTGGTATAACAGAACTTTATTGCACTGTGAATTGATAGTGACTATTACAGGTAGGGAGACCTTTATCACACTGTTAGAGTGTAGATTAATAGGTTTTATGACCGAAGTTAAGAGGAAGAAGGAAGCTTATATAAGGTTTAGGAAACAAGGATCGGAAAAGGCTCTACAGGGATACAACTTAGCCAGGAAAGAGCTGAAGAAAGGGCTCAGGAGAACTATAAGGGGGCATGAGAAAACCTTGGCAGATAGGATCAAGGAAAACTCCAAGGCTTTTTACATGTACGTGAGGAATAAGAGAATGACCAGAGTAAGGGTAGGGCCGATCAAGGGTTGTAAAGGGAATTTGTGCACGGAGCCTAACGAGATAGGAGAGGTCCTTAATGAATACTTTTCTTCGGTATTCACAACTGAGAGGGACCTAGTTGTAGGGGAGGACAGTGTGAAACAGGCTGGTAGGCTAGAGGAGATGGATGTTAGTAAGGAAGATGTACTAGGAATTTGGAGGTACTTGAAGATAGATAAATCCCCCAGGCCTGATGGGATTTATCCAAGGATTCTATGCGAAGTGAGAGAAGAGATTGCAAGGCCTTTGGCAATGATCTTTTTGTCCTCACTGTCCACGGGTATAGTGCCGGAAGATTGGAGTGTGGCAAACATCATTCCCTTGTTCAAAAAAGGGAATAGGGATAACCGTGGAAATTACACGCCAGTTAGACTTACTTCAGTGGTGGGCAAATTATTGGAAAGGGCTCTGAGAGATAGGATTTATGATCACTTGGATAGGCACAGTTTGATTCGTGATAGTCAGCATGGATTTGTGAGGGGTAGATCAAGCCTCACAAATCTTATTGAATTCTTTGAAAAGGTGACCAAACACGTGGATGAAGGAAGAGCTGTGGATGTGGTATACATGGATTCAAGTAAGGTGTTTGATAAGGTTCCCCATGGTAGGCTTATGCAGAAAGTAAGGAGGCATGGGATAGGGGGAAATTGTGGCAGATTGGATTCAGAATTGGCTGACCCTTAGAAGACAAAGGGTGGTAGTGGACGGAAAATATTCAACATGGTGCTCAGTTACGAGTGGTGTACCACAAGGATCTGTTCTGGGGCCTCTTCTATTTGTGATTTTTGTAAATGATTTGGATGAAGGAGTGGAAGGGTGGATTAGTAAGTTCGCGGACGATACGAAGGTGGGTCGAGTTGTGGATAGTGCGAAGTGCAGTTCTAGGTTACAAAGGGACATTGATAGGATGCAAAGCTGGGCTGAGAAGTGGCAGATGGAGTTTAACCCTGAAAAGTGTGAGGTGATTCATTTTGGAAGGACAAATTTGAAAGCAGAATACAGGGTTAATGGAAAGATTCTTGGCAGTGTGGAGGAGCAGAGGGATCTTGGGGTTCATGTCCACAGTTTTCTGAAAGCTGCCACCCAGGTGGATAGAGTTGTTAAGAAGGCGTATGATGTGTTAGTTTTCATTAATAGAAGGATTGAGTTCAAGAGCCGTGAAGTTATGCTCCAGCTATACAAAACCCTGGTTTGGCCACACCTGGAGTATTGTGAACAAAAACCAAAAGAACTGCAGATGCTGTAAATCAGGAACAAAAACAAAGTTGCTGGAAAAGCTCAGCAGGTCTGGCAGCATCTGTGGAGGAGAAAACAGAGTTAACGTTTCGTGTCTGGTGACCCTTCCTCAGA